>NC_050529.1:14919347-14927417 GCF_002922805.2 Oryzias melastigma | reverse complement strand
CTTTTAAAGTCCCATTTGTAGATGTAAAGAGCCAAAAAGGGTCACGTGATGTGTAAGTTATGTCACACCAAAAGTAAATATATAGGGAAATACAAAATCACAACATACAGCTAGATAGACACTATTTTGTTTGACGTGAGTTGGAGTATTTCATCAAACATTATCTTATTTAAGGTTGTTGAGTTCGGGGAAAAATTTTCATTTTTGATGCTGAGATTTTTGATCATCAAACAGAATATTTTTCATGTTAGAATTTTTATGTTGTCAATAAAAGTTAAACAAGTTTACTGATCTTGTCTTTAATTAAAATTGCGCTTTGTTGGGGAAAAGTCAGTATTATTGTTCTAGTGTAGGGGTGGGCAAACTACGGCCCATTAAACTATTTAATCTGGCTCACTAGACTGGGATAAATTATATTGCTAATTCTTAATATTTCCCTGTGATTGGTGTCTCCCCATAGATGGTGCACTGTAAACACATTGACCTTTGTTTAGTGGAAGATTTGTTGTTTTCCTGATGTTCATGTGCGTTTTCTGAGTCAGTAAGTCATTTTTCCAACAACACATGAACACACCATTTCCTTAAGCTTGTGTTTTTTGCTGAAGGACTTCAACCCATTCGTGAAATTGGCTCTAAAATGAGAGCAAAGGCTGTAGTTTTGAAATAAAAAGTCAGAAATGTTATGTTTAAAATGTAAATATTCATTTTCAATTAAAATCAAATGATTCTTGTTGTAAAGGGAAACATTTCTAAAAAAAAATTCTGATCTGGAATGCATTGATAATTGTTTCATAATTGAATCGTTGCCTGCTGAATCATAATTGAATTGAATCGTGAGGTGCCTCAAGATTTCCATCTCTGGGGGTTAGGGAGTGAATTCGAACCCTGCCTCTGTTTTTCTTTGCAAAACTAATTTGTGTCAAACTTTGTGGCTAAATCTGACATTGCGTGGCACAAGAAGTCAGTCACTTAAATATTTGCGGTGCACACATTTCAGCCGGATCTTTCTAGCGATGTGGGAGCTGGTGGGACGGAGGCTGTCAAAACCTTGACTTGGCAAATCATTATTCCCAATTACACTTTTCAGGAAAAAAAATTGGAGAGCTCTGGTGAAAAGTAGGAGTCACTGTTCTTCCATCTTAACGGTCAGTGATACAGAGACAAGACGATGGCATATAATCACGGAGAACTCAGCTGCTGTGAAGCTTTATGGGTAATTAGGACACTCTGATCTCAGAAGGGGATGACAGAAGAGACGGGAAAAATGTGAGAGACTTAGGAATTCAGTATAGAGCCAGGTACTAATTGAGATAAAGCTTTTGATGTGAGAGCTTGGGGGCAGCAGAAACGTGCCCTTCAATTATGCCCAAGGAAAGTTATTGCTCTTTTAAGTGTGTTCAGAGATTTGAAAATGCATGATATGGTAATGATGGAGTGGCACTGCAAGTCAAACTCAGTCCAAACTTCCCCCAAAAAATTCAGCCTGAACTGGACTTCTGCTTTGGACATGAGGAAGGACGCAAGAGTGTGATGTATGCGAACGTATGTGCAATGCCTTCCTGGATTTCTGTGCGAAGAGGGCAAACAGCCACCTATACCTAATGACCCTTATTCCTTCTGGGCAGCCAATTAGAGAGTTGGGGGTGAGCGGGCACCCAGCCCTCGCCACTCGTTACCCACCCGATATGTGAGGTGGCCTGATGCCCTCTCCAATTATTTCACCAAGGATGAAGGAAAGGAGGGATGGAAAGAGAGAGCCAAAGGCATGAGGGGTAAAGGGTTGGTAGCAGGGATTTCGCTCAGAGTTGGAAGTGCAGACTCGATGGTAAACATCCTATATGAAAGAAGGGATTTTTTTATGAACCTAGAAGAGTTCAACCATATATCCAGAGAAATATGGGATGTTTTGTCCCACCTACACCCTTAAAACATAGTCGAAGTCGCACAGAATATTGTCATGCGGTTATTTATATATATTTTTAAAGCTATTCCATTTTATTCTGAAAGAGACACACATCAGCACACATCTTTTCTGAAAGAAACCAAAAAATAAATGCAACCTCTTCTATTTTCAATTACATGCTCACCAAAGCTGCTCGGAAGGCTATGACTGTCTCATGGAGAGGTTTAGAAAAGCACGCATTCAAGAGAAGAAAAAAAGATATTAGTCTTCTAAAGATCAGCTAGGGAAGGAGAAAGGCCAAGGAGACGGTGATGAACATGCAAAACACACAGAAGTCACAGTTAAAATATTCATTTTTTTACACAGCTTTCAACATGTTCTAACCCCATGTTGTAAAAAAAACAACAATGGAGTATCTTATCAACCCAATGGCTTCACTAAGCCTCTTTTAAAAAGGTTTTTCGGTCACTCAATAACGTTTCCTTCACCTCCACCAGTGTTTTATTTTTTTTTTAAATCTTCGTTCAGTTTGAATTTTTGATGAGATTTAGCCAATTTTTGGGTATTATGCATAGAAATATAATTTCTATCAATGATAACCTGACATCTGTACATTAGTAGCAGTAAAGGCCAGTTCCTTTATTTGGTGAATCTTGTGTAGACTTCTATTAAATGGAGTTTTCTATCAACTGCTGTTCAAATACTTACTCCCTAATACATGCTATATTTTGGAAACCACAACCAGTCAATGAGCCACATTAAGATAATCAAAACAGTCAGACAATGTGGAATGACATTACCCAGAAGCCTTAAGGTGCATTCACACGAACACGTTTTCAGTGACTCGATCATCGGGTAGAATATTAATCCAATTCAAGCGTTTTTGTCCTTAACTTCCAACATACTTTCCACACCACAAATGGGCTTTTTTTCAGGCTGCATTTTGCTCTTGATTTATAACAATTTGGGTAAAGAAACACTAAAAATTGCAATTTAGTATTGAATTTTCTTTTTAAATGTCCACCGTCTTGAGAAAAATGCCAATAGAATGAGTTAAAAAGAATGTTTTCATTGGTGTTGGTCTTTAAGAAAAGCTCCAATAAAGTGACAAATCTAATCTTTCATTGTAGGAATAAAACTTTTGAAATTAAAAATTACAAAGTCCAAGAACAGAAATAAACACTTAGTCAAAAGAAAATATTTAAAACTTGAAGCTTTATGTTTTCAAAAGATTTGGCGCAGTTTTACTATCACACTGTCAGAATGTGATGGTGAAAAAAATGGGCAGTAAAACTAAAGCACCTAAATGCCAGATTTTATCAAAGGATTTTTTTTAGTCCTGCTGTTGTTTTTTTTTTTTTTTTTTACTAGTTAAATGTTTAAGATTTTTTTCCAGCACCGTTTCATTTGTTGTTTTACTTCTATCTTTGAAGACTTTCATCATTTACAATAGGAGCGCTGCTTCAAATATCCTTTGTGACCTTTAATAGTTATACAGAATATCTAACTTAAAGTGTCTGTACCAGGAGTGAGCAAACTTGTTGACTTGTGAACCACAAAGGGTTCTAAAACTTGACTGCTTGTGCTTTGGTACGCAATCTCATAAGAGAAAAAAAATAACATGGAATCTGGACAAAAACATGCTTTTTTTATTTAAAAATTGTGTTTTTTGTTCCAATTTTAGTACCAATTTCCCCAGTTGGTTGATGTATTTTAAGGAAAAACACACACTTAGAAAAACGTGTTTGAGAAAAACACACATACAATATGAATTCAAAATAACTTTCTCGACCAAAACACATTAATAAAACATTAATATGGGTTATCAATATAATTAATTTCCAGTGTGGCGTGCCAGATTAAATGGTTTAACGGGCCACATATGGCCCCTGCGCCATAGTTTGCCCACCCCTGGTCAATACCACTCAAAATCTGATTGATTCTCGTCTCCAATAGTGGCCGAGCTCCTTAAGTATGCCGCAATTACATAAATTTTCAATAGTGATCAGACCTTTTTTTTCATTCCATAAAACAGGGCTTATTTTTCTATTAAGATTTGAACTATAAGAGATAAAACAAAAAAAATAACAATGAAAATGTTAATTTTATGTCTGAGAAAACTGCATAAAGTTTGTAGTGAGGGGTTTAAAACATCTATAATGGTGATTTACGGATTTCAGGCTATTTTTAGAACAAAACCCCTGTGATGAATTAATGATTAATTAATAAGGAAACAATGTTTTTAAAGGACAAAATCTTTCAAATGTACAGGTGAACAAAGCAGCCTGAAATGAATTAAAATATTGGTAATTAAGGTAAATGTTGATCGATTTTGTGACTTTTTTAGCCAGTTACATCTTTAAAGTCTGCTTTCTGGCAAAAATACATCAAAACAAGGAAAAATGCCTAATCTAAAGTAAGTTCTTGGGGAAAAAAAGATGATACTGTTTATGAGAAATGACTTGAAGACTAATATAAAGTTTGTGTACAAAAACATGATACAATCACCAAACCATCAATCAGTCCTTCTGCTGCTGAACAGCCGACAGACCACATGAACCCTGTGATGCATGGGATGATACAGCGTCAGACATGTCCCTCTGCTTGTACCGATTTGGTTATGATCCGCCCCACAGCAGAGAGATTTTTTTCCTCAAATAAAGGTGTGTGCGACGCCTCCTCCTTTTCTCTATCTTGGTGTTTAAGTGACCTTAAACACGGCTCCATCGTTGGGCTTACAGTCTGTGAGAAATGGGGAAGGGGTGGTGAGGGAGGAGGGGGAAAGATGATGTTTCCAATAGCTCGTTCATCATGTTAGATTAAATACTCCACTCCACTGAACTTGAACGGGGCAACTGTATAGCTCCATCCCTCCGTTCTTGTTCTCCATCATTCTCTCCTTTTCTTACAAACCACCAACGCTCGCCTCACTCGGTTGCAACCCCTGTACCGAGTGTTCCTTCTATCCACTTCATCTATCTCGCTGTTATCGTCTCAGCTCTCCTGTCTTTTTGCTCCCCGCGCGCTCGCCCCTCCGCAAAACTCCCTGCCGCTCCCGCTGCATTCATGCAGGGGATTTAACTTGTAGCCTGAAATAATACAATTAATTGGTTCTCCTCTTGATTCTCTCCGTTTCTCTCTCCGTTTCTCCCGCTGTCTCAGATCAAGGAAGTGGAAATGTGCTGACATGGAGGGATACCCGAAAGAGAATTCTTACAAAGATGTTTGTTCACGCTAATGAAGAAAGTAATGAAAAGCAAACAACAAAACTGCAAGAGAGAGCAAATCGAATTGCGGGCAACGCGGGGATGGAAATGAGCTGAATGAAAGCAGCATTATCAAATAAGCCCGACAAACAGAGTGAGACAAAAGTGTAACTGCTGCAAGGTATCTCTCCATCTTATGTTGCTCCTGGGACAAGACTGGCCAGTAAGCAGAGTGTACAGGGGATTCACAGGGTTTAATGGAGCTTATTGTGTTTTTCCGACTATAATTTGCTCAAGAGTATATGTTGCCAAAAAATGCATAATATAGTAGAACAAGTCATATACTATAAGTCACATTTCGGGAGAGTTCCTACAAGTTTCTTCTAGTTAAAATTTAGACTTTTTAAGACCTTTTCAAAGCCATGCATGACCAATTTTTTTAGTCTATTTCCTTTTTTTCTCGTTTTATTAATTTATTCTCATTTTCTGAACAAAACTGTCTTCTTATCTTGTTGTTTGCGGTCTGTGCTGTGATGCTTTGGTGCTACTTCTTTTCTATTAAAACACCGGTGGGTATTCATCATATTAGTGCATAACAACTGGTTTTCCGATGTTTCTTTACATCATTTGATCATAATAGACTTGATTTTAAAAATTCTGTTTGACATGAAATGTCAAACGGAGAAGTTTTAATCAATTTTAAGACTTTTTTTAAGGCTAAGATATCAAAATTCAAGACTTTTTAAAAGTATTATTTCCAAATTCATAAATTCAATGCTTTTAATATTTTTTAAGACATCGCAGGAGCCCAGTTTGGGTACAAATGTATTTAAAATTTTACAGGACCAAGAACAGATGTTTCATCTTAAAAGGCAAATCATAATAACGGACTAACAAAAATAATAAACTAAATATATGCACGCTTCCCGTAACAGCATTTAGCTCTGTGAAACATAGGAGACATTGAATGTTTGTCTAGTATATTAGCACAACTGTTATGCTCCTATAGAGCCCCCTAAACACAAAAGCGGTGCAACATAAACTAGGGGCTCGTCCGGGATCTTTGTGTGTCTGTCATTGTTGATTACTTTTAGGTGTGGTCAGGAGCGGAGTGGGACAATTTTTCAGCTTGGGGGTTTGTTGGTTAAGCCCGGCCCATTTTTTGCCACAGGAAAAATTTGGCAAGAATTTAGAATGTAATATAAATATTTGATTACAGTTGGGGGAAAAAAATCAAATAACAAATAATAATAAACAAATATTTATAATAAAAAATGTGGCTTAACAGAAGTCTTTCTTGGTATGATTATGTAAACAAAGGCTCAATTTAGCCTTTTTTATTTGCAAAAACATCACCATAATAAATGCAGAATCTACAGCATAAGTCACCACCTAAAAAGTGAACTAGTTTCTGCAACCTTATTTGTTACTTTATCACAGTCAATGGACAGAAGAATTTATTTCTCAGTTGACATGAGCATGAACGCCTCCAGCACGAGCATGCTCCGTAGCCTGCTTATAACGAACTTCAGAATGGAGACGGTTCTTTTACATGAAACTTGGGACAATAAAAGGCTCAACAATCATGTGTATGCTGGCCCAAATACTAGGTAGGCATCTTTGAAGACGTTATATTAGGTCAGTATAGGTAGAACAGTTTCTACAAGAACAGCAGGTTCTGCCTCCGAGTTCATTGTCTGCTTCACCCGAGTCTTCTGTACCATCTCAGTACCTGTCATGACAGTGAAATCTTCCGGAGGGGATTTTCTGAGACTATCCCACTGTTTGTAAAGTACTCACTGTGGCTCTATCATTCTACTTTAGGCATTTCAAAAAACATGTTTTTGTCATATATAAAGCTGGCAAAAGACAAGGGGCTTTGGTTCAGGCAAAATAAAAAATTTCAGAACAAAAAAAAAAAAAAACACAATCCATAACAGTTTGGTTCATATTCAGTTCAAACCTCAATTTTTGGGTTACGGTTTTGTTTCATATTACAAAACAACAACAAAAAAAAAGTTAAATAAACTCTTTTTTTATTTCCAAATAATAAAGAAGCAATGATGAAAAACAATTAAAACACGTCTCACTCTTTAAAACATAAACAACGGCAAGCGTACGCATAGGGATGCAACAATTCACCTTTCCCACAATTCAGTTCAAAAGTGTAACATACAGTTCGTTTTCAAACCGAGAACTGTGGCAACTCTAGTTTGTTGTTCAAAAAGAAAGTGTACATATTAACCTCTGTCAAGCCTTCCCCCCCAGTATCCACAACAGGGATGAAAAATGTCAAAACTTGACTATTTGGTTTATATTGACTTTTTGGCATCACAGACATGGATGGGTTGTATTCTCTGAGATTCGCAGGCCTTTTCTTTTGACACTTGGCAAAAGTGATATTAGATTAAGATATATTCAATCTAACAAAGACTAGAGTATAAAAAATGTGTGTATAAACCAATTTCTCTCCAACTTAATATATAATTAACTTACCAGGGAAATGCACCATGGAAAGAAAGCAAACCAAAGAGTGATACTTTGGGCAAAGTTCTACTGTGGACCCTTTAATGTTAGTTATTTTGACGTGCAACACTTTTATACTTCCATGATAGAAGTATTACCCAACGGCTGTTGTCCTTTTTAAGATGCTACAATGCAAAAGCGCTTGGTTTCCAGAGGACATGGATTTGAATCCAGTCACATTGGATGTCCTGGACAAGCAAGTCCGACTATGGGGGTTCACTTCTCTACCTAAAAGACCATCTTGGTGTGAGACACCCAAGCCTAATATCAGTTATCTAATCCAATATCTACAGCTGCATACTCAGGCCAAAGTAACACAAATCTAATTTGTTTTGGTCAAATTACACCTTTTTAAACATTCTAAATCAGCAAATACAGAATCTCTTTATCTTTATCTGAATGGGTTTGTATGATGGAGTGTGTGAGCTGCTGTTA
>NC_050529.1:14879826-14919266 GCF_002922805.2 Oryzias melastigma | reverse complement strand
TTCCAATGAGGCCACATTATTTTAATCTTATGATAATGGCCGGTATAAGAGTAATCTGTAGAACACCCCTATTGAACAAGCAAAAGGCAACAATAGAGAGAAATAGTCCCTCTAAGAGCGACCATCTCCTGTAATCAATTTGGTTCTGTTACAGGACCAAATACAGACCAGACAGCTTTTATAAGACGAGACATGTGTCTAGGCTTTGCCCCAATTGCCCTTATGGCTAGATGTGGGCTTTGGTCAAAAATGGGCAAACCACACATGGTCACAGACTACCTGTAGAGTGAAAATGTTCATGCAAATTTTTTCTACAGGTTGGAGTTTCTACTAACACCTAAACAACACACAAGGGACTGGCTTTGGATTGATGATCTCAGATCAAATTTGTGTCTGGTCTCTTAAGATAGGACCACCTTTTATGTGGAGTTTGCATTCATTCAACTTTAAAATCACTGAGTAAATTAGAACGGATGGAAAGTGGGAATACTAAGAACTGTGATTCTTTCTAAGCCTGTTTTTTGTGCACAAGCCAAGAATAACAACGATTAAGTTGTTTCCCTCTTGAAAAGTGTTGTGCATTATTCTGAGCATGTGCAAAGTTCTTATATTGCTAGTGGGGGTCACTTAAGGGTTTTACTTCATTCACTCTAGAATCTGATACAAGTTTGATTGAGATAACAAGTGTGACATCCCACGAAAATGTTCTTGACCAACAGATTGGAGTTGGAGAAAATGTGCTGCAGGTTTAGGGAGCTTTGGAGTCCAAGCAACCGGGACACGAGGACTTGAGCAACATCACTGGCAGCAACCAGTCTTTGCAGCGTGGTAGCATGTGCTTGTTCTCCAAGCACATTGTACCTCACTGTAGCCTGGAGCATTTTAACACATACCTATTGACTTTCTACATTACACATTCATGAGCGCCTCCATTTCTCCCACACCCAGCTTCAAGTGGGCTTATCATCTTTCTTCTTTTAAATACGTAGCTGTCACTCTATAGAGAGGAGTTCCCGATGGTGTTGGAAGTACCTGTTCTGTTTTGCAGAGTCTGACTTTACTTCCCACCAGGGACACCAGCACTTTGCCTTTGTAACCACGGAGCTCCAGCAAGCCTCGTTTGTTTGTGGAGGAGAGATGGGGAAGGGTGTTGGAGCGCTTCTGGGAGCCGCAGGCGGGGGGTTGCGTGGCCGTCTGAAGAGCTTCAATCCACTCCTGGCGCTCCCCTATGGACACGTGCACGAGTGTGAGACAGACACAAAACACAAAAGAGAGGCAGATGGCGGATGAGGATGCAAGAACGAGATGTGTAAAAGCAGGAAAGAGGGAAGGACATCAAGAAAAGCCAGAGAGAGAGACAGCCAGACAAAGAGATCAGGCAATACTAAAGTCTTTGAGTTGTTGCATTAATTCATCAATTCTGCATCTCTTCAGTGAGCCACATTGGTTCTGTGGCTTCTAAAACTCCACTGAATACTGATACAGAAAATTCCACTGCAAAAGAAAAGTAATTGAAACTCAGCATGACGTCCAACTGGTGAAAATGAAGTTGGAGGAGAAAAAAAAAATGTAATCTAAACACATCAAGTTTAAAACTAAGGATGGAGATGGCTGCTGCTTCTCAGATTTTTAGGTCTTTTTGTGCAACACTTGGCAGAAGTTAGCTCAGTTCAACATTTCATTAAAATATCGAACTGAACCAAAAAAAAGCAGATAAAGTTAAGTGTTTTCACCCAACATGTTGAGTGAGGCAAGAACATATTTGTCAGTCACTGATTCTACAATTGTCCACTTAAAAAAGATGAAAGAGATCTGTAATGTTGATTATAGGTAAAAGAATTGCATTGAAATTTCATGCCGGTCACCTGTATCCCCCAAAAAGGTTTGCCCTTTTTTTTTTTTTTTTTTGGCCACCAAACAGCTCGTATCCACCCATAAGAGCAATTGTAACCAAGTAACAAATTTTAGGCAAAACTGCATTTGCTGAACCTAAAAGCAGTCAACTACAACAAAGGCAAATTGCAGCTCAAACTCTTGAATAAAGATTTTCAATTAAAATAAAAGTGTTCACATTAAAACCATCTGACCAAACTCAAATGGGACAAGCTTGCTGAAAAGTTTTAAATTTAAAATTAGGAAGAGCAAAATAATAATTAAAAAAAAACATTTAACATGAGATACAAGAACACACCAACATACTGTAGTTTTTCACCCGTTTGCATAATTAAAGTGAATCCGCTGGTTCTGACGCGGAGCAAAAGGGCTTTGCACCGATATGCAAAAAATTACCGTAACGGAAAGTTAAAATAAACTTAAAGTTAGTAAATCCAGTTTTCTCCACTTCAGAATCCACTG
This sequence comes from Oryzias melastigma, assembly GCF_002922805.2. Taxonomy (NCBI): domain Eukaryota; kingdom Metazoa; phylum Chordata; class Actinopteri; order Beloniformes; family Adrianichthyidae; genus Oryzias; species Oryzias melastigma. The sequence goes on along the minus strand of NC_050529.1, from coordinate 14,916,911 downwards.
AACTGGAGAATATGTTAATTGCAAAAACGGTTAAAGAGTTACAGTAATGGAAAGAATGTCGACACTGGAGCTTTAGGGTCAAAGGAGAGCAGCGCCTTTGGAAGTAGTGATGGCATAAGACTGTTTCTGACACACCAGAAAAAGGGACATTTGTTAACATCACAATCTAAAGGCAAAATGATCAGAGAGAGAATTTAGAAGCAGAGAAAAACCCTTTATTCCCACAGAGTGGAGCTAAACTCAGACCTGTATTGTCCCACTCCAACCACATTATATTCTTTTGTAAAATTGTTCTCAGCAGTCTTTTAATTATGTCTGTGCAGTTTTAAGCCAAAATCTGAAAGCCTATGTCGTTTTTTATGACAGACTTTAGGCCCAGTGGCATTAGCTCATTAGAAATACAAAGCTGGCTTGTGGGCGGGACTGTTAGGTTGGAGCAACCCCACCCTCTGCCCTTGCTCACGTGAGCTTTTAGCCCCAAGTTAGCATTAGCAGCGCAAAAATAATAGCGAGCAATATTGGAGCAATTCAGTCGTACAGTTTAAAGCCAGAGACCAGTTCAGACAAGGAAAATGAAAGTGAGTAAGGGGGTGAAGGAGTGGAGTGGCACGCCCAGTCAGTAGTTGCATTGTTAGCCCCAGATTTTTCTAGCATCTGGTTTTCTGATCCAGCGCAATTTGAATTAGTAAATACACAAAAAAGTAGTTTTAATAACAAATTTGTTTATATAGGCCCTTTATTGTGAGAAAATGCTTCAAAAGCATGTTAAAAACACAAAAGAGACAATTTTCCTCAAAGTGGGTCTTTGAGCTAACGGACAAGAGGAAGAAATATGTCTCAGGTTGCCATAATAACATTTTTTAAAGATTTTCGTAATTGAATACACTTAACCCATCATAATTTGCTTGTTTTTAATTGATCAATCAACATGTAACGTGATAATATTTCTATACCTTTTTTTTTGGTTGATGTCCCTCCCATTCAAGCCCCCCACCCCCACCCAAATTGACTGGTGGGCATGGCTACACAACTAAAAGAGTTCAAGTTAGTGTCTAATGAATGCACAGCTGTGCAAAACAAACAGAAAACAACTGTTATTGTTTGCCCCAATTCTGTTTACTCTTCCCCACAGAAAATCCTTGAGTTTCTGGATCTCTAAAGAAATTAAAACAATATCTCGGAGTGCTGTTGGGTCCGCTTTTATAGGCACTCGTCATTGAGACGGACACACAAGTTCTAAACCGCTATAAATCTCCCCAAGTTTCCGGCTTAGCCAAATAACTTCAATGCAGCGCGGTGGGTTTACATTCAAACAATGCACACTCAAAATGCCTGTCAGATATCCGTTTGAACTCCTCAAACAAACTTAAAAGAAGACATGCAGTCGATGCTGTAAAGCCCATTCCCTCACCGCCCAAGACACGGTGCTGTATCAAAGCTGACAAAGTGGAAACACACGAATTACCAAAGGACTGCAGACACACAGACTAACATCACAGGTCCAAAGCAAAGCCCAGTGTGATAAATGTTCAACATAAGCTACTGAAAAAAAGTTGAATCAAATAAAACCTGCAAACTGCTGGAAAACTTTCTGATCAGGCAGACAGGTTCTACAAATCAGAAAAATACAACAAAATAACTTGTTTTTGCCCTTTTTTGTTCAGCCTCGCTTTCATTTAATTTGTTTATTTATTACTAAAAAGCTAATGGGCTCCACATTTTTTTAAATAACTCAACCTTAATTTAAAATGCAAAAAAATCCTCATCTTAATTCAAAAGCTCCTGAAAGAGTGACAGACACGAGACACAAAGCGACAAAAAGACGCTCAGGGATAAACAATAAACATTTGTGTGGTTGCACACACCTTTCTTTCAGGGAGTGTATTTTTGGATATCATTGCTTTGAGCAAACGACAGGATGGAAAACCACATGATTGATCTCCGAACAAGGACGTCTGCATTTGCGTCCTTTTGTTGAGGGACATAGAACAAAAGTGGTTTCCGTTTTCAGCAGATCCTCCGCTTGCTGCTTCCGTCTATTATTAGCTTCTTTATGTGCTTTTTCTTTCGTGCAAGAAAAATCGTTAAACAATGGGCGTAAAACAATTACTGTCTGGATATTTACACTCTGAAGGGAATCAATCTAAAAGGAGTTTGTGTCCAAATAAACTGAAGAAATCTGACATCCCTGGGCTTCTCAGGAGGACTTTGCGCTTCCACCAACACAACATCGATCAGCACCACCTCCAAGATTTCCTTATTCATGAACATATGCGCACGTTTTTTTTTTTTTAAGGTAACTTTTCAAGTTTAATTTTAGAGCATTGATCACAGAAAAAACAATTAAATAAAACCCATATCATAATGGGATATAAGGCATAAATCCTCCAAAGTACTTTTGAACACATGTTCTATATGGTGCTTAAAACGATAAAGACCTACAATTAACTTGAAATTAATTACATTTGCTAAAACACAATCAAATATTAGGTTTCATTGTTCAAGCTGACGCTGTAGCATTCAAGACATGTTCATGTCTTCTCATGTCTTCTCATGATTGGACTGTTACGTAAAAAAGAGGGAATGCAAAAAGTTTATTGGATTAATTTAATTGGCAAACAGTGTGTATGACTATTAATTTAAAATATGTTTTTTTTTCTTTCCATAACTTTGTTTTAAAGTAGGAATACATGTAAAGTACATACCGTATTCATTTTTCCAAAAGTCAACGATGTGCCGTATAATCTGGAGGGCCTTATAGATGGATTAATTGTGGTTTGGTTAACTGATGTCGCAACGACATTGTCCAAATCCAAATTCTTCCCCTATAGCTTCCCCCCAACCCAAAAATGTAACCCTCCAAACGGAGAGTTATGGAATAAAAACAGTCTGGGGACGATAGTATGGCAAGCAAAAGGGATCACAAATCGAAGGGAAAAGCGGGCATGGCAGTGCCCTCTTTTACGGATTACAATTATTTTAAATATTTAAATGTTCCCAGACTTAGTTTTAATAGATCAATTTATACCCAAAAATATTTTTAAGTTTAATTTTAACTGATTTATGTACGATTTAAATTGGACATCAGCCTTTTAAGGGGTACTCCAGATAGATTTGGTATTTTCAAAACTATTTTTAAGCATTCTTTTCTCTCAGTATTTGTAGATTTGGTTTAAAGAGATGCAAATGTAATCAGAAACTATGTTTTAGCATTTTGATCGTGTTCAAAGATGTTTTGGTTTTAATAAATCGGCCTCAATCAGCTAACATTATTAAATATTTGTTTTGAAGCTTTTTCAAAAAATAATTTTAGGCTTTTATCTTGTTTTTTGCTGTTGTTTTTTTTACTTTTTACTGATCCGAAAAATGATCCAAACTGTGACCCTAAAACCGTGACACGATCTGAATCGTGAGTTATGTGATTTGTTACACGTAAAGAAATGTGCTTCTCCTCTGCAGCACAGGGTGACGCGGCTCACACCGAGGTATCGTATTCCTGTAAATTTGCCAACGCGGCTAATGTGTAGTGTGTCAAACTGTGTTTTTTTTTTTAAGTGTTACAAACAGGGTTGAGAGTTGACGTAGTCACAGTAATGTTTGTGTTAGCTATATCAGTCGTTTTTTTTCGTGTTGTGAGAAAAGCTGTTACAGGTATTTCTAATATGCTAATGTTGCCAACGTGTCCCAAACAAGTTCTAGAGTTATTGTGAACGTAGTTAATTAAGTCTGGCTGACTGATAAACTTGTCTCTGACTCTTTTGCCTCGCTTAACGCACCTTATAATCTGGTATGCCTTATTCATGACATTAGTTTATAAATAGACCTTTCATTGACCATGTGCGGTGCATCCCATACCGCAGAAAATAAGGTAACTTGATAAACTGCTGAAAGGATAAAAAATCTAATTTATTTAAAGTAATTAGTAATTATTTAAAGTTAATTTAAAGTAATTAGTGTCTGGTAAGTTCTTACTTCTTTGTTAAATGCATGTCTTTCACAGTAGCCAAAGAATTGAAAAAAAAAGAATTTAATAAAAATATATATTTGTTTTTTTTTTACTATATTTACAGCTAAGTTTCTTACTAAGTTTCTTGCTAATCTAGAAAACCACTTGAATAAATAAGTCTCTTTGAGCAAAGAACTAAAGAAATAATTTCTTTTTAAAAAATTGCTTTCTTATTCACTCACATTGTTTAATTTTAGACTTTAAATAAATTAGATTTTTTATCCTAAATATTTTAGACTTTAAATACATTAGCTTTTTTATCCTAAATATTTAAGACATATTTTTATTACTAATCCTAACTTTTATATATTCTTTAAACACCTTGAGAGCATCATAATTTTGTTGTCCATGCAATGACAAAGGTTCAGTCTTCCTGACTGATCTGTCTTTTACACACTTCATTCACAGGTAAGGAGGGGGGGGGTGTATCTCTGTGACATGTTCATCACTTTTTACTTACTTTCAATCTGTATTAGGTATTACTAGTCTATCTTCTTCTTCTTTAGGCCTACAGCCTCATTGACTTTGCATTCAATCATATCCTCCCCCTTTTCTGAGCAAAAGTTCCACCTCTTCGTTCTGCTTACCTGAGATCCCACAGACGTGTGCTTCCTGTGCTCGCGCTCATCTCTGGTCAAGCAACCCTTGATTTTCTTATGAATTCACAAAAAGCTGGCATCAATTATAAACAACCTGCTCAATTATTGACTGGCCTTTACATCACTACGGCTTACTGTTCTGTCCCCACCCTGCTTTCTGAGGTCCATTACCTGTCCTGCACTTATTTGCCTGTTCATTTATTCAAGGCCTTCTCCTCTCCCTCCACTCTCCTGTTCTGCTAAGCTGTCAGTCTGAATGCAGGGAGAGCTTGGCGGAAGCAGGAGAATTGAGAGAAACTGGAGTTAAAAAAAAAAAGAAAGTGTCAGGCCCGTACGCCTGCATCTGACCTGTGTGCCTGAGCGTCATTTGCATATGTTTGAGAGTATGTTTGCCTCTCACTCCTGCACATGAATCTCCATCATTGCTTGCCAAAGCAACTTTTTTTTCTCCACTCCATCTGCAAAAAACGAGAACATACTCTCACCTCTGCATGAATATAAAAAGAAAGCACATTGCTCTCTGCCACCAAAACCCAACAGCTATCCAGCTTTATCGGTTATTACAGGGTATATTCATGTATGGCCATCTATCTGAAAGACTGTTCCTCTCTGCGCGCAGAGAGACGAGCAGAGAGGCAGATAATCCTCGCTGAAAGAGGACGAGATGAGAGCCAGGTCCTCTCAGCGCTCAGCAGAGATCTTAGAAGCCGCCCACAGTCTCCATCAACAACAACATGGGAAAAAAAAAGGAAAAACTGAAAAAAATAAAAGCTATGAGGCGCACTGAGTGTTGCCATGTTCTGTATTTTCTCCTAGGTCAGTGTTTCCCCCCAAATACCCGACTGAAGGGAGGAAGGGCACACTACTGTTTGGTGTTACAGCTAGGGTGAATCGTGTACATTTATTAACCAACTTAAAGAGACAAACGCACATGAGAATTTCACTGGAAAAGTACCTTTAAGGTACAAAGTAATTAACTATAGTGGCATAAGTCATTAAAACATTAAACATTTTTGTTGAATGTAAAACAAAATACGGACCAAGGATTTCTTTTTAAGAAGAGAAGTTGAATCATTAGTCTAAAAAAACAAAACAGTAAAAAGGAAGGTTAAGGGACCATTTCCATGTAAGCACACATGAATGCCCATTTTGGGCTTCTGCGTTTAAAACTCTTGTGTTCGCACGTCACTATGCCGGTTTCTAGGACTGATTTTGGGCTCTACAAACAAAAAACATGGCCCCATTTTAAGTTAAACTTTAGCCAGCCACTTGAATTTGGTATTGACTACAAGATTACCACTCCTTTACTTCAAAGATGTGCCAACCGTTTGATAATTGATCATGGAGGAAAAAAAAATAATAATTGTGGTTTTTGCACGGCCGAAATTATTTGACACCAAAGCCGAATCCCATTTGATCCTCTAGCTTCTCCTTATTGCTCCAATTATGGGGACACCGAGGCTGTAGTCCGAAAGCCTTTTTTTTTTTTAAGGAAGAGCAATAGGGCCTATCCCTACACCAGTAGGGGGATCTGCTTCGAACTTGTGGGGAGAATAAATGCATTATTTCACGTGGGTGTGCTCTGAAGAACAGAAGTTTACAATTAAATGTAAATAACGAGTTATTGTTTTTGCATTGCTGTTTTAAAGTTAATAAAACCAATGTTGAATATGTGTATTGATGATATCAAGCAATGGTAACGTACGATAAATAAACCATCAACGAGGCTGCACGGTGGTACAGTGGTTAGCACTCTTGCCTCACAGCAAGAAGGCCCTGGTTCAAATCCCGGCTGGGGGATCTGAAAATCATCAACTGTGTGGAGTTTGCCTGTTCTCCCCGTGCATGCGTGGGTTTTCACCGGGGACTCTGGCTTCCACCCACCATCCAAGAACATGCTTCATAGGTTGATTGGTGACTCTAAATTGCCCCTAGGTGTGAATGTGAGAGTGAATGGGTGTGTGGCTGTGGCCCTGCGACAGACTGGCGACCTGTCCAGGGTAAACCCCGCCTTCGCCCATCGGTAGCCGGGTTATTCAGCAGCCCCACGACCCCGAAAGGGATGAAACGGTCAAGAGAAAAAAAAAGAATGAAAATCAACGTTTTCATTATCAAAACATAGTGGATTCATAAATAGTTGTTGCGAAATGCTTGCATTGCTTACATTTTCGTGAAATCGGTGACATCATGTTTGTTGTTTAAAAAACAAAACAAAAAAGAAAGTTGGGAGTAATGTGTCCAAAATTGCACTTAAAATCCAGGGCACCAGATAGTTTTTTAGTACCTCGGGATTAGGGAGCAAACTCTGACTTAGACACTACTTTTCCATATATCTACGCTTGGAGGGATAAATGTGGGAGTAGAGTGAAGTCGTAAAGGTAGAGAAGTAATTTCGATTTAGCCCAAAGCATCTTCCAACTGTAGGTGGAGAACATTCTAGTAAACAGCACAAAAAGAAAAAAACAGAAGACAAATCCTCTCTCTGCTTTTTCAATGTGAACTCCATTGAACTCATTTCAAGAACCAGCGTTTAGCATGCTCTTGAACATTTGTTCATTTCTCAGATGAGTTTGTATATTCTTCCTGTGCATGTATGGGTTTTCTACAACTACTCCAGCTTCCATTCACAATCTAAAAACGCACTTCATATGTTTATTGGTGTCTCTAATTGAGTTGTGAATGTAACTGTGTGATTTTGCAACAGACTAGTGACCTGTTCAGGGAGTACCCGGTCTTCCCCTGAGTACACCGACCTCAAAATGGATTTGGTGGGTTCTGAAGATGGCTGGATTGGGCCAAGTGCACACTCCTCGGTCTGTATCGTTAGTGTCATGATCTGGGTTGGGTATATTTGGTCAGTAAGTTCAATTTAGTGCAGGGATATTTTTGACGGCATAAGGTGACAAAATGATTTAGGTAACATGACAAGATGTTCGGTTTCAGTGGATCTGAGTTTTGCATATTAAAGGTGGTAGGCTGACATTTAAATACTGTGTCTCCCTTAAGTCTTTCTAAGCTTATAACTCAAGTTGGGGTTAGTTGGGGCAGCCCGAGGCAGAGCAGTCGACCTCTGATTGGAAGATCGCAGGTTCAGTTCCCGCTCTGCCTGCCCATGTGTCAAAGTGTCCTCGGGCTAGACACTAAACCCCACATTGCTCCTGGTGATCTGGCTAATGCCTTGCACACCATTTCTGTGTGAATGTGTGTAAATGTAACTCTAAAGTGCTTTGGATCTTCATTCGGGAAGAAATGCAACCATTTAGATGTTAGTTCATAACATGAATGTGCAACGTAAGTTCTTTTTCTGTCTGTTCACCATCCCAAGATGCACTTGGAAACAACTTAGCCTCTTGATCCAACCTTTTTATGAAAGATTTCAAGCAGGAGGTATTGGGTGCCATTTTTTTAAGTCTTTGGTATGACTCAACGAGGATCCAATCCCCCAAACTACCAGAATCACAGCTGATACCCAGCCAATTTTTTATTTTCTTCTGGCCTGGTCTCAACAATCATGTTTCTCTCGGAAACTTGTTCTACTCTTCTTTAATCCTCCTCCATTATCATTGCAAAACTAACATTTGCAAAAATCCAGCCTAAGGCGAAACCTAAAGTATCAGAACGTTAAATCTATCCTCTGCCAGCCTATGTTCCTCTGAAGCCCCTGCACTCCTCCTAATGCCACCCCTCTCCATCTCATCTGCTTTCCATCACCTTCCATGCTTTCCTCCCTCTGTGCCTTTCTTCATTTTCCCATCTCTCTTCTCGAATGACAGTACCTGAGGGAAGGGGCCACCTGTGGACCACGTGTGGAATCAGCAGACAGCTGTATGCACACTCTCTCCGGTGGCCTTCAATTATTCAGTCACTTCTCCCATCTACATCTCCCCATCTTCGCTCTGCCCTTTTCATCTTTCCCTGCCGTCACCGCCTTTACCTCCGAGACGCTTTTTCACACAGAGATTGCATGTCTGTCTCTCTGGCTTTATTCAATCCCGTTATTCCCCCAGTCAATCCTCTCCTCCTCGTGCTGCTCCTATCCCCTCCTGGATGACTTTCCCTCTCTTGCGAACTCCACTGACCATCACGCCATCGTTTTCTACTCCCTTTTTTTCACCTCAACTCCATCAGCCCAGCAGCTCCTTAACTCCACTTCACTAACCTACTGCTTCTCTTAGTCTCCTCGTGTCTCCCTCCTCTTCATGTGCTTCTCCAAAGATTGATGACTCTCCAGCACAAGGCGAGTGGGCCTGTTTAAAGATGTATGAAGTGATGAGGCCAGGTTTTCACCTCCTCTTTTTTCTACATCCTTCCAGTTCTCCTCCTAGGTCCCTCTCCTGATGCCGGCAGCCACCTTCCCCATTGTTTCCGGGTGGTTAGAAGCCCCCTCCATATCCATGACGCTCAGCTCCCGTCAGGACGGCAGTACCAGTTGATTGTCAAATGATAAACACCAAAGAGAACAAGATTTGATGTTGCATTTGAGGGACAGGAAGTCAATTCTTTTAATTTAGAAAATGAATAATTTGATCCCAAAAACGGCTAAAGAGTTAAGTCAAAAAGTGAGTTATTTAGGTGTCGCCCATGACATCCCGGTGTTGAAGTGTCGAGCTTTTTAGATTAAAGAAATGCAATTTTGTGCTTAATTTTCTTTATATATATATGCTCAATCATCAAGAAATATTGACCCAAAAACATGTTAAAAACACAATTTTCATCAGAGTGGGTCTTTACACTGAGGCAGAGACAAAAACCCTTATACATTATGAATTGACTCTCTGACTATTTCAAGGAAAATCACTGGCGTACTTTAGGAAATACAGAATAGATTCATTCTATGGGATGGGGGGGAAAAAAGGCTAGGCGTACTATTTGTGCTCATCAAGGGAGACTAAATTAATGCTATTATTTTGGCGTGATGTCCTTCCTAAAGGCAAATCTATTTGGCTGAGAAATGCTCCATTATTTTCCCTCTGTTCTGTTCTGACTGGAGCTGTCATTATTTCTTCTCGTGGGGGGAAAGGCTGCTCCAAGGACGCAAAGTCTGAAATGAGCAACCAGCAGGTGCCGAATGCAGTTGTATTTTCTCTCTGGTGAGTCAATCCTGGGGGGGTTGTGGGGGTAGGGGTGTATATGTTAGACTGGCAGGTAATTGTTTTCTCAAACTGAAGTGCATCTAAAGAATGAACTATGCAAAAATGCTCACCTGAGAACAATATTAAAACAGAAACAGAGGAATTAATCATATAATAGTAATTAAAAACAATTCTAAACACAAAAAAATTTACTAAATGCTTCTCTTTTTTGTTCAATTTTGACTCAATTTATCAAAAGATAAATTACTTTAAGCCACAGTAAATTATTAACATTAATGCATGCATGTAATTCTGAATTTATTCCAGTTTTGGTAACAGATTTAATTGTCAAAGAATATGTTTTTTAACTATTAACATAACTATTTCACAACCAGAAAGTGGTAAAAACTGATAAAATTAAAGCAAAATACCATGTTTTGTTTAAAATATTTACTAATAAGTCTTTAAAACTGTACACAAACCAATTAAAAATAATAATTTCACTGTGTTTTTGACACAATTATTAGGATTGTTTCCTGCAGATAATGGGGATATTAAGGGAAAACAACAATAAATTACAGTTGATGAAACCAAGTGTAAAAAATCTGATTCTGTGCACTAATGAGGAGAAAGATTAAGTGTTGATTTTTCTTTCCCTGACCCAACACATGTCAATGTCAATAACAAGCTCTGTTGTTGTAGATGATTATGTTTCAGCTGCCTGTTGTCACATATTCACTCTGTGATCCTCAGTGACTCAACAGCTTTCACTGCAGTCGTCACACGAACCTCAATCTGTCTAATCTCGCTCATTCACCACAATCAGACGCCATCTGACATGTGACTCCAGACACGGACTCACGATTAGCGAACGAGCCGTTTGACCCGAGCTGCCCAATACACTGACATTAAGTAGGAAGGGGGTTGACGGCACAACGCCCGGAGAGGAAAGGGTCTCCTTCCTCGCCTATTAACGCTTCCAGTCCACAATGATTAAACTAGAGAAGTCTTCGTCTGTTTTGCCTGACAGAGTGATGAAACGTGGACCCAAAACCAGATAAGCAAAGAGGATTGACATTTTATTCTCACTTTTTTTTAATAAACTGTGAGGCTAACTTTACAACATGGTTCCAGGCTGGAAAAATGAGCTCATTACTGGATCTAAGCTTTCTTAAAACTCAGCCTAAAGCGCACCAGTGCAGGCTGGGAAATGATCACCGTTACAGTTAATGTTTGAGTAATAACAGACTCGGGCATGTGTGCTAACTTGTTTTTTATAATGATTAAAATGTTAACCAATAATAAACATATCATTGGTGTCAATAGGATTTGCTTGAATGGATTTAATTGGATGTCAAGTCAGTGTAGTAATATAACCGATCTAGAAGGACTGTCAAGTTTAAAGACAACTCCAAAGCAACTAAAGGATTTTTGAATTTTTGTTTTCAGTAAAAGGTCATTTATGATTCATCAATAAATTGATTTTAGCTAACCTAAATTATGATTTTCTGATTCAACTTGCATGTCAAACACAGAGTTGTTTGTATCTGTATGTGTGGAAGTCTATGTGTGTAGTACATGTGTGTGTTAGTTTTTAGGTGTGCATGTCAGTGTGTCTGTGCCTTCGGGCATTTATGTCTGTATGTATGATTGTCTGCGTGTATGTGCGTCTTTGTCTGCAATTGTATATGCGTGAGGGAGTTTGTGTGTGTGTGATGATGTTGTGTGTTTCTGTGCATGTGTGAGTGTGTGCATCTGTGTGTGCGACTGTATTTGAGTGAGCTAGTGTGTGTGTTTGTGTTGTGTGTTGGGGGGCATGTGTGTGTGTGTGCCTGTTTGAGTGTGCAATTGTATAGGTGAGTGAATGCGAGAGTCTTTGTTTTGTGTTTGTGTGCATGTGTGAGTGTGTGATTGTATATTAGTGAGCAAGCGTGTGTTTGTGTTGTGTGTCTCTGTGCATATGTGACTGTAGGTGTGCGTGTCTTTGTGTGTGCAATTGTATGAGGGAGGTAGTGTGTTTGTGTTGCATGTTTCTGTGCATGTGCGAGTCTGTGTGTGCAATAGCAGTGTGTGAGTGTTGTGTGCTTCTGTACATGCGTGAGTTTGTGTCTGGTGTGAATGTATACGAGCGTGTGTGTTTGTCTTGTGTGTATGCGCTTCTGTCAATGTGTGCGTTTGTTTGTGTGCATCGGTGTGAGTGTGTCCATGCCTGTGTGTGTGCGTTTAGGCTAGTGTGTGGATGTGATTTTGTCTGTGTACGTGCCTATGGGGTTGTGTGCGCTAACATCTTTAGGTGTTTGTTTCAGTTTAATTGTGAGTATTCCACAGGTGATTGTGTTCTTTTTTGGTTTAATAAAAACAAAGCAGCTGCATGTGGAAAATCTCTGATTAAAAAAACAGAAAGATCTGCTTTTAGGTGAAAACATGGACTGTGGCTCTTCAGTTACCAGTCAAAAAAAGGTAATAGTAATAAAAATAATACTAAAGGTAAATCACACTGTGCTGATTATCTGCTAGAAGTCTCCAGAGCAAAGACGTTGCATTTATGACATCAAATTTTCATGCTGTGTAACTACAAACACACCCATAACACACACACACACACAGCCAGATAACTGTTGCACTTTACATGTCAATTATAGAACAGCATATTCAGGAAGGAAGTTGCTACATTAGATGGAAACTTGAATTTAAGTCCCACTTCAAAGCCAGAGACTTGATCTTTAGGTCTCATTAAAAATGTCCTTTTGTTTGAGGTTATTTTTACCTTCAGTTCATCAGATCAAACAAATAAAGCCTTTTTATGATTTCTTTCTGTTGTTGGTTAAAGTGCAGAATGCTCGTTACTGTGTTCCCACCATTTGCTGTAAAACAGTCTTTTTATTATAATTAGCACCATTATTTTGTGAATTTATATTAAATTATTATTTATAACATAATGACCTTATTAAAGTAAAGGTTTAGGGACTTAAAGCATGTTATAAAGAACATGAGAGGATGTTTGAGGGTTGATGAGTTTAAAAAAAAAACCCCACCATCACAAAAACAAATCAATCACAGCCTAAGCTAATAATCCAAACCCGATTTATTCGACCGAATGCAGAATCTGCAGCGAGGTCTTTTGGAGGAGAAACGGCTTCAGTGAAATTTAAATAATATGGAAAGCAAAGTCTGGTATTCCTCAGGAGGTCAGGCTCACTGCAAACCTGATAATCAGATGCCTACATTAACACACAAAAACCATTTGTATCCACACTATTTCAATGCTGTCGTCCTCCGCTGCAGTACTTGTTGCACAAGCATGAAATTGGTATTGATCTTTTCATAAGGACATTAAAAGACGGAAAATCCACCCAAAAATCTTAGAACTTCTTGTCCTGAGGCAGATTTCAAAAAGATTCTAACTAAAAGGAGACTGAAAGCTGCAAATTGAGGGGAAAAATAATGAATATGCGCCACAGAATGATGAGAAACACAAAAAAAGGTCAAGATGGACTGAGATTCGGGATCCAGGAGGAGGATAAAGAGCAAAAAGAGAATGAAATACAAAAAATAAAAGGTAGAGCAGATGTACCTTCTCCTTCAGCCCGGAATATGAAGGTCCGCAGGGAGGTGACGACCTCAAACTTGTTGTCTCCTAATCCCCGCACCTGTCTGATGGCACTGGCCAGGATCAAACCTTTAGAGTACATCTCCTAAAGGGAGGACACACAACAAACCCAGACAGATCAGAAATCCATGTGTGCTGACACCATTGACTGTAGGGATGTGTATTGGCAAGAATGTGGCGATGTGATTTGGATCACGATACACGTATCATGATACGATATGTATACTGATAAATCCCAAGATAGTTCTGGACGATGTTTCAATATTTTTTAAATCATGACTTAAGAGTTATCTTAATATTAATACATTTTTCACAAAACAAAAATTGTAAAAAAAAACGTGTTTATTACACAATAACAAGTTTATTTTACCCACAAATTTAGTAATTTAGAAATATTTAAGTGGAAAACAAAATTAAGACTGAACTACATATTTGCTATGAAATAATCAAATATTACCTTGGACAGACATTTTCTTAAATTGACACAAGCATCAGCAAATAAAGTATCGCAAATCAATATCTTCTTACAACCACAAGTGACTGTACATGAAAACTGAACTACGTGACTCCTCCCCCCTGGTGTTCCAAACAGGAAGTACCTGCTGGCTCCAAGAAGCCAAAATCTCATGGACTTCTCTTAAAAAATAAAAAGCTATTACTCAGTCATTGTATTTGTCAGAATAACCATTTATGCTCCGTTATCTTTTTTTTTCATGTTCTAGCTAATCTTATTTTATTTTTTCAAGATATTTTTCTGTAGCGCAAGTTATTCAAGATATAAACTGACCAATCAGATTCCTCAATTAAAATAACAGGTCTCAAACTATAAGACAAATTCTACCGCTTTCAACTGGTAGGGCTGTGGCCTTTAAACAAGTTCTCTGGGTTGCCATAGAAACGATGACTCAAAGTGATTCGGACCAATCACTGCTTACTGACGTCTGGTTTCAATAGGTTCAAATTACGAAAAAATGGCAACTAAATGGACATTCCTTTGGAAGAGGAAGTAAACCATTTTCTATGAGTGATGTCACACTCACTTGGTCCAATTTTCTTATCCAGTCAATGCTCGACACCCATTCTAATGATTATGCACCTCTGTGCTCTCCACAATAACTCCACCGTTTGTATTAGAAGTTGCACACGGAAAAGGATTTGCGCTCAGTTTGAGCCAACACTGACGGATATCTTCATCAAAAGCAGAGCCACGTACCATCGATTGTTTCTTTGCACAAACAGTAACTCTGATCTTTTTCAAGCAAAAAGAAAAAGAAAAATCTTTGATAAATGGCGCCCGGCTCCTGGACACGGAGCTTTTGAACTCAAAGGGACGCGTGTTTCGGAGACAGGCAAAAATCAGCATCGATGTGATCTTTTTACCTCCAGACTTGTGGAAGATTTGAAAACCGAGGAGCTAAAAAAGAAAAGTTTCCACACAAAAGACAACAACAAGAAATAGGAGAAGAAAGAGACACCATAAAACAAACTTTTTATTACAAAAAAAAGAAAAAATCTTCACACTGCTCTGGGGGTTTGAGAAAAGCGCAGGAAGTATTCAGGTAAAAAGGGGATTTGTGTACTGTTTCATTACCCTCCCATGTTTTCCCCCCCAGTAGCTCCACTGGAAGCATCATAATAAGGAGATTTTTGCACCGGAGGGCTTTATGGCCGCCTATACAATCTCCCCAGATAATGGCAATTAAAACTACTGGGTCATTCCGAGTGTGAAACGGAAAAGAGATAAATCAAACTTCGTTTTATCACTGCTCAAGAAGCAAGGACAGAATGGTACCAGGCACGGATCAGCATTCACAGCCAGACGCAAGGAATGGAACGCAGGAAAATTCAAGAAAAGCTCGGACTGTAATGTTCTCGAGTGAACCTGGGGACGGTACATTACGCTTCCGCTGCGGCGTGAAAAATCCCTTGGTTATAGAGAGAAAAGAAAAAAAAACAAAAAAAACGGGGGGAAAAAGGTCGCGGCAGACACTGCATTATTCATGCTGATAATGTCATTATCATTGCAAAGCCAAAAAAGAAGTTCAGACATGACTGATCTGCTTTATTGTCACTCTTCGGCAGCGCTGACTGGAATCCCGATCTTCACCGGAGCATCCGGAAGTGGGCGCTACATCCGCAACTCAAAGGCGAAGGCAGGAATAAACTTCCGACTTCCCCAGCTCGCCACTCTTAATTAAGCCGCCGACCTTGCAGTCCTCGAAAGCGTATTTCTGGAAACCGAACAGCCAAAAATACACCAGCCAGAACCGCGATGGATAGATGGATAGATGGAGGAAGGGAGCATGAAATGGGAAAAAAAAGGAAAATTAGGTTTGTGTGAAAAGGCCAAGGAGAAGTTGAAAACTTCAAAAAAAGAACAGAGAAAGGAGGAGGCATCTTATGGGGAAGGGAGACGTGGTGTCGGCATGAAGATGCCTAAAGCAGGTCAGGGAGGGGTCCTTCTCATATTAAAGCGGGATGTTAACAATGGCGAGAAGTGGCTCAACCTAATTACTGCAGGCAGCCTGGTGCGCTCCTCTCCCTGGGAGCTCCACGCCACCGTCTCCCTTCTCCCTCCTCTAAATTTAGACAGAAGTTAAGAGAAGGTGAGCAGAAAAATAAGAGAGTGTAGATGAATTATCTCTGTGGCTGTGCGCCGATAATTATACCCCGGTACGGGTTAACGGTAATTAATCGTTTTAATTCGCGTTTTGGGGTCACGTAGGAGAGAGCTGTTTAATTGCGAGGCTGCGCATCTGTAAATACTCCGGCGGTGAAAGGAAGCGGTCAGCGCCGGGAGTGACGGCGGGCGGAGGAGGGATTTAGACGCCGCAGCTGTTCCGATCGTACATTACGGGCTAATCTCGACAGGACAGGCTGCCAGGAGGAGCAATGAGGCCTAACTATCGGTCGGTCTCATAACACACACACACAGATCTGAATCACCTCCCTATGACCTCCTACCTCCTCTTCTACATCCCCTCGCAGGGTGGCGTCCCTTCTGTGTACATGGAAGTGCTTCTACTGCAACTTCATCTTTTCTCTCAAAAGAAAAAAAGAAACAACCTGGTAGACTTCGGGAAACAATTAAGGCCGAGCAATGGAGCTAACGTCTACAATAATGGAGGCGCCGTGTGGAGAAAGCAGGAGGAGGGCGAGAAGGGAGGAGGGGGATAGCTGATGGAATGGAGTTGGAGCTCTCAGGTGGGAACTTTGCAGTGGAGGAAGGAGGACACCCACAGGCGGCAGCGGAGAACTGCGGGGTTGGTTGGAGTTTTACGCCTCTGGGCATCAAGAGCATCAGCTCTTCACAGACAGAGGGCCTTTTTTTTTTTTTTTTTTTTTTTAAAGACAGTGCTTCCAGGCAGAGATGTTCAAGTCATGACTCAACATGAGATTTCTGCTTTTCCAGTGAATTTCTGTCAGATCTCATAGTTAAAAGATTCATTACACTAACTGTTTTCATAGAGGAGACAGTTTGGAACAAAATACAATTTATTTGGGATTATTCTGTTGACTGTATTTAGCCACCAGTTGTCCAAGTTCTCCCACTAAAAAGATGAGAGAGGCCTGTGATTTTCATCATACGTATACCTCAACTTTGAGGGACAAAACAAGAAAAAAATCCAGAATATTAGATCGTCTGATTCTTAAAGATTTTTTTTTGCATATTATGGTGGAACATAAATATTTGTTCACCCATAAACCAGATTTCTGTCTCTCACAGACCTGTAACTTCTTCTGTAAGAGAATCCTCTGTCCTCCACTAGTTACCTGCATTAATGACACCTATTTGAACTCGTTATCTATATAAAATACACCTGTCCACAACCTCAAACAGTCACTCCAAACTCCACTATGACCAAGACCAAAGAGCTGTCTAAGGACACCAGAAACAATAATGGAAAGACTGAATCTGGGATAGGTAACCAGCTTGGTTTGAAGAAATCCACAATTATTAGGAAATGGAAGACATGCAAGACCACTTATGATCTCTCTTCATCTGGAGCTCCCTGTAAGATCTCACCCCCTGGGGTCAAAATGATCACAAGAACGGTGAACTAAAATCCCAGAACCACACAGAGGGGCCTGTGAATGACCTGCAGAGAGCCTGGACTAAAGTAGCAAAGCTACCATCAGAAACGTACTACAACACTAGGGACTCAAATCCTGCAGTGCCAGACGTGTCTCCCTGCTAAAGCCAGTACATGTGCAGGCCATCTAAAGTTTGCTAGAGAGAGAGCTGATAGTATTTAGGTGATCCAGAAGAGGACGGTGAGAATGTCCAAAGTTTAGATGAAACCAAAATAGAAGTTTTTGGTAAGAACTCTATCGTTGTGTTTGGAGGAGAAAGAATGCAAAGTTACATCAAAAGAACACCATACCTACTGTAAAGCATGGGAGTGGAAACACCATGCTCTGAGGCTGTTTTTCAGCAAAGGGATCAGGACGACTGATTTGTGCAAAGGAAAGAATAACTGGGACTGTGTATAGTCAGATTTTGAGTTAAAACCTTAATTTTGGCTCTTAAAAAATGGCGTAATCATTAAAAAAGACCACTAGGAATGCCGTAACCCTTGTGCTATCCTAGGTATGTTTGCATTAAAAGTGGGGTCATCTGGACCCCACAAGACACCGCGCAGAATTTTTGTTTTTCCAAGTATTCTTTTTATTTTCACTGATGTCTGTGGCAGACATGAAATCCTGTCTACCTTTTTCGTGGGAGGGATAACACATCAATGTAAGGGTGGGGTTATCTGGACCCTGTAAGAGAGCACAACGGTTAAGAATAGATCAAAGGATGATCAAAATGGGTCTTTAATCTTATGGCCACAGCCAAGGCAAAACTTTGGAATTGCTGAATCAACTTTCTACATCTGGTCCGGATGTCTCCCTAAAGAGGTGTTTCAGGCATGTGCCACTGAGTGGAGGCCCTGGGGAAGAGCCAGGGCACGCAAGAGAGACTAAGTTAAAGTTAAAGTCCCAATAGTTGTCCATCAGTTGTGTGTGAAATTTGTTCTCCGCATTTGACCCATTCCCTGGGGGAGCTGTTAGCCACATACACAGCCATGCTTGGGAACCATTTGGTAGTTTAACCTCCCAATTCAAACTCTTAATGCTGAGTGTCAAGCAGGGAGGCACTGGGTCCCATTCTTAGGAGCTTTGGTATGACTCAGCCTGGACTTGAACTCACAACCTTCCAGTCTCAGGACGGACACTCTACCACAAGGCCCCTGAGCTCACGTCTCTCAGCTGGCCTGAGGATGCCTCAGGGTCCCCCCAGCGGAGCTGGCGATGGATGATGGATGGATTCGTTTCATTTTTTAACATTTGGATTTATGGAAATTCCTGTTCTGAATATTTTTCTATGCTTTTGTTTCTGAAAATTAAGTTTTGAATTCTAAACTGTTATGTTTTTCATTACTTTTTCTTTTTTAATTGTAGTTGTGAATATGTTAATAAAATAAATAACGTTAAAGTTATCTATTGATATAGTTTGTCCTTAAAGGCCACCGTCCTTCTGTTTCTCGTGACACTTCAGCCCCACTCCAAAGCAGAATATGAGATTCTGTGGTCACCGCGGGGATGCTAGAAAGTGACTTAACGCCATCTGACGTGAAGAGCTGGCTGAGACGCGCTCGATGTGCTTCAGGTGCGCGCTGCCCGCCGAGACGAAACCAAACTGCAGAGAGAAGTGAGCGTGAACCTAAGCGGTTATTTTGCAGCTCAAGGACCCACAGCAGAACCCTGACAGGTGATATCCAAACTCAAGAGACACAAGAAAACCCTTCAGGGTCAGCAGCAGCAACACAGGGGTCACGAGCTGCTACTGCTTCTACAACGACGCTTTGATCCATGCGAAAAATACACAATTTTTTAACCGTAATCTTTAAACCATAATTCATAGATTATAGTAAAACACATTTACAAGTAAAGGTGGAGGTCAACTTAAGAATTTGGAACAAATGAGACAAAATAAGTGAAATTGTTTTTTAAAACATTAATGTTATGTTTATTTTTATGAAGTGGGGCTTTTTAAGTCTTCTAATTTCCCTTTTTTTCTGATTCACTCTAAATTATGTTATTATTTTTCTTTTTTGCAAGCTTTTGTTTAAAAAAAACAGATTAAAAAAATATATTTTTACATTTTTTATTGCTTTTTCTTCTACATTTTAACTGAATATTTTGTTTTCCATAAGTAAACCCGACTAAGTTTTCTAATGTGCAAAGGTGTGAAATATGCAGTATCGTAATGTAAAAGATCTGTTGTGGTGATCCCCGTGACATCTGAGAATCACAGAGTAACAGAGGGTATCTGCACATATCCAGGGAAGACGGTGGAAAAGGTAATTGGGAGAGTTTTTTCAGGCTTGATAAGACCGTTTCTCAACATCAGAGATTGAAGGCAGACAGGCTGATACTGAGACCGATCCCTGATCCTAAAACCTCATCTCCCCTTTGGCCTTATGTCCACCCTGAGCTCTTCTCCAATTCCCCCATCTCCACATCCCTTCACTACACTTCTCCTCTTTCTGGCTTGAAACCCGGCTTTTGTTTGACAAACACACACACACACACACACACGCACAGCGTAGCTTCAGGACGCTGAGGACTTCATCTCAGGCCCAAAGCTTTCTCCAAAAGTCAATCCCAGCATTGACGAAATCAAGAGAAAGGCGTAAATGATCAGACAGATTGGAGAAAATGCTGCAGAGGGGAAGAAGTAAGACGAGAGGATCTGGCGACTCTCCCACGCCGCCTCTCCGAGCCCTATGATGACATCACAGCGAGACCTTCAAACTGTGACAGCGATTAAGTGCGCTCAGTCCTGTCAGGGACTGACAAATCCCAGAGGATCTCAGACTACAGAAGAGGTTTTTTTGTGGCTGTTCAAAGTTGGAGAACAAGCATGAGAATGTTTGGAGGGTTTTTTCTGTTGAAGAGACACTTGAAAAATGGCCATACTGGTCTTCAGCTCACACTAGAGCTGTGGTTTGTTTACCTAATAGGTGGTAAGTATCCAACCCTACTTGATTAAATCTAGGCAAAAACATCCCCTATTTTCTATTTTTTTATACTTTATTTAGATATTTTTAAAAACGCTACTTTGAAAACTAAAGCAACAAAAAGCTAATATACATAGACATTTTTGATGACATTTTGATCAGATTTAAAATGAAACTTTTCTTAACAAAAGAAGAACAAGTGCAAAGAGAGGTATGCATCTCATGTTTAAAACACCTGGTGAATTTTGTAATAAAATTTTCAAAATATGTTTTTATATTTTGAGAAGCCATTATGGAAGCTTTCAAAAACCCACTTGTGCTGGAGAGGAAAGTATTACAAAAAAAAACCACTTAGTCGAGAATTATAAAATTCTCTGACCTCCATAGGAAGCACATCATTAAAGTAAATGAGGTGAATTTTTACTCCACTCTTGAAATCTACTGATCTATTCATTCTAACTTTAATTAAAAAAGAAATACTTTCTTTGCAGCAAAAAGAAGCTTAATAAAGGGCCAGCAAACACGTGTTTAAAAAAGCAAGTTCTCAAAGTTCTACAAAAATATCTACAAATATATATTTCTGTACAAAAAAAGGATGTAGCATACCTTGATTTTTTTTAAAACCAAAAAATTATTAAAAATTATAATGGGAAGTTCTTGATGCCAAAATGTGTCCAGAACTGCTCTAAAACTTTGAGGTATATTTTTGCTAAAACGATCAGCTAGCATGAGATTAAAAGTTTAATTTAATTTGTTTTAAATGATAACAAACATAGATTTTCTGCCTTTTAACATTATTGTTGCATCGTTTGTGTTGAATTAAAAATCTGAAAATTACCCCTTTCTATCAACATTACCTAAACCTAAATGTTAACTGAACTAAGAACCATTAACTGTAAATAGAGAACTGAACTGAGTGACTCCTCCCTCCTCGCATTCCAAACAGGAAGTACCTGCTGTCTCCAAGAAGCCAAAATCCCATAGACATCTATAACAGCTATTACTCAGTTATTATATTTGTCAGAATTACCATTTTTGCTCTGCTACTCTTTTGCATTTTATTTTATATATATATATTTGCAAGTTATTGAAGTTACAAACTGTCCAATCAGATGCCTATGTAAAAGCATGTTGACCTCACCTCAAAAGTTTCATTGACAGCTTCTCTCGAGCTCGCTTTCAGAGGAAGGGGTGTGGACTTCGAACAAGCTCACTTATGGTTGGCGGCAGTAGTTGCCATAGAAATGTGACTTAGACCAACTGGGACCAATCAATGTCATCTGGCTCCAACATGGCGAAGTTTGTATCACAAAAAAATAGCAAATCAATTGGCTTCATTTCATTGGAGCTGAAGGTAAGGCATTTTGTATGGGTGATGTCACACCCACTCAGTCCAGTTCTCTATATACAACCAATGTCAACTCAAACCACCTGGAAAATGCTTAATTGAAATAAAAAATATTAAAATTATTATCACTTCTGAGCTTTAGCGCTAGTGTTTACATTCTTTGAACTACAGTAACTCATCAACTGTTAACACAATTGACTTAATTCCAGCACATTCTGAACCAGAGAGAAGCAGATTTGTGCCGCCAAGCAGCAACTTTTGTTAGTATAGTTAATATGGTGCAAAGCCGCTTTTCTCCGTGTCAGAATCAGCTGATTCACTTTGATCATATCAACGGTTTAAGAATTACAGCATGTCAAAGAGCATGTGTTATTTGGGTATCGCCAGCAGCATCTCCAGTCTTAAATGATTAAACAATTTTCTGAAAATTATTATGCATTTTGTGTTTTTTTTTGTTTAAATCACTAAATATGTAAAAGCTTTATCAGAAAAAAAGATTTAAAATAAAATTATGGCATATAGATTATTTTTTTTAATTAAACCTTATTGAATCTGAAATAGTGAATCAATATTGAAATGGGTTCAGTAGGTCAGCAGTGATACTAGTTGCCAGATGGCATCGTAATGGTATTTATGTACACATTTTTGGCTCTAATACTGAATCCCTGTTTGAATTTGCCAATGAGATGCAAAGGGATCTTATGTGCCATGAAAAGTACAAGATTTCTACAGCGACTACTTCTTTTTCTGACATGCTGCTGAACACTGCTAGGAGACATTCTTGTAATCTTTTTGTACCTCATGGCCTGGGAGGTGCAGGGTCTCAACTGGCTGCACCAAAGCAAGAGTTACTGAGAGGCGGCAGCTCAGCCTTCCTATTCAACCAAAACACGATGAAGCGTTCCTCCATCTCAAAGGGCACAAGGTCTCCCTGGCAG
Organism: Oryzias melastigma; assembly: GCF_002922805.2. Classification (NCBI taxonomy): domain Eukaryota; kingdom Metazoa; phylum Chordata; class Actinopteri; order Beloniformes; family Adrianichthyidae; genus Oryzias; species Oryzias melastigma. Next base: position 14,894,331 of record NC_050529.1, on the reverse strand, counting down.
GACTTCAGAAGCCTGTAAAAAGCCCCCTAACAACAATCCCTGCCTGTTGACACACGCAAGAGTCAATGAAAGCCAACTTTCATCTTCAAAACACTGTACTCCCACCGCCGATGGAGTCAAAGGGTGGACTCGGCTGGCCTCCCTGCCGATGCCACCCCACTGTTGACGGAGCGTGTCCTGATAAATAAAGCAGCAAATGTGATGGAAAGAGAAAATGAGATGGAGACCCAGAGGCAGCGAGAGCATGGAGGGCTATAATTAGTACGTGATTAATGAGCAGACGTCAGACAGGTCCCACATCATTGATTGTGATGTTGTGCATTGCTGCTGCAGTGAAAACAAGCTGGCCTTAGTAGGGAGGCTTTGAGGTCACCACACACACACACACACACAGAGGCACACCGAGAGGCAGGCACAGTAGCCGATCAAACAGTCATTAGTAAGACGGAGCATCACAACAACTCACGAGTCATACAAATGTACACATAACCACAGGATTTCCGTTTTTTTCTATTTCCAAAGGTTGCATGTTGAGTCAACTTTTTTTTTAATTTGCAGTTTGAAAACTTGGAGAAAAAAATAATTAAAATCAGACAAGTAGGGGGTGAAAGGTCGTAGCAAACATTTAAAAACCTTAAAGAGCCACTCCAATGAAAATCCTCGTTTTTTGTGTTTTTAATGTTCTTGTGGCATTTTTGTCATATATTGATTGATCTGGTTTATTTCAAGCATATATTGTGTACTATACAGAACAAAAAAATGATTTTTCAAACTCACTACAGAAATAATGAAATGCATTGATAGGAGAATAAAAAAACAAAGACACATTTATGTCACATTTAATTCATTAAATATAGTAATTATTGCTTGAAAGGGAGTGGGAAGAAGCAAACTTATGTAATACCACCCCTACTTAGTTACTTCATTTTACAGTTTTGCTAAGTTTTGTAATCTGGTTCTGATCAGATCAATTTTTTTTGTCGTTTTTTTTTCAAGTAGTAAAGCTGAGTACTTGTTGATTATTGATTAATCTCGTGAAACATTTTTTCATGATTTCAGTACAACACTAACATCAATCATCAATTTATAGAAAACAATTTATGATTAAAACTGAGTATTTCTTAATTCAAATCAGGTTGGACCAGAAAATCGGATGCTAGAAACTGCTCAGACTAGCTACTGACATGGGCGTGCCAAAGACATGAGGAGCGTTCAACACTCATGCTGTAGCGAATTGCGATTCTGGCTCAAAACAGTACAGCTGGATTGATCCAATATTGTTTACCGTTATTTTTGCACCACTAATGTTATCTTGCAGCCATAAGCTTGAGCGTTAACACGCACACCGAGCTCTCAGCAACAGGGAGGGGGAGGGTTGCTCTGTGTCAACAGTCCCGCCCACAACCCAGAGTTATATTTCCAATACATATCTAATACAATACGGCTACTGCCACTGTGGCATTAAAATATGTCTCAAAATCGACAAAAACTTCTTGATTTTAGCTAAAAACGTCATCATTAAAAGATCACTGGGAACGATTTGACTCAAGAAAAAAATATGGTTGGAATGAAAACCGTGTTTTAAACATGTTCTTGTAGCATTTGTCTCATCATGGAGGACATATATTAGATCTGCTACTGAAAATTGGGGTGTGAATGTGACGTCCAAGATCCCTGATTTGCAATCTTTAGAAATACAGTAGAGTGTAGGAAAAGTACAACTTGGGAACAATCTCTTTACTGCTTTAAAATGCAGGGTAATGTTGGATTTTTAGTTTATGAACTAAAACAAAGCCAAATGTGCAGCGCTACCGTCAACGGAAGTGAACTAATCCTCTAAATAAAGTGTCAGTAAAGCTTCCAGGTTTCAAAGTAAACATTTTTTTGCAGTTGAAAAATTAGCTTTAGTACCATTTACATTCTTTTGGTTATGGTAATTCTTCAGCCATAGATGCAATAAACATAAATCCAGCTAAGAAAAGCAGCCTCAATGTTTGTGGGAATGCCCAGTGATCCAATGATTTGGAAGAGTGTAACTGTATATATTGCTCATATTACTGGAGGAAGTGTTCTATTGTGTGCTAGGTTATGTGTTCTAGGACTATACCCTCAAAATTTTCTTGTAACAGTCTTTTTATTAGTTTTGTTGATTCTGATCTCCTGTTCTAAATAAAGGTATAAAAGATGGTGATTTAATACATAAAATTTTACATTTTGTATACATCCAGTAAAAAGACACACTGTACACACGTATTATATTAAAAGGTAAGAATTGTGATTTGATGTGTGAATTGCTGAGCTTCATTTGTGAATTGGATCACCATCTAAGTAACAATAAAAGAATTTAAGATGAGGGGGTTGAAGGGTTAACTCCATCACGCCACCTGTATCTACGTCTGCATCATTCTCCTTTTCAGCTCTCGTACTCTCCCACCCCCCTCTCCCCCTCCACGCCGACTCATTGATCTCCTCCTCTCATGATGAGGCAGCAGCCGCTAAGCCAAATTTCAAACTCGACTGTCATAGAGGGGAGAACGGATGGGAGGTGTTGGGGAGGGAGAAGCGCTGACGGAGGCAATAAGAGACAAGCGTTTTCACCGACTCATTTTTCCCTCTCTCTGTTTCTCTTTCCTCGGGCTCTGGCCGGGCGCCACCATCAATGTACTTTACTGTAGGTGGAGGGCAGAGAGTTTTGACCCATTGAGCATGATGCCCCTCCCCCCTTTTTTGCTAACTCAGACGTAATGATGACAATGGAAAGAAGTAAAAGAAACAAACTGCTGTAGACAGATTTACCTTCTCGTTGTTGTAGTAGGCCAGACTCTCGCCGTCAAACCTCACCCACCGCCTTTGAAATACACAGTTTCTGTAAAAGAAAAGGTGAAAAAACACTATAAGCCAAAGATTTCAGTCTTGGGAGCACTGCGTCCCTAAAAGCAAACTCCAACAGGTTGGTAATCTGTCCTGCACAGGTACTCATATTTCATCACCAGAGCCACCGGCTTATTAATGTCAGGAATCGTAGCAATAGCTGTCAGTTATCATCATCCAAATAACACACATTGTGACACGTCCCGGTTGAATATTCAACAGCCCATTGGCAGCTGGCCAAACCCATACAAATGAAGGGGGCTGCAGAAAGGAACTAAATGATTGATATTTCTGCTTTGCAGTGATGGGAATACGTGAACTAATTACTCTAACGAAGATAGGAGGTCATGTGGCTCATTAGGCTGTATGGAGCCAACTGGTTGCTGTCATCTTGGCCAAATATCACCTCTCTGAAGCCATTACTTGGCTGGAACATCTATCAAGATCTCACTTTTTCAGTGAATATTAACCAGCAATGCAGGAGAGAAGAGGTGTAAGAAGATGTAGAGAAATGAACACAGACAGAAGTGAGTCTCACCCTTGAGGGGACAGCTTGTCCAGCCAGCCCACTCTGAGCACCGGTTGTTTGGGGGCTCCATAGAAGCATGCGTATGGAGAAATGTCAGCGTCTGCATTTTTGGTAACGGTCGCAGGTTCATCTGTAGACCCAGAGTAGAGGTCGCAGTTCACCATGATCCCAGATTCGTCCTCTTCTGCAGCAGTTGCTGCTGCTGCAGCATCCACGGTTGGAGCTACGCTTTGTTCCAAACAAGCTACCGCCACCACGCCGGAGCACTCCTCAACTGTCGAGTACGTGCCCTCACAGGGGCTTGGTGGGACGGGTGGGGGGGCTTCACACTCTTTATCTTTGGACTTTTTTCTGCAAGAACAAACGTATTTGCTACCATCATGTCTGTAATTTATGCTGTGAGACAACAAATTGAAGAAACTAAACAATATTTTGATTTTAGATTTAACCAACACTCAATATGAATGCTCAATTCTGATTGGCTGCAGGGTGTCCATTAAAACGTGATTACCGACACCTAACAAAGAAGTTCCCCTCATACAGCCTGAATGGTTTATATTAATGGCCTAAACACCAGTTGGTAACCAGAACACACACTTCTAACTTTATAAACAATTGTATTATACTGATGACACACATTCACTAAAAACTATTTCCCATAATGTCATGAGGCAAAATTATGATACTGTAAATAACTACAGTGAGCATTCTCAATCAGAGTGCATCAGAAATGTCCCACCTGAAAGAACCTCTCATTCTACTATACAGTAAACAGGGCAGGTTGGATATAAATTGATTAAATAAATAGCTTAAATTAAAAAAAAAAAAAAGGGATGATAGCACCAATGAGAGCTGCAGTCAGAGCATCTATAGAGTCCAGTGGGCTTAATTCTCCAGAAAGACCTTTTTAAAGTTTGGAAAGTCTGTGTTTTTCTAAGAAATCTAAGCCAATAACCTCTGAGCTTCTGCAGAATAATTACCAAACAGAGACCATGAGTGTGGCATTGATCTTCACATTTAAATCTCAGCGAGGCCGATATCCGTGCCTCCCCAAATGTCAAACCGCTCTAGTGTAACAAAAACTCCCATCACAAGGAGATGGAAGAAGCAATTGGACTCGTTTAACCCCAATTGTTCCGCTTTTGAGAGGAGTTTGGGGTCAAGCTGAAGGAATTTTGGGGCATTTGTGGTCAAAATTATTCTCCATTTATCGTCTTCTTTTTTTTTATTAGTGTCTACCAACTGTTAACTTTAAAGTCCCACTCCAATCATCTTTCCAACTGATGCAAAAGTGTTTCCAGCGATATTTTAATTGAGCAGTTTTTGGCCAAAAACACGTTTTCTAGGAAAGATGTCTTAAAGGAGTCCAAGGTTTAAAGTAACAAACACCAGTTTAAACTGGAATTAATTGAAGTCAGGACACAATTGGAAGATATACGGTATTCTGCATCTAAAATTAAAGTTTTTTTTTGCTAGTCACTGCTAGCTCGGTAGAGAAATTGAGTTTTGGTGTTAGACTGGGGCAGAGCAGACTCTTCCTGAAAGTGACTGTCTCACTCTGTGACGTCAGATCCAAGGACCCGTTTGTTTTTGGGGGTATGGGAGGGGCTTCTGTTGAGAGTGCAGGTTGTTGGAGGATTACTCACAAATGGATGAACGGATCAAAATACCTCTTTGGGGTTCTTTGTAGAGAGGACTGAACAGCATAATGCACCTAAAAGCTCAAAAGGTTGTTTTTTCTTTGTTGCAAGTTATTTAAGTTAGAAACTGACCAATCAGATGCCTCAATAAAATCATGTGGCGTCCGCTGGCCCCACCTCAAATGCTTGATTGACGGATTCTCCTGAGCCCACTTTCATAGAAGGGGTGTGGACTTTGAACGAGCTCACTCATGATTGGCGACTGTAGTTCCTCTAAAAACATGACCAAATTGTCATCTGGCTCCAAATGGCGGCGCCCGTAATGTGTAAAAATCATTGATGGATTTGGCCTTATTTTGTTGAGAGCCAGAGGTAAGCCATTTACTAAGAGTGACGTCACACCTGCTTCGTACCGTGATAATATTATATGTATGGGTGCAGGGAGCTTTTGGCGCACTCAACATATTTTCTACATCACAAATACAATCTTTATCAGCATTTTTTCCTGATTAACAACAATTTGAATAAAGAAATAATAAATTTTAAGCTTAATATTGATTTTATTTACTCTCCATCATTACAAAAATGGCAAAAGAACTTGTTAAAAACATGAATCTCATTGGAATGTTTCTAAAACTGTTGAATTAAAAGAGATGTGACCAACATCCGTACCTGTGTTTCTTCTTCTTTAGGTTGGCCTTCAAGCCTTTCTGCAGCCCTTCTTTAGCACTTTGAACCTGCAGAATGCAAAGGAGATTAGCATCAGATAAAAGAGAAGTGTCCATCTTTCAGTCGGGCTCCGTTATTGCACTGCTGCACAAAACCATGTTAACTCGAGCGCGGGAGGTGACATTTCTATTAACCTCAGAGGGCAAAGTGAAACAAGCGGATTTTCCACTCTGCTCTGTGTCCACTGTGACATCATTAACACCGAGAGAGAAGTTCAGAGCGGCTCCGGCTGAAGCAGCAAAGATGGCAATGAAGATTTGAGAAGTGTCGCTTCCTCTTTGGTAAGCTGCTTATCACAGCCGGAGAAGGAGTGTGCGCCGTCTTACCGGGGCTGTTTCAGGGTTGTTGTACAGGAATGTCTCGCCGTAGGGAGCAATGGGAGTCAACTTTCTTTCAAGGGGAGCTAAAGAGGGACACACAAACGACACAATAGTGGTTTTGTCAAAGTTGAAACATGAAAACAAAACAAAAAAAACATCATCTAAAAGCATAAAACACGTGGCGCTTGAAAGTCAGCAGCTTAACCGGATTGTTCCGGTGAAATTTTAATTCACTTAGATGTTACAGTGCTCTTTCATTAAACCAACTCATTGATCTTAATAAATGTGTCAGCTCTTGATCCATGCAAGCAGAAACCAATTAAATTTTGCTTGAGCGCGCCTATCTTTCTGCCTCGGCCCTCTTCCACGCACTAATGGGGATGTGATCATCCTCGGAATGCCTCAAACGGACGGGAGTCGGTGCCAGGGCTGCTTCTCTTTGTTCCTTGCTGCAGGAACAGCGGAAGCGAAAGATGAAGGAACACACGAGAGGCTGGAGCCGTGCGCTATTAGTCTTGAGACCTGGGGCCACCCTGCGTGGGCTGCTGCCTGTCACTGTGAAAAATGACACTGCTTTTTCTTTTTTCTGTGGATTTTCAGAGCCTGAAGATGATGCCGCCGGGCGAGGAGGACATAAAGACACCAGTAGAGGGACCAATGCGAACTGAACTGATAGAAACACTTTTCAATCTGTGGAAGACAAGTTCTCAAAGCTTGTGGACAAACCCTTTCCAATCAGCGCAGGCTGTTACAGAGGAGCAACAAGGGCGTGTGTTGGGATTGGTACTTTTTATGATAAGGTCAGTGACCTTGATGATAGAATGCACTCGCACGCCGCCTTTTCTCTCGGCGGACGGGCTTGGTGGCCAGATAGCAACCATCAATCATCTTCTATCAGCCAGCCTTCAGGCCACTGGTGAATCTCCCTGAGGCCCTGTTGGACTCCGCTGTACCGTTTTCCTCCCATCTCCGTCTCTGCGCCCGGCTTTTGTTTCTCTCAGATGGTTCTTTATCAGCTCTTGACCAGACCTCCCACTCGGCGACCCTTTGCGGCGCAGCTCGCCACTCGGAGGTTTGTTCTCTGCGTAAAGTCATTAGGGTTAAAGCTGCCAGGGAACTTTTTCTTTTGGAATTTGATGATGAGCGTGAACAAAACAAAACCAAAACTTTTTTTTGAAAAATCAGAGAAAGGACTCCCAACTTATATCTGTACGTGTGGTTCGGGCCCCCTCAGCGTCACTTTCTTTTAAATTTTGGGTGTCCCCAACGCATCGTTTTTTGATGTGCTGCCTGTTCCCAATAAATCAAGGGTCACCAATTTCCGAGCCGCAAACTGTTACCGGTCCGAAGGCCGCTTGGGACTGGGCCAATCAGAGGACCCCAACCCACGGGGGGACATGGACCGGTACCCCTTACCCTAACCCAGTCCTGGTTCTGCGTCCATTACCACGTCTGGTACCGCGGCCCAAGGGTTGAGGACCCGTGATTTAATGAGAGTAGCCAGGACGTCAAAAAACGATGAGTTGGGACACCCAAAACGTCAAAAAGTGACCCGGATGGGGCTCGAAACCTACGTCTATATATGACAAGTTAGGAGTGAGAATGTGTAATCCATTCAAGTTCAATTATTTGGTTCTCATGTTTTAACTGTGTATTTACACCAATATAATCCATTCATCCTATTTCTAAGACCAATTTATTCATTTTGGGGTTATGTGGTTGCTGGACAGTTACTGTGGGGCATGAAGGCGAGAAGATTTACCCGTCCATCACAGGGTCAATGGGTTTTGAAGTTTCTAGTAAACTGGAAATTCAATTGATTCTTTTACCTTTGGCGTAACGTAAATTCCTTGACCCAGAGTCAACGTGAATCAGCCAATTCTGATGCGGAGAAAAGTGGCTTTTCATATGAGCTTTACATCACTGAGATATAATACAATACTAGCATAAAGTGATGTATAATGACGCAAAGCCGCTTTTTAGGCGTCACAATCTAGTGGGATTACATTTATTGCGTAAAAGGTTAAAGAGTTACTGTAGTCCAAAGAATTTCAACACACTAGCTATATTTTTTCTTTTGTAAAATCATTCCCAATGGTCCCATTATACAGTTTTTAGCCAAAATCAAATAAATGTGTCATTTTCTAGGACATAGTTTCTGCAGAGCAGCAGGAAATTATAAGAAATCCACCACTGATCTTTGGGCAGGACAATCGGCACAGAAGCTAGTGCTGGCTAATTTCACATTTTGCGCTTCAAAAGCTCAAGCTAACATTAGCATAGCAAAAAAACAAAAAACAATGACTAATAACAGAGCTGTCCAGCTGTACAGTTTTGAGCCAGATGGCAAAATAAAGACGTTAGTGCATCTGAATTTTTTGTTCAATTCCTGTTGTGTCACCTCCTTGTGTCTCAACTCCTCCTTCTTAGATTCTCTTCTGCTGCATTCCAGTCTTCTAAATCAATCAATTTCAACAATTGTTATAATAAAAAACTGTATAAAAGTGTGTTTGATCTTTTACTATGCCACAAATTTGAAAGAAAATTACCCTAAAATTAGTCTTTTCGCAACAATTATTAGGTTATACTAAAAATAAATAAATTAGAGGCCATAATTAATTAATTGCACAAAAAATAAACCACATGACAGCACAATTATTTATCCTATAAAGACGTTAAAAATAATAAAATACATTGTATCATAGTTTCCAAAACTATTTATTAACCTTTTTGTTAAAAAAGGAAACAATTTGAGGTGATTTTAGAAAAGTTAGCTATGTTAAAGGGAAACAAGGTACAGTTAAAACCACTTAGGGTTCATAGGAAATCCACTTTCTGTAAAGAAAATAGCTTCCAATGTAAGTTTTCCTTTACTGCATTTGTCAGCAAATAGATTTTTTTTTTCCTCCACAAAACCTCTCAGTCTTCTTAGAATTTAGCTCAAAGAAAGATCTCCTCTTTACTCGGGAGTTTTTGACTTCTGACACGTCTGCTTCATGCCATATTTCTCCCCATCGAAGTGCTGCTCATTAAGGATTGTTCTACTGGAGACTTGACGCGCTGCCAGGTGAACAATGGCTGCGAGCGGATCTTTGTGGGGTTTTTTGTTTTGAACCTTCTGATGAATCGCCCAGAATTCAGGCGGTGTCATCTGAACTTTGCTCGCTTTCAAAACACAGAAAAACAGTCAGCTTTGACAGACAAAAAGAAACTCATAAGTCACCAATTAATGTTGTAGCGGAGGGAAATAGAAACTTAGTTCTGACGCAGCTTTTGACACCAAACTCCATACAAATTGGTATAAAAAAATAAAATGGGTCTTTTAAAACTTCTAAATTTGCTCTTTTTAAAAAAAATACTCCAATATAGGAAAACAATCGGAGAAATTAGTCATTTTGGGATTCCTGCTGTCGTGTGTGAGTGAAACAAGTTCAAGACAAAGGAAAAATGAATATAAAGAAAACTCAGATTATATCAAATGTTGCAGTTCCTAAAATGACCACTAGAGGCTGGGTTCAAAGGGAAGCAACAAGTCATTAAAAATGTTGGATTATTGCTTTATGATAGAATCATGACAATTTTGATGGAAGTGGGTTTTTATTTTTATTTATTTAAGTCAGCCTCTAGTTTTGACTAATTCAAAATTGTCCCCAGTGTTGCACAGCGGTGTCATGTTTTATCCTCACAATACAAAGGCCCTGATTCACTCCAGCTTCCTCTCACAGTCCAAAAATATGCTAATTGGGTCAAATATTGACTGTAAAGTGTAGCTTAAGTGTGAATGTGAGGTTGTGTGGCCCTAAAACTACCCACTACAGTAGCTGGGATAGGCTCCAGCAACCTCCAATGGGGAAAAAGTTGGTATGGATGACAGATGGAAATGTGACTGTGAATAAAAGCATTACATTTTTTTTGATTGACAGGTGAGGGAAATATAAAAGACGTGGTGTGCCCATTTTCAGAAGTGGGGTGGAGTAAATTCAAATAAAATAAAAAAAAGTGTCTATTAAAGAGCTTTTGTGCTGTTATTGTCAAAGTTAAGAAAAAAAGTTGAAAGATTATAAACTCCACCAGTGAGCTGTAGCCGAGGAAAACAATCAAATTCTGCGATGAGATTCATTCCAAAAGAAACTCTTGAGAAATTCCTAAGGTAAAAACCTACTTGGAGGAGTGGAAGGCTTCTTCTGTTTACCTTTTGGGCTAATTTGCTTCCTCGCTGTTCCCCCACAATGCACCTTGCTGCACTCCCGTTCTGTTTACTCACACTGAGTTGACTAAGACCGTGCCGGGAGACTCCAGTAAAAGCATGGAGAAAAAAGGGTAAACTAGAAGGAAAGGTCATCAAAAATTAGCTTTAAAAGTGTAAAAAGGCTCAACATTTTCTGCACGGATGGGATTCAAAAGCGTTTGAACAAACTTGAAAAGTTCAAACAAGCTGGAAAAAAAAAAACTTTTGACGGGCTGTGCAACAAGAATACATAGTGGAGGCTTGCAGAGGGACAAATAAGAACATATTCGCTGTGAGATGAATGTTTTTATAAAAAAAAGAGGTGCCAGCCTCTCCCACGACACATCCTCCCAACCCCCCCATCGTACCCACGCGCTTTCCTCATCCTCTCCCCTCGCTTTCATCCAGGCGCACAGCAGCTCCGCTGACTTACACCGCCCGATGAAATATTCATAGCCGAGATAAAGCAGATGCGGCTGAAAGGCTGTGTATACCTTTCTGCGTGCCGTTCGCACCGGTGGGACCATCTGAGCCGGTTAGCTGTTCGCTGTTGGTTGTTTGTGCAGGCGGAGCGCTCCTGCGCAGAGAGAGAATCGGTGGGTTAGAACTAGCGGTGCAGCATGGGAAAAAAAACAGTGAAGGCATCTGAAGTGACATATGGATTCCTGACATTTTTAGGTTTAAGTGGCATTTAAAGACCCAATCCGATCATCTTTGGATCAACTTTAAAAGTGTTCTCAGTGGTCTTTAACTAGGATTATGTTGTTTTGTTCTGAGGAAAACTAAGGCGTGAATAGATCTACTTATTTACAAGAGGGTGCATCAGAATGGAGCAGAGCAGGGAGCGTGTGACCTCCCCTGTGCGTTTTCTACAAAACAAATAAAATCTTTATTGTCTGCTCTGGATTCATAATGGTTTTAACAAAGAAATACTCAGAAATGCAATTTTAACCTTTTTTCTATGTAAATCCTCTACCAAAAGCAAATTGCCACAAGAACATGTTAAAAACACCCAAAACATATTTTTTATCAGAGTGGATCTTAAGAGAAAAACTATAATTACAGGATGTGATTTTAGAAGCTGGAAGAGCAAAATAAGAAAACAGATTTGTACTCATTTAACAGCAATAGTAAACTTATCAAACTTCTTTATAATTACTTTAATGATTTAGTCATGTTTGACCCAATATTTACCACTTTTTATGCTAGTTAAATGTAAGATTAAGATTAAGAAAACCTTTATTAGCCCCACAATGGGGAAAGTGCAATATGCAAGAGCACAGGTACAGTCAGAATAAGTGAGAAAGGATAAAATATACATTATAAAGAGCTAAAACGGTGGAAATTGTAGTTAAATGTAAATGTGTTTTTTTTAATGTAAAGCACTTACTTTGAGCTACACTTGCAGGAAAAATGCTTAATAAATACAGTTTGATTTGATTTAATTTAAACAAAATGTTAAAAGAACAAAGTGTGTGTTTATGTGCTTGTTAGGATCAACATTTATAATGAGAACCTCTGTCAAATTAAAATGTAGTCTTTACAGGCAAAACTTGATAAAATACCAACATCTGAGGCAAAAACAATCTTGAAAATATTATAATAAAGCAACATTTACAGCTTTGATTTACTAGAATCCCTTTAAAAGTACATTTTGAAGTAATGCTAGACTGCGGCCACAAGAGGGAGACAGAGACCTCTAAGCCAAGTGCTCATAAAGTCTGAGAAACAAAATGTCCTTTTAAAAACGTATAAAGTTTTGAAAGCACCTCAGTCGTGAGTAACACAGACATTTATGGAGTTGCTTACAAGAGATTTTCAGAGCAAAAAATAAAATCTCACTATGTTTTCCAGAGGAACCTTCAAGAGAAAGGAATTATTTTATAAATAAATTATTGTAAGCCTGATTAAAGTTGGTTTGACAAATATCAAACTATTTCCTAAACTGAACAGATCAGACGGTAGGATGAGGTGCAGTACCTGTCCTTAAGCACTAGAGGGCTTCGGCTGGGGATTTCAGGAACGGGTCGGTGCCGTAGCTTATAGGACCGAGTGGGCCTTTGACCCGTGCGGCGCTTAAGCGGAGGCTGCACCTCGTAAATGGAGTTATCAACCATTTTCAAGTCGCTGTTTTCACTCATGGGTGGGAAAGAGTCAGGGAGTGCAGAGTCTGAAATCCCCTCTCCATCTGAGGGGATTTCAGAAGTGGGCGAGGACGTGCTGCTGTCTGAGGACACGGGGCGAGGGACGGACGTCTGGATGTTCTGGGGGTTCCGTGGCGCCGGCTGAGGGAATGGGGTACCCTGCATGTCTGGAGGGCAAAAAGAGTCCAGTTCTACCCCTGCAGGTAACGACTGACTCCCCTCAGATGGAGGCTCCCTTTTCTCTGGAAGCTGCTGGCACGACGCCCCCCTCCTTCTGTCCTTCAGGAAGATTCTTCTGGGGTAGAGCATCGGCTTCCTTTGACTCCCCGTGGTTCCGAGATCTCCTCGATCCTCTCCATCGCCGCCTATTTGCTTGAGGCCTAAAACCTCCAGGCTGCGAAGGATGCGTCTACGGTGGCCCGTCGGGAACACGTTCAGGTCAAAGAGCCGCTCCTCTGAGAGCTCCTTACAGTCCTCGACAGCTCGGTAGCCGGCCCGGTGGAACTCAGAGGTGTACTGAGACAGGCGGAGGGCGGACAGCCACTCTGCTACCTCACACCCGGAGTCAGGGGGCTCCGACATTTTAATCTAATCCCACATCCAGATTAGGAAGAATTTCTGTTGGCACAGAGAAAAGGAAAAGTTACACAGCGACATTTAAAAACTATTTAAGAAGTTTAACTGCAGTACAGTAAATGAACTGAACTCTGTCTTAATCTCAGATATATTAGAGCATGCATTGAATTAAGATCAATTCAATTGATTTTCACTTAGAAAATGCTAAAATGATCAATCTCATAGATTAGAGCCACTGCCAAAACCATTTCAATTCACCCCTTCACATTAAGATTTGATTTGGGATTCATTTTAATGTTTCTGTTCTTAATCTATTGTTTTTTTCTTTCACATAAATGGTGATTTAAGTAGAACAAAAGCCAACCTTATGCAGGCAAAAATATTAATTAAAAACACAAAAACAAACATAATCGAATAATGAATCAAAAAAACAAACTGCATATTCTATGAGAAGATGGTGCATATACTTTTTGATATTTAAAAAACAAAAAAATGTTAAATCTGCAATTTTAATGTCTATTTTTTGTAGTTTCAAAATTAGACATAAAATTAGGTTGTATTATCCAAAGATCAACCCACCACCAGCGTATTTAGTCAAAGGATGGTTATTAAACTTTCACTTTCCTGTGCCAAGTTTAATTTAACTCGCCATGTCTGGGTGAAAGAGTTCATTGAAACTATCAAAGAGGAACAATATGGCATTTCAAAACTTTTATGCATTAGAGACAAATATATAACCATTTCTACATCCTTTTAGTTTTAAGGTGAGATTTATATTCTAGGATTTTGACTTCTTAGGACTAAAAAACAAGTTAACGCTAAAGCAAAAACAAACAGAAGCTGTTAGTCACTTTCAAAAGAGATAAAAAAAGTTTTGTGACAATGCAAAAAGTGGGGGAAAAAACATTTGCAACATCCTTGCATAAAGCTGAAGGAAATAACAGAATCAATGTGGAAACAGCAGCATTTACAAGTAATTCCAAGAGCCTCGCAATCGCTCATCTTCCTCCGTTTCAGAGCATCTATTGAACATAAAGTTAAAAACCGAGGAAGCTGCGCGGCAGCGAAGCATTCCGTTTTTTTATCTTTACACAACCACGTGTGATCTGCCAGGAGGAAATGTTTAACGCCTTCTCAACATGTCCACTTCTCGTTTGGGTTTGCAAATTTACGGCCCTCAGAGGGCCCGAAGTGTTACTTCTCCTTTCGAGTACACCCAATTTTCTTGCCATGGAAATACAGAAGAGGTCATCAACAGAAGCAGAGACTGACACTTGGCCATTTTATATATATATATATATATATATATATAATTTTATTTTTTTAAATAGCATCTATTTCTCTCTTTTTTTTTCTTGGTATGATTGCATCAAACACTTCATGTTTCTGGAAGCGATCAGTTTTCACACAATGCAAGTGGAGATGTGCAACACATGAAAGTCCCTGAAATTGTAATTAGAGCTTCAAA
>NC_050529.1:14869528-14879715 GCF_002922805.2 Oryzias melastigma | reverse complement strand
GACCAAGCCAGGACACACAGATCAATAGGGAGGATGCTGCAGCTCTGTATCACATGCATGACAGCTGTTTCTGCTGCATATAGGTGAGGATGCACAGCAGCAGGAGTGAGTCACAGCACGCACGCCTGTGCCTGCACATAAAAAAAACTCCCTCATAGTTGTGAGCATCTCCCTGAACAAAGTCCAGACTCCTCTTCTTCCTGGTTTGAGGACTCCGAATCTGCAGCTTTTATTTTGAAAAGCACATCAAACTTAGGTGCGTTTTTAGACTTGTATTCTCACTCGTGCAGAACATTATACATATTATTAATATTTCACAACACGTTCATCCATTTACACACTAGTATGGCATCCCAATAGCAGGTCTTTACGTGGATTTACGTCTCGTGGAGCACTTTATCAAGTTTTCCCCATAAATAAAACACTATAACCCGCCTCCTATAGTAAATAAATAATAAAATAAAATTACATTAATAATAATAGGTCGGTATGAGTCTGTTGGCGTCGTGTAAAAGTACACCCACATACTTCAAAGCTGACAGGCGCGAGCGTTCGCTCTAATAATTAGCTATACTTCAGGAAACGCACGTGCTCACTCAAAACGCTGCTCCCTTTAGCTAAACCAAAACAGCACCGACGCGCTTACCTGAAAGTTTTTTAAATATCCGTTAGAGTTCAAACTCCGCTTTGAGAGACTTCACTCGAACTCTCGCCTCCACGCCCACACGGACAGGACAGCAGCCGCGTGAAAGTTCCGCTTGTGACGTTGGCGTAAAAAGAAAGGCTGCAGTTTTTCTTCAACGGGGCAAGTCGCCTTCTCCTGGATGAACCAGGCACGCGCCGCGCTGACAGAGCGCCGCGCGCGCCTGGAATTCGCGGCGTTCACGGTGGGTAGCAAGTCTCAGCTTGATGCCTGTGAGCCACGCGGGTAGGAATGCAGCTAGAGGGGCAAATTCCCGACACGCTTTTATTACTTTGAATGCCTCTTTTCACGCATTTACTAATATATTATCATTATTGATATTAATCAAATAAATATTAATACATGGACATCCCTCCTCCCAAATATGTAGTTTAAGCTTTCAAATAATAACTCCACATAAAAACATTTTTTAATTATTTATTTTTATTTTTTACATATATAGTCATAAAATAAGCACTTTTTATAATAAATATACATTTCCCTTCAACAAAAAAAATGTTTTTAACATGTATTTATGGTATTTTTCTCATAATGGAAGACATATTTTAAGAAAATTAAGGTTTAAGTTCAATTTCTGATTATTTCTTTATTCAAATCCCTGCAAATCAGTTTGGAAAAGAGTGTATTTGTGACATTGATTTAAGGCGGGGTTGCTTCGGCCCGCCCACAATGCAGAGGTGAATTTCTTAAGAGCTCCTGCCGCTCTGCAGAAACTATGTCTTAAAAAAAACATTTTTGATTAAAATATTATTCATAAGAAAAAATTAACAGGAAACACTTCCAAAAAGATGACAAGAGTGGGTCTTCAAAGGTGCAATGACACTATGTCATTTCAAAACTCTATCCATAGGGGGCGGAAGAGGGAAAAATGTGGTTGTAAAAGCCAAGAACTCCCCCAAAATCATGAGAGTTGAAAATACGGGTTGTACCACTCACTGTAAAAAGTCTCAAATGTCAAAGTGTCAAATGTTGCAGTTCCTCAACAGGCCACTGGGGGTTGGTTTCTAAATTGAACAAATCCCTCAGATGCTCATGTTGAAGTCTGATTTTACACCACAAACAGAATTGTGGGTACAGTCTGGTGTCAGAAAATATTTGTATATCGTTATTTTGACTTGTTATAGATTCATGATTATGTGATTAGGAGGTGGGTGGAGCCACTGGTGGACTCAACAATACTCTCTGATCTGGGCACACTCCTGTTAGTGTGTCTGTCCGACTTCAACCTTTCAAAACCCTAAAAGTACTTTCAACGAATGTTCATCTAGAGTAGATCCTCTTTTGAACTGAAGCTAGTGTTTTTTTAATTATGGCTACACAATTTTTAGCCAAGATAAGAAAAAACAATCTGTCCTTTTTTTTAGAACATAGTTTCTGTAGAGCGGAAAGTGTACAGCACTAGTGTACAGGGTACAGCAAAAGTATCAAGCAATTTTGGAACTAGCCAGCGGTAAAGTTTTTTCCGACTGCTCTTGATTCACATCACTAAACACTTTGTAGGAACCTACGAAAAAATTCATGTAATATTTTATTAACATTTATTTTAAGGGATTTGTTTTGTAAAGTTGTTTTTTTTTCATGGCTTAGGATATTCTTCCCTTAAGTTTTATTGTTCTTTTTGTTCTAAAAGGATGTAAACAGCTAAAATACTTAAAATTTGGTTTAAAAATTGCATTAAAAGTCATATTGTTTGGTGTAACACAAAACTAAATCAAGTTATTTCTAGATTTTTCATTGGACTCCTCCCAAAAGAGACACCAATGGTTAAATTAAGCACTTGAAACTATATCATTTATATTATACTATTTAAATGGTAAATTTTATACTTAAGGTTGAGTATGTGTCTTTTTTTCAAATCAATACATTTTTAGAATAAAGTAAATTAATTATCTTAATTTTTTTTGCTTTATTTGGTGGGTGCGGTGTTAATCAAATACCAGAGGATGGCGTCAAAGATCTGCAGTTTTGGAGCCTTTTATTGAAGTAAATGCAGGAGGAACTTGGAAAAACCAGATGTTAACATTATCAGCTCTTTTTGTTCACATAGTATAATAAAACATTAAAAATATGATTATCCTAATCCTTCTTTTTTTGTCTCTTCTGCTTCTGTGGCCATAAACATGCACAAATTCATTGGTGTGACTCTGTAACTGTGATTCCTGCCTCTTAGTGAAGTCGTTCTACAAATATAATTTTGAAAACAGACAGAGACAGTTCGCTGAAAAAGGAAGAGAGAATCCAAGAACTGGAAGTCCAATTTCAGAACCTACTGTTTGTCATGTCGACAAAAAAGAAAAAAAAAGTGACAGCAAATGTTTTTTTTTAGACAGAATCTCAAATCAATTGATCCTTCATTTGAAAAAGTAATCTAAAAAAATAAAATAATCTGTTTCACAGAAAGGTTGAAACTTGAGATGTTATATTTCTAGAGAAATATCACAATATAATCAAAGCCAGTTAAAGAATAGAGGAGATTGAAGATGAGTTCTTTCTGTGTGGAGTTTGCATGTTCTCGTCAAGCTTGAGTGGGTTTTTTCTGACTTCCTCCCACAGTCTAAAAACAGACTTCTTAGTTAAACTGTAAGTATGTGTGGTTTTGTGGTTTCACGTAGGCCGGCAAACCGTCCAGGTTTTACCTCACCTTTCCCCGATGACGGCCGGGATTTGAACCAGCAAAGGTATCAAGCAGGTTTAAAAAATGGATAGAGTAGTCGATATCTTGCTTCTCTATTTGTGTTTGATCTGATTAGAGAAACAAAAAATGACACACGAAAGAGGAAATGTTCAAAAGTTGAATGCATTAGCAGGAGGGGCTACATCTTAAAGACCTTTTCCATTGAAAGGAGTGTTTTTAACATGTAATTGTGATATTTTTGTGGTGATAGAGGACATATGGAAAGAATATTAAGATACATTTTGCATTTCTGTGCATTTGTTTATTCAAATCTTTGTGAAAAAGAGTGTATTTTGTAACAGTCAAGGGGGTGGATTAGCTCTTATGGGACTTTCAGGTGTCCTTTAATGATGAGGTCATCAGTTTTTGCCTCAAACTCAGTTTGCTTGTGCTGTACCTAATCTTTTATTTTTATTTTTGGTGGTTGTGACACTCGGTTTTGCTGCTCCTGTTTTACTTATCCATATTTTAAGACAGTCGTTGTCCAACCGGGCTTTATGAGGTTGATGATCATTATTGATAAGGTGACGAACACGGTTGGATTTGTGAGTTTTGGATTTTTTTCTTTCTGCTGAGCTCCCATGGTCTTTTGCTCAACTTGTGAACGTTACAATCTGTAATGGTCCGCTTATACCAATATTACAACACGGTTGTCTCAATGGGGTTCTCACCAGTAATTGTCCAAAAACCTAAAATCGTTCATAAAATATAAACAATAGCTGATTGTTAAACTAAGCTAAACTGGGCATCCCTGCCCTTTGACCTTCCTTCTCAGTTAGGGAAAAACTCAAACCTCTGGGATGTCCACATGAAAGAGGGATCCTCTCCCAGAACGGATAGGCGATTTACCAGGACTGTTTAAGAAGAATTTGCTTATCTAACTCGGCAACTACATGTTTGATTAGTGTACCAGATGGGCTTTTCTTTAGATGGAGCAGGGGTAGGTGGGGGTGTGAGATGAGCCAGAGGCGAGGTCCTCTGCCAAGGACAAAAACACAGACGACTCTTAATCCAGAAGGAACTTTGGGATAGCTGGAGGTGCAAGTCAACCCAGAGGCAAGGTTCACTGCCAAGGACAGGAGCACAGGCGGTCATTCATCCAGATGGAACTGGGGAACAACTGGGGGTGTGAGTCGAGCCAGAGGCGAGGTCCACGCTCAAGAACAGTAGCAAAGATGAGCCACCCGGGATCTGGAATCTCTAGCTCCACTGGAGGGGAGTGGGAAAGTGCAACAACAAATGAATCACACTGCCCCAAACCATGGAGAACTGAATAAAAAAAACGATCAAGAGTTTTTGAATAGATAGATAGAACCCCAGAGCACCATACTTTACCCAACTACTAGCAGCCTACTAACAACTAATTGGTATTTAAATTTAAATTAATAATTTTAACAGCGAGTTGTCAATAAATTATCATATATAGAGGATGGTAATAATAACAACATTCATAGTAAATCTAAATTTTTACCACATCGACATTAATGGAATATAGAACTAATCTAAGCCTACGTATGCCACAGGGGGATAGGCCAATTTATCTTGGTTTATAAAACTGTCTTCCTTCTGCTAGGCTCCTCTCAGAAAAATTTATAATGTATTGCCCAAATCCAAAAAATTGTTTTTTTTATACGATAGTTTCTACAGAGTGACAGGAGTTCATTAGAAAGTCACCTGTGGACACTTCTGCTATCATATCTACAAACCTGTAACAAGAGCTTAAAGAGACTTCTGAAAGGGTTCCTCTTTTGCCAAACAGAAAGTATTAATGATGGGACACAAAGTACAGGAGTAATCTTTTAAACGCGTTCCAAATTCTGCAGTCAATAAACTCTTTAATGAAAGTGCAAACAAAGTCATGTCTTAAAATCTCTTCAGGTATTATATTTGAAGACAACAACCCTACAAAAGCACACAAAGTGACTTTTATATTTGTAATTTAATCAGAGAATTAGTTTAGTGACCATTGTTAGTGCTAAACAGGTAATTTGTCAATGTAAAAGAATACAAAGAGGAGGATGCATCCCCATTTTCCTGAAAGTTTTTTTCTCTCTGGATTATATTGTCTCTTCTCAACCTGAGCGGTTGCCTGGGCAACATGTCTTACTGCTGGCAGCCAAATTGATGGGGCTCTCAAAACCTAGGTTTAAAAGGGACACAAGGTCAATGATGCAGAAAACAAACCCACCTCTGACTTCAAGTCTGAAAGAACAATTTTAGGTTTTCAGTAAAGTTTTGTTGAAGAGAGGAAACATGTGGTTTTAGCAGGAAGATCAATCTAAAAGTGAGCATTGAGATGGACGGAGCTACTCTGGGACTCAAGAAACTCAGAAGCTGCCATGGTGGATCAGTGTGTGGGAACAGAGATGACGAGGAGGCTCAGTCAAGCAGAAGGTGACGGGAAGGCTGAGAGGAGCTGCAATAAGGGGAAGGAAGAGAAACTGTGAATGGAAGAAGTTGATGGAGTGCTAAAAAAAATAAAGTAAAAAAAAAAGTCTGAGAAAGTTTCCTGCAGACGGACTGACAGTTTAGAAGAGAAACTGTCAGTGAATGTCTGCTTTTGTGTTCCAGAAGTCTCCCATCCACCATCCATCTGTGGAAAGTACATTATATGGGTTTACCATCAAAGCTTTTAAAAAACATACTTAGAAACGAAATTAAAAAAAATAAAATGTAAGTGGTTTTATAAAGCTACGCTTTCAAGCAACCACTTTCAATGAAAAGTCTGTGTAAACGCTCATTTTGGGCTTCCATGTTCAAAACTTTCATGTTCACACTTTGCTTCGCTAGTTTTTTAGTCAGTTTTTGAGCTCTACACACGTTTAAAGTTAAACCAGATCAAACTTTGACCAATCAGGAACTCAGATTTGGAAGTGAAATATGGATAGCGTCCCTTTTAATTCAATTTAATCAATCAATCATTGGAAAACTAATACAGGACTTAATAATTGCGGTTTGTGGATGATGACACCAAGTCTTTCATATATTGGAAACAAACCGTGAAAGAAAAAGTCTGGTGCAAGTTTTGTGAGACTTACACCACTTCGACATTCACACCAAGCTTCTTTTAACTATAGAAGTCCACCAGGGGCATTTATATGTGCATTTTACAGGCCTTGGATGGCGGAGATCCAGAGTTCTCTCTGTGAGTCCGATCCCACTTTTTTAAAAAGGGCTACATTTGAAATCATCCTCAAAGAACATGCCAGAGGTTATCAGGGGCTTCCTCATAGAAATAGCATTAGGGAGTGCCCTGCCATCTTGAGGGGGAATATCAGCTGGTTGCATTCAGGATCTCATCCTTTCTTTCATGACCCTGAGTCCATTGGTGAGGATGGGAACATACTCTCAACAATTAACTGAGACCTTGTTGCTAGATGTCCAGGATTTCAAAGAGGGCATTCACTTATTTCTTTTTGGGTCAAGAACCTTAGGCTCCGACTTTGAGGTGTGAATTCTTCCAGCTGCATCACACCTCCCCCCAGTGCCCATTGAAGGTCCTGGTTTGATGAAGCCAACAGAACAACATCATCTGCAAAAAGACAGATATGACATTTGGTCTCCAAACCATACTCTGCTGCTGCTCCCTCTTCAAAAATGATGAACAAAACCAGTCAGTCCAACATGAAGTGGAACTCACTGTCAACAAACAAACCAAAGTCCTGCTCTGGTTTAGAGACCAGAAGAAAATTGGTAAAGGGTGCCAGACCCCATTCCTAGAACACCTCCTCAAAAACTTTCCCTTTTCAAATTCTAGTTTTTCTTATTCTTAATTTATTGAGTTTTTCTTTTTTGAATGCGATGCGTTCCCATCGGGCATGTGTTCAAGAATGTGCTAAACATGGGTTTTTGTATTCCCTTTTAACATATGGGGTTCAGTCGCCACTAGATACTAGCACATGTACTTACAATTGGAAAAGGGTCGATGCAAAAATGTAAAAACGGTACAAATATTGTGAATTCTTACTAAAGGCTCCTTCTTTCACAGCTCTATTAAAGACTTGGTACAAACCAAATTTTTTTCCCCCCATGATCAATTTTCGGTTGATTTCGTCGTGCATCACAATCGAAGCCTAGGCCCCGATTGGTCGAAGTTTAACTGGTCTAGCTTTCGAAGAACACTAAAGCCAAAAAGCAGACTTGGAACTTGAGTTGTCCCTGGAGAGGACATGAACAACATTGTGGACAAGTTATGTGGCGTTATCAGCAAACTGGATGCAGCAGTCCTCCAGATGAAGCCTTAGCTGTCAGAGCAGCACTTCACAATCAACCTGCACAGACGCTCCAGCTGGAGCGGAGGACGAGAGCCATCGAGGGAGATTTCCGACACCAGGAGGAGGTGATCAAAGCCACGCAGTTCCTAACAGCGGAGACATGAGAGTTTGGAGTGTTTCCGAGCACAAAAAGATGGAGGACATGAAAGAGGTTCTACAAATCTGTTATCAATGGAGCGACTTTTTACAGAGAAATGGATGCAGATCTACCAGAGGAAATGGAAAAGGATGAAAAACAGGGCGAACAAGGAGCAGAAAGGAAAGAGTTTAAAACAAAAAACTTAAAAAGACAAAAATAATCACATCATGATCCTAAAATCGATTTGAAAAATTGGCTTATTTGTTTAAAAAAGATGCGCTCTGGATCATTTTAATTTTCCTAAAAAAGATGTAGGGCAGCCGGTGAGTTCTTATTAGAAAGTAAAAACTGTCAAATGTGTTTTTTTGGAACGTTTTTTCATTTTTTATGAACATATGTGGCCTAAATTTGAAGCAGCAAGAGAGCCAACTCTGCAGTAAGAAATCAACTCCAATCCTCCACCTGGTACACTTCTCTTTGATAAAACATGTTGTCGATAACAAAAAAAAAAGAAAAGAAAGAAAGATTGGTATGCCAATCAGTTTCAATACTGCTGGCTAATTCACGCAGAGCAGCTGTTTCCACGTCTGCTGCAGGTCCGGCTACCCGGCGCCATCCTTCTGTCAGCTGTCAAGAGCAGAGAGGATGCCCATAAGTCAGTGATGTCAACACGTCCACTGCTGGATCTCAGGCATTCAAGCTCACAGCTGCTGAGGAGACCCTTAACTGTTACCTTTCCTGCCCTCCAGACCCTGATACACATATGGGGGGGGGCTCTACCACATTCAGGGGTCTGCAGCTGCATCCCAGCATCCTCCAGACAGAAATAAGTGAATTTATTTGAACCATATCTGTTAAATTAACCGTTTGTGGTCTAAAGCACAATTTTTCCTCATACTGTCTTCTTCTTCTGGAATAAGGTGTGATTGTAATAGCCCAGTCGCCACCTAGTGGTCAAACTTAAACACCCTCCAGGAGAAGCAGAACAATGTTTACAATGTTAATGATCTGAATATTTTTATTACAACTTCTCCTTTAGAGAAACCATGTGACGCTATATATATTAACAATATCATTATTTTACAGTATTTGAATTATATCAGATTCATATAAATACAATCCAAACATATCGTAGTTTAATAATTTATATGTAAAAAAATTGTAAAAATGTGTAAACTCAAATTTTATTTGAATTTAACAATCAAAAGAATGCAAAAAAATCAGTATTGACTTCATTCAGGCTCTTGTGAATCTAATCGAAGCATTTCTGGAAATTATAATTTATACCCAGCCCTTATTACAGCCCGTTGCAACCTAACATTGCCAGTCCAATAAAAATGAGGAGCAATATCGGTATTATCCAGTAGTAAAGTTTTGAGCCAGATTCCAGCTCAGACAACAAAAACTAAGATGTACATGGATCTATTTGTCTGCAAGTGGAAGCATCAAAAAGGAGCTTGTGGCTTGCCGTAGTAGCTTCAACATCATAACAACTTTTTTTTTTTTTACATTTTTTTGTCTAATACTGATTCACAATAAAATAAATATTCAGAAACACAATTTTAATCTTAATTTTCTTTATCTATGTCCCCCATCATCAGAAAAATGCTCCAAGAACATGCTAAAAACACAATTTTCATCAGAGTGGGTCTTTAAGAACAGCTTTAATGGAAACTCTGTCTTCATTCTGGGCTTTAGAACATCTATTGGAACAAAAGAACTGTCTAAAAAGAGCCAGTTGAAGTTATCTGTTTAATATGTACAACAGATTAATCACTGTCACTTTACTTCCTTATTTCCCCCTTTGAGTCAAGTAATCACTTCTATCCAGCTTTATTCAAAGATATTCACAGGATTTGACTGGGTCTTCACCCTTTGATGGGTAAATTACCTCTGTAGTCTGGGACCTGATAACAGCCACCTGCTCTTACTCACTGGGGGGTCTAATCCTTTAAACTTCTTCACTTTTTAAAAACGTTTCTTTGTCTGCCTCTCATCCTACCAGACTGCTGCTTTTATCTCAATCCCCAAACTCCCTCAAATCCTTCCGAGGATGAAATTCATTCATTTCTGATAATGTATGCCTCATCGCTTACATATATTATATATTAAATGTTGTTCATTCACTGATTTTAATTTGATTTAGATCTTGTGGGTGGAGCCTCAAGATCGATTGAAATGGAAAAAGTCACGGGACAAAACCAACAACACATCAGTTCAATAGAGCAATAAGTTCCCAAATGTGTATTTAAAGCAAGTCAAATATTTACATTTTGGAAAAAGTTTATGTTTTTAAGAGAAAATTCAACGCTAAGGACCATAGAAGTTTAAAAAAGCTTTTTTAAAAACTGTATTTTTAGTCAAATAATGATAAGATTGGGGTTTGGTAGTATTTCGGGAGGTAAAATTCACAAATATAATACTTACAACTGTTTCTCACATTTTTTTTTTTTTTTA
>NC_050529.1:14868155-14869475 GCF_002922805.2 Oryzias melastigma | reverse complement strand
AGTACAACACCCAACATTCACCATGATGTGTTTATGTTCTCAGGGTGTGTACATGTGTGAGGTGATAATCGTACTTTGTGCTTTTTAGATCATTTTTTTACACCTCTACTAACATCTATATACGTTTTGTAACTATTTTCTAGGAAAAAAACAGCGACCATTTAACCAATAGTTTATTTGTGTGCAGAGAACAAATGAAAAGCTAGTTTTATGATTGTCATACTCAACGACCTTCATTTCTAAAGTCTGAGTTTATTTTAGTTCTGATCTTTCAGCCCAACTTTCAGATTTGTATGAAATGTTTTAGTTTTGTAGCAAAAGTTCCCATTTTGAACCGTTTCCCTCCATTTGAGCGCGTCCTGCAGACAAAGGGCGTGTTTACACAGGCAGAATGTGTCCGTGAAACGATTCCAGGTATGTTTGATCTGGTGTTTTATTTCCATTCTCCCATCTATCTTAGAAATCTCTTGTCAGATGAAGTTGCATCACAGTACAAAGTCATCCAAACAATTTAAACTTTCATTTTTTTTTAGATTTCTTCAATGATTTTAGGCAATGAAGCCACAAAGGAAAGACTTGCCTTTCACCATCAGATAGAGTGAATTTCCAGATCCATCTGGAATACGTAGATACGTAGTTTGGAATGACTTTTAACACTCAGTAATTTGTGGCATCTTTTGTCTTTGACTGGTTTTGCTAAATTCTTATGTATTTTATTGGTTTTTTTTTAACATTTTTGTTCTAAAGTTGCTCTTTTTTTCTCTATATTTTAGCACTTTTTTTACACCCTGATGCCGTCTTAAATATGAATTCAAATAAGATGAATCCATTGGTTCATTTCTCTGGAGGAAAAGGTTCTGTTTTCTGCTTTTTCGTCACATCATCTCCCAGCCTGTTCCAGCAGATCTGACTGGCTTAGCTGAGTCGTATGAGCAAACTTGAACGATTTCATTGTTTTTCCTTGTTTGTTGTTTAAAATCCAGATTTGATGATGGTAGTGTTCTTGTACCTCCACAAGAGGGAAGCATCAGACTGAAGGATCTTGATCTCCTCTTCTGCCGCAGACACATTTTCATTGGTTCTTTCTTGTTTCTCTTAAACATCTGACGAGGAATCTGTCTAAAGTTCTGAATAAAAAAAAAATAAATAAATAAAAAGCTTACTCCTCAAAGAAGTAAGGTCACAACACAATTATGTTAAAAAAAACATCAACCTCGTTTAAAGATATAATCAACTGTCTTTGCTGAAAACAGTTTATTTATTTATTTTTTTTATTTCAACTGAATTTGACTTTTTCCTTACTATATTTCTACTGTTTTA
>NC_050529.1:14867571-14867979 GCF_002922805.2 Oryzias melastigma | reverse complement strand
GATGGTATTTTGATTTTAGTCCCAGTATTCTGGGATCAAGGTCAAAATTCTGACCTTAACTTTTTACTGAGATTAAAGTCAGAATTCTAAGAAAAAAGTCAGAATTCTGAGATTAAAATCAGGATTCTCTCAAAAAAGTCAGAATTCTGAGAAAAAAGTAAAAATTCTGAGAATAAAGAAAAAATTTGAGAATAAAGTCAAAATTCTGAGAAAAAAGTCAAAATTCTGAGAAAAAGGATTGTCATAAAAACGTCAGAATTCTGTGAAAAAAGTCAAAATTCTGAGAAAAAAGAAAAAAACTTTAAGAAAAAGGCTACATTTTAAGATTAAAGTCTGAATACTGAGAAAAAGAACATCATTTTGATTTTAGTCCCAGTATTCTGAGATTAAAGCCAGAATTCTGGGATA
>NC_050529.1:14867299-14867446 GCF_002922805.2 Oryzias melastigma | reverse complement strand
ATAGTAAATTATTTGTTAATAAATATTTTGACACCCAATAATAAAGCAGATATTCGTACCAAAGTAAGAGCTCACTTTGTCATATTGATTTTGTATTTTTTTTAAATCAATGAAAGTTCTACAAAATTCAAAAAGTTTACAAAGAAA
>NC_050529.1:14852435-14866752 GCF_002922805.2 Oryzias melastigma | reverse complement strand
TGAAATCATAAAACATAAAAACTTTTTAAAATTAATTAAGATTACATGTAGAAACAGAAAGAAACCCTTTATCATACTACCTTTATTATTCAGATTTTCTTAAATGTCTAAATGTGTAATCATAAAAGCATAGAATTATTAAAAAGTGGAGGTTATTATAAGTTTCAACCTTTAGTTCTAGGATAATGAAAGGTCCAGACTCTTCTTTCCCAGTATAATCTCACCACTGGTGTCATTCTAAAGGACACTGGGGTACCCAGCAGGAGCGTTTCCCCCTGAATGAGGGTGTCAGAGGGGTGTATCATTAGTCTGGCATAGGAGGGGGGGGGATTAAACACACTCAGACACACAAACAGGCACCGATAGCTTCACTGGAGGTAAATGTCACGCAGGGTGGGCCCCCACGGCGCTGAGAAATCGTTTCCTCCCCCATTTTATCTCCCCTTTCTACATTATTGAAAAGGCCACGCAGCAAGGCACTCTGGGAGGTCGCCGGCTGTCCGGTGGGGGTGAATAAAGAGGGCTGATGAGGAATTCCAGCGCACAAAGATCCTGATTAAAAACCTTGTTTGTTTCATTTCATTTCATCAACCTCCTCTTCAGACACAAAGATGGACGGGTGGGGAGTGGGCGGATCTAATCAATGGCGTTCGGATCAATCTGATGTGATTGAGATGCAGAGCAAGGATGAACTCATGCACAGCCTTTCATGGAGGCTATCGGAACATTCACATGTGGAGAAAAAGACATTTTCTTTTTTTGGTGTTCATGAAAAAAATGTTTATTGGAGAAAGTCTTTAAATTAGGTGTTGAAAGATCATGAGTAGCATTTATTTTGTTTGTTTTGTAGACATGTAGATGGTATTTGCAAGTAAAAAACATACGTCTAGATCATTTTCTTAGTTTTTGTGGGGTTTTAAAAATGAACCCAATTAGAAAAATCATAGAATGTCATTTTTAATGTCATTATGATGAGAGATGCACCATTATTGGACCATATGTATCATATAATAGCAGCCATCCTAAACACACCTGATCTCAGATTTTAAAATCCAATCCAAAAAACCTTCCCACTGGTCTTTTGATTATGATTATGCCTCTTTAGGCCAAACTTTTAATTAAATTGTTGTTTTCTAGAACAAAAAAATCACCTCAGAGTTGTGGGCGGGACTACAACCCCTTACAACCTTCACCTAACATCACCAGTGCAACAAAAATGGTTCAACGTCACACCACCTACAAAATTTTCTACATTTTTTAATTGATTCGCCACAATTTGAATATAAAATGCTCAGAAATCTAATTTTGAGATGAATGTTCTTTTTCCTCCATCATGAGAAAATGCTAAAAACATGTTAAAAACACCAAAAATACAATTTTCTTCTGACTTAATGATAGAGATACGGCAATTAATTACACTCACCGCATTATGCTTTAAATTCATGTTTCCCAACATCTTTTTTTCTGATGCTGATGCCAGGCCGCCCTGAAGTCCAGTGGGTTTTCTGGGCCAGTGTGCTGTGCAGAACCCAGTGATGAGTTAAAAATGGAGACGGCTCCTATGCGGCTCGCCGCTCATACAAAAACAGGGATGGATCAAATCTCTGGAGAAATCCTCTGACTCACGGTCTGTCCCAGGCTGCATGAATGTGTGTGAAAGAGCAGCACACAGATAGAGTTCTCAGGTTTACTGTTCACTGGTCCATGACAAGCTCTACATTTGTTCCTCATTTCAACCCAACTGCCCCGTGGCAGACAGGGGACCTGAGAGGTCCACAGGTTCCAAAGAGGGCGATCGCAGTTTAAAAGAGATGAGACCAATCATTACAGTCATGGCTTTCGCCTGTAATGTTATCAGTGAACAATACAGACGGTCAGAAGGTCAAAGATGAAGTTTCCTGTGTTTCTGAGTGGGAATTTTCAACAGTTGGAAGAGGATGTCCAAAAATCATGATGTCTTTTGATCAATCTTAGTCCAAACTGAATGTATGTTTCATAAAAAGACAGACTAGAAACAGCGGATACATCTCAAAGATTTACCTTTGGCTCACATATACCTTTGGAATTTGTCAGAATTGTCCATCTCTTTCTATGAACTGTTGTGTCACATGATCAACTACACGTCTAAATAAACACAGCAGTATTTAAAACACTATGTACACAAACATACTAGCTTATTTAATAGGGATGTAAAAAATGCCAGATATGTATCAAAAAATTGAGCTGTACTGAAAATAACAGCAGTATTGGTTCAAAAGAAGAGAGACAAACAAGATACTGTTGGTAAAATGATATAAAATCTATCAGAAAGTATATATGCGTCCTGTTGTATGACGTTCAAGATGGAGTTGTTTCTGTTGTGTGAGGAGCATGATCTGTCATTGCGACAAGCCCTTTTAGCCACATTAGCATAGTTAGCACACCTATTACTTTTTAGCTATGTCTTCCTCTGAGATAGTTGACGATGCTGAATGCAATGCTAGCACCTTAAGCCACTATAGCATATTATTATCTTTAGCTTAGTGTTTCTCTGACATGGTTGATGATGCTGGACGCGGTGCTAGCACTTTAAGTAAAGTTAACATTGTTAGCATTTGTAGAATAACAAACTTTTTAGCCAAAGGGATTTTGGGGATGAAGGGGCCACTCATCTAGTAAGAAAGGGTTGGGGCAATGAAGGTGGGAGAGTATAGCAGCTGGTCAGCCAGCAAGGGCGAGTAGAAAGAGGGTTGGGAAGGCAGATGGCGCCTACCAGGCATATAATGCCGCTCGCTACTTAATTAATTGTTTTTTGGTTTGCTTGTTTGTCATCTCGGCAATAATGTGTCATGTGGTTGCTGTACCGGTTTGTTGTGGTGAAGAGAGAGCTGAGCAAGAAAGCAAAACTCTTAATTTACTAGTTGATCATCTCTCCAATACTCACTCGCCTTGATCACACACATTTTACAGAATTCCGGTGAAAACAAAACTGTTTCACTGTAAATCGCTTTGATTTCCCCTAATGTTTAAGTCTGTGTGAAAGGATGTGACTTTTGTGGTTCCATCTTTTATGCATTTGGTTCCCATCAGACTTGCAACACTCTATTGCACCGCAGCACAACATTTGGAGAACCTATGGCCTAGTTAGGCAGAGTTGAGCAACTTAACTTTTCAGTCTTGGTTGGAAAATAGACAGAAATACATTGCCAGTTTTCCAGGGAATTCAGGCCACAGTGCACAGCAAAACAGAAAAAAAAAATTGACAGCTGTCAACAGCACAGCAGTCCCCCTCCAAATCAGAATTAATTGAAAGCTACTCATGCAGCAGCGTAACACAACAGAGACCGAGTGGGCATAGCATTAGAGTTTGGCACCAGAGTAAAAGGAATGATATTGAACAGTTTTTTTTGTTTGTTTATTTTGTGATGCTTGTTGGATGCAGTTCTTGAACATTATCCAGCGTTCCTTTGTGGGAATTTGACAATTTAACAGCAAGACTGTGCCAGACAGTTTGAAGTAAAGTGCATGATGCTAATAGGGAGGTGAGTTTGAAAGTTTGTCTGGGACACTTGTTAATGCCGAGTTCCTACTAGGGGTGTAACTATTAGTCGAACAATTGATTAATTGATTTCTATTCCTACAATCCAGCCAGATCGATTTGTCTGAGGCAGAGTTGAATCGAATCGACCAAAAAATCAAAAGAGATAATCAAACCAATCTTGGAAAATACTATTTATATTGAATCACTGTAGGTTTATTTTACTATAATGGTCATTGGTCTCACTGTGTAATGTGTGTCTTAGTTATTGGAGCCGAAACCACAAAAAATCTAAAATAATTATTTGTTCAATGCCAACTTTTTGGGAGTATAAAAAGTTAATTTGAAGAGTAGGTCATTCCTAGGTCATCATTTTAGCAGCACAGAACACACCTCACTTAACAGACCAGCAGCCCTTACATGGCCAAGGCGCACCATTGGGTTGGTAGTAGGTGTCAAAGTGTCATCAGAAGACTTGGATCAAGACACAGAACTACAAGCAGAGTTTGTGCCAACCAGGAATGGAGCCCTGCCAGTTAAAGACCACAATCATGACCAGTACCTAATGACCTACATGCACTTAAATTTTTTTTTACAATTGCTATACAGCTGTGGGCCCATTTACCAGATGTGAGGAGTACTAGAGTTCTCAACAGACTCCACAGTTATGACTTGAATAACATGCCGTGAACAGCAGCAATGGGCACAAGACCACTGGACCTGGACAATGCAACAATGGTCTACTGTCCTGCTCACTGATGAGTGTCTGATCACTTTGCACAGAAATTATGGTTCTCAGTGTTACTAGAGAAGGTAAGGTGACTGATACGCCACGGTCAACATGCTCTCCGAGATTTGGTATAGGAAGAGTACCAATCTTGTTATTGGGGGCCCAGTCATAGAATCTATCATTATCCCCAGATTCCACCAGTACACCACAAGCATTCTGTTCATGGAGGATAATACTCAACCACTTACTACCAGAATTGTCACAGCTGGACTATAGGAAGTTGGAGTGTCTCATATGAAATAGCCAGCAATGACCCCTGACCTGAACCCCATAGAGGGCGTCTGGAGCAGAAACTGGATGATCATAACCCATCCTAAAGTGACCAGGCAGAACTGGATGGAAGAATGAAATGTGTTGCCTTAGAACATCATGAGGCGCCATTCCGTTTTTGTTATTGGGGGCTATCTTTATTCTCGTCTTAATTTTTATCAAACTAATGAAAATGGTGGTTCTACTCATTCATTATTGGTAATATTAAAGATAACTTTTATATATTTCTGATCTGTGTTGCTTATTATAGTGAGTCCTTATTTGTGTAATAAAATGTAGCTGGAAAAAAGGACAAAAATAGGTGTTCAAATGAAGATAGAGAACAGCGCAGAGGTGTCAGAGCAGTGATGACAGATCAGATAACCAGCAGAGAGTAGAGGGACGGAAGGACCAAGGGAGGTGTGACGCAAAGGGAAATGGTGAAGTGTGAGGGTTAGAGAGTGTAGTCACAGGCTGTTCACTGGTGTGTGAAACTGCCGGACACACGTCTGTAACCCCAGCGTCTGTATATATGTGCGCATGTATGAGCTCAAGGCAGGGGGAAGACATTGAAACCCAGCTTTATTTCTTCTTCCAACACATCTTCTTTCTGGAGGTGTTTTTTTATTTTGTTTAAGGGCGAGAGGGTCAAATAGAGGGCACGAGTCATTTTTCACACTTCGGAATCACACAAACACAGCGCCAAGCGCATAAACCTGTGACCTATCTTGTATTTTTGATTTCTTTTGCTTTTTATTGAAAAATATTAAATGAAATATCAACCTAAAGATATTAACTCAGTAATTTTTTGTGCCCAACAGAATATAAACAGCATAAAAACATCTAAATTACATTTTACACTTGGATGTGCAAAAGAAAGTCATTTATATATTCACTTAAAAACATTAAATGACTGAAATGGATTGAATCTTTAAAGAGGGAGGGTTTGTTCCAGATGTTCTAGGAGCACAGATGTTGTCAAGGCGTTCTTCAAAATAGGCGCTTTAAATTGTTTTTTTATTATTATTATAATTAATTAGCTTTCTATGTAAGTCAAGATAGGATTAAAACAAAGAAAAACAACCTCCCCAGCATTTTGTCTTTACAGTGAAATCACAAAGTGACTTTGATGGATGACGTGGACATAATGAAATTTACCAGGACACCTGTAAAGGTGAGTCTCTGAAGGGTAACCCTTGCAAGGTTATTTCTCCTAAACTGTGAGAAGTTAAAAAGTTTGAACCCAGTTGATTTGGCAATCATTTATCAGATGTGAGGACCCAAACTCACCACATTCCTTCTGTCCCTACTGCAAATTTCAATATCTGTAAACATTTTGGAGACATAGCAGATCTGAGAGGTTTTGGGCAGACCCCAAACTAAAGATTGTACATGATTCTCTATCATTTCAAAGTCTTCGCATGTCATTTTAGAGGATTTGCTGGAACAGTGCAATCACAGACTTCTGTCTTGTGCAGCTTCTGGCTCAAAGTTATAGACAGAAATCTTGATAACACTTAAACAATATTTGATTTAAAAAATAAAATGATGAATTCAGGTGACAAATTCCTGGATTTGTTCCAATTTCAGTTTTCATAACCAGCTGCCAATAGAACGTGTTCCAGCGTGTCTTTATGCAGACCACCTCACACTCACCTGGTTTCATTCCTTTCAACATGTGATGAAGCAGATGGGATTATAAACTGGCTCAGTATTAATTAGATAAGCGTTTTTTAAATTGGAAGTAATTTCATTTGTGTTTATCTGTAAATTTCACATATAAGTTTTTAATTTCAAATCAGTTAATGCTCAGTTCTGCTCTGAAAATAAAACATTGTCAGATAAGGATTGGGTGCTGTAACACTTTCCCTGCACTACGTTGCATTTCAAACGTGGGGGTTCAGAGGGGGTGCTGGTTCCGTGTAGTCATTTCCATTACATGAGCCCCTTGTTAGCTGCTCCGCTGACAGCCGGCGGTCTGCCTGGTTGGCTGACCTCTGTCTGGCCTGTGATCTTTGCTCCTTGGCACAGACAGATGAAGCGAACCCCATAAATATTCACAGTGGGTGCAATCAGTGTTGATTTGAAGACAATTTCCGCACAATCTTTCAAATCTGCCGGGACATCTGCGAGATTCAGTCGACGCCACTTACCTCCAGCTGATGAGTCTTTGTTTGATTTCTCAGGAAACAAAGAAGCAAAACACAAATAAAACGTAGATTTGCCGTTCCGCTACAGCGCTTCATGCGTTGCAGCAGTAATTGCTGCATGATTTACAATACTTCTCCCCGCTGAAAACCCCGAGGTGACGACGCTTAGCATGAACGTGGCGTTCGGAGCAGAAAGGCCTGACTGTAATGGCCTCCGTGTCGGGATTGCGCTACACGCTGTTTGATGGGCTTCTGTCAGCATATGCCCACGGTGTCTGTAAACTCGCCGGAGGATTTGCAAGCCCGTGCACGTGCGTGCATGCTTTTCCAGGGAAGAATTTAAATGATTGAGAAACGAACAGCTGCAGGCTACCAAACAGTAAGTGGCAAAGCAGGAAAATAATGGTACGGATTCATATCGCAACGATCTTAATGAGGAGTAACACAAGGGAATTTTTTCAAATACATGTATTGTGTATGGAAAAATATATGCGGGATTTTATACTTCATGAGACACTAAAACGAACAATACCAACTGTAAAATATATATAGAAGGTGACTCAAAAACAAAATATTCCTATTATTATCACGATTAAAGAATTAAAAAGAATACATTCTGTATCGAACCCCTCAATTTTTTCCGCACTTTAAGGCACACTTAAAACCCCGAATTTTTTTTACAACAGCTCACCTTATACAACCGCAGAAGTAAATTTAAATTAGCAGTTGCAAGCAAGGTTGGGTGTTGTTGTTAAAACGGTAACACGGC
Organism: Oryzias melastigma; assembly: GCF_002922805.2. NCBI lineage: Eukaryota > Metazoa > Chordata > Actinopteri > Beloniformes > Adrianichthyidae > Oryzias > Oryzias melastigma. The sequence continues at coordinate 14,859,277 of NC_050529.1, read as the reverse complement.
TAACGTGTAGCAGTGTCAAAGTCTGTTTTTGTTACATGTTTTTAACAGGATTGGGAGTTAGCATAGTCAGTAACTTTTGTTTTAGCGCTATCAGTCTGTCCAAACAAGGTTGGATTTACAAGTAATGTGAATACGCTAACGTAGCTAATGCTTCTAATGGGCTAGTGTGTAGCAAAAAAGCTTTAGAGTTACCATAACCTTATTAAAATTCATATATTTTTGTCCACAATTGGGCTTTTAAGAAAGTCAACATGATATTTTCTTCTGAAACCAACAGGGAATGCACCATTTAACCCTTCCGCTCTCTTTGGGGTCCAGTTGACTCCAACCACATATTGATATGTGATTCCTTCCATGAAAAAGGTGGACAGGATTTTATGTCTGTCATGGACATTAGTGAAACTCAAAAATCAAAGATAAAAAAAAGTTCAGCGCACTGTCTTGGGGGGTCCAGATGACCCCACTCTTAATGTAAACAAACCAAGGAGAGCGGAAGGGTTAATACTGTATTGGGTTTCAAATGTGAATCAGCAGAATGTGTCACTGGTGCAGTCATACAAAATAAGTCAATTATGCTATATCTTCCAAAACACTCATTTGTATGATCTTGAAATGCAGGTTTATGAGTAAATTTGATGTTTTAATATATGTTGCAAGATTAACATTGAACCCGTTTTAAATTGTGAAAATTGTTCAATTTTAACCCAAACTCAATAGAAGAGTTAAAGGTAAGGTAAAACTTTTTATTAGTCCAAAATGCCTCACTAAAGAAGCCATTCTCTGGTTAGAGACAATAAAAGGTTAGAACTTTAAAAAAAAAAAAAAAGGATCACTCATGTTTGCCTTTCTTCCCGCTTTTGTACCAATCAAGTAATTTTTTCCAGTCCAGCCCGGCTTTGATGATGAAACCAAATGAAACAAAAAGATGAATATTAATAATTTAAAGGCTTTATATTCAAATATGATTCATGCTAATTATACAGCCCAGTTTTAAACAAACACAAGGTTTTCATTTAAAGGTAACGTAAGTGAAAAAAGGGGAAGTAATGCTTACATCCTGGAGATGTGATGTCAGATTTAGAACCACAGAGCAGCCTTTTATCTTTTTTGCATCATGTCTGTTCTGTTTTAAGTGAAAGTGCTTAGATGTTCCGGGAAAATACTTCCAGCACCAGAAATTTCCCCACTATAACTAGATTTTATTTTGAATAACCTCAAGACCTCAAACACACTCCTGAGAAAGAAAAAAAACACAAAACCAGAAGCCAAACTGAAGGTGATTAAATGAAAATCAAATGACGTTTTGCATCTTGATGTATGGCTGGGATATCTCTACACCCCCGTCTAGACATGGAAATATAATAAGGATTTTTTTCTACAGTCAGTTGGATGGATGATCAAGTTTAACAGCCTGGTTTTAAAAAAAAAATAGTCATTTCTGCTTAGTATTTCCAGTAAGTGCTGACATATGCTCCCTCATCTGCAACTGACGGAGTGTGTTTTTGCGCAAGCAAACAAGGATACAGCGACTGCAATCTCTTTTTTTTTTTTTTTTTTTGCTCGTATCTCTGAGTTTGGATGTGTGTGCGGAAGATAGACAGGCAGAAAATGCGCGTCTACGCTCTGCCAGCCCCATTTGGCATTTCTCAAACAGCTGTCATCTTCAGCCAAAGTGTTTCCAATGACTGATCCTTAAACTGGGCCAATAAGTTCCCAACAAAGAGCCCCACAATCCCCGCACATGGACTCTTTGGGTATGTCTCCACACCCCATCTGCAAACATCACTTTCCAATCGTGCCGTTTCTCTCTTTGTCTTTACTTTGCTCGACTTCTGAAAAAAAAAAAATGCTTTTACAATGGAGTTAAAATGTGTTTTTGGTTTGAATAACACCAACAAATGAGCAGCTGTTTGGGCGGTTCGATCCTCTCTCGAGAGCGCACTGTGAATTAAACCAAATGAAGGTGTGAAAACATTTGGCATTTTCCTGAATGTTTGTTTTTCAGACTGTCCTACAGTCAGAGAGCACTTATGCCTTAGTCCCATTCAATTCAATTCAATTTTATTTATATAACCCAATATCACAAAACAATGACCTCATTGGGCTTCATGGTAATTAAAGTCAGTCATAAAATGTAAACAAAAGCTGATTGGTAAACTAAACAGACTAAATTAAACTAATTACCCCTGCCCTTAGACCCTCTTTCTCTGTGAAGAAAATGACCAAAATAATCTGATTCCAGGAAGAAAAAAAAAGGAGAAACCTCAGGGACATCCACATGAAGGAGGGATCTTCTCCCAGGACGGGCAGGCGATGTACAAAGGACTGTTAACGAAGAATTAGCTTATTTAACTCTACAACTACATATTTGAATAGTGTTCATCCAGACAGAACTGGGTGATGGAGGGGCTGAGATCCACTGTCATGGTGAGCTGGAGGTGAGGTCCACGGCCAGAAACAGGAGCTCAGACAATCCACCTGGAATCTGAACTCTCTCTCGGGGAGTGGGGAAGAGGAACAACACATGAATTGCACTGCACCAAACAGAAGGATAGATAGTCAAATAAAATAAACAATAAAGAATAGAGGAGAAGAGAAGTAAATGAGAATAGAGGACTGAACCCCAGTGCATCATACTGTTGCGGGTGGCACGGTCAAAGTATGAAGGTTGTAGATCGCTTTGTCAAAAGTGAAAATGTAAATGCACATTTTTTTTACTAGGGCCATGCTGCGGGCAAGAAATTACAGACATTTAACAACGCATAAGACTAAAGTTAGGGTGCAGAATATGAGACATAGGTCCGTCGTTTGGATTTTCAATGCTTTTAAGGTATGAGTGCACACTCAACTGTTACAATTTAAGAAATAAGGTAATCAGAGTCTTGTTTGTGCAAGTATCCTATGAGCATTCCAAGATGTATCACCTAAACACGGTGTGTGCAGCAAGGAGGCGGTCAGTTAGGAGCCCATAGACACCTTACTTATGACTAGAGTGTGGCGTAAGGGTATCGTACAACACCATCACCCATATATCGTAACTACATGCAACCTACATTTGTCTTACTAATATTTCATGATACACTTAACTCACGCACAACAATGGTATCTTCCATTGTCATAATGTCCCTTGAGTTGGCCATATTAGTCTCAAAGGAACTGCAAGACACTTGCCTTTCTCGTAATGCTTCAACACCACTGAGCGTTACAGACCGGACTGGTTTGGCATTTTGAGCGTTTCCATTATATAGATTGGACTAGTTCGAACCATTTTTGGTCCCTCGTTGATTGTAAGTCCATAGAAAAATGGAACGGAACAGTTGGGGCGGAGCTACTGTCGTCACACAATGAAATCCATTGATTGGCTTACAACAACAGGAGGCATCTGGCCAGGACTTTCAAGATCCAAGCCGAAAGTTTTGTCCTCTTTTTGGTGGTATCCTTCTTCATCTTCTGCAAAGAATATTAAGTTCTTTGCATTCAGCATTGCCCCTTTATTCGCAGGGGTAAGGGACCAGAGACAAGCCGAATCCACGAACCGCTGTAGTCTCACTGTTGTGACGCACAGCTACATCATCGGTCTACACCCCACAAGCGCTTTGATGGTCCAACACTCAGTGGAAATACTTGAATTGTTTGGGCCATTCTAAACTGGCCACGAGCGAACAGGTCCAGTCCAGTCCAGACCGCTCAATGGTAACAAGGCATAAGATGCACCTGTCTACACCCCCTAATCTAAAATCCTGCACGACCCGTAAGGGTCAATTCCCCGTACAGGCGCATCTGTCTAAGGTTTGAGGGTTAGTGAGGGTGAATCAGACGAGATGCAGGCTTGTCGTATGGACTTAAATTTTTTTGACTCCCCCAAATCCTAACTACTAGTGCTACTCCCTGCACTTATCATCCAGAGACAGCCAGTATCTAGCCATGAGGGCATGTGACCAATGCTTTACCAATAACTGGGCATAAAAATCACTGCTCAAAAATGTCACTTGTACATCATAAGTGCATCACTTTCATTTGCCTTGTGAATACAATTACATACCCTTATCAATCATACAACAAACTTAAGTTGCATTTTTTAACAAGCTTCAAGGGAAATATAAGACACACTTGTGTCCCCTTAAGATGCCTATTGAACCGGACGCTCCTGTCTACAACCCAGGATTGGCCCAGACAACCAAAAACCCTACCCACCAGTACGAGCCAACCGCCACACTGGTGGATGTGGCTATAGCTTGAATTGCCTCTCTGATCTGAGTGTGGGTTCATCGCTCCTGTCAGAGTGCTGGAGTCTCATTTCTGCAATTGAGGCAAAGTGACATATGTCTATGAGCGTGCCATCAACACATTTGGTGTTATGAAGCATTTTGGGCATTAACTCCTAGTCGCACAGTATTTCCCATATCCAGATTTCCCCCATTGGCGTTCACCATGGTAACCACAGTTCCTGCCGATCCTTTAACAGAACGACAACCATCGTGGAGAGCCAAATCAAACCTGCGATGCAAGGTAGCAGAGGGTTGCGCCGATCCATCTACGATACAGTCTATACTGCGACTTTATGAATGAAACTGTGCGTGGCGCCGCCAAGAACACAGATGCCTGTGCCCTTTTTTTTTTTTTGTTTGTTTTTTAAAAACGCCTCTGCTTCAGAGCCCATGACGGAGCTTAACCGTGCGGCATCTCCCCACCACCTGCCCCCCTCCAGCCACCACCACCACCCCTCCAAGGACGGCAAGCCCATTCCAGTAATTAACTAGAGAGGAGGTTGATGGAGAGAAAGGAAGGAGGAGGTCTGAGAGAGCAGAGGAGCTATGATAGATAGAGAAAGTGGTTCTGAGTGCAGGAGGAGAGAAGATGGAGGTTAGCCTTGGAGTGAGAAAATAAAAAAATAAGGTGTGTGTGGCAGTGGGGGGGGGGATTTCTGCAGAGGCAGCATTGGGGGGAAGGGGGGCCGGCGTTGCCTTTCTGTTTGCCGTTAATCCCTGAGTGACTTTCACTGCGTACAGTAAGCAGCAGCGCAGTGCAGCCCAGTGCCCCCGCAAATTAATCTAGCAAAGAGCCCAGGATGTGGCCGCACTGAACCCCCCTGCTTTACAAGCTTTACAGCACCCCCACCCTCACGCTTAAAGTCTTGCTATAGAGACTGGGAGGGGGGGTGTTAAAAGGGACATTTAAAAAAAAAAAAATGATAAGCTGCTGTTGTAACGCCCAACCAGTCCAAAAAATTGTAAAATCTGAGGACTAATGAATGGAGGGAAGATAGGAACGAGGTGGAAAGTTTAGGAAAAATGAAGGATTGAGGGGGAGGGAGATAAGAAAGACATTCAACGTGCAGCAAAGGATGACTGTGCGCCCCTCGCTTCAGTGCCGTCACTTTGGGACACGATGATGTCACTGATTGTGGGTGCTTTGCTGCCATTTTATGAGGTTTTTTTTCAGCTTCGGCCTCCCAGCTAAACATCTTCTTATGATTCATTTTCTTCAAGTTGTCTTCAGGATGTTTATCAGTTATTTCTTTAAAAATCTTCAAATAGTGTGTGTCCAGTGCTTTGATTGGCAGTTTTGACAGTAAATTCCAAGTTTGTACAAAATATAGCCAATTTTTATTCATAAAGCTAGCACAGTGGTTACTCTGGAGCTTCATAATTGTATGTGTGCAAAAAGAAAAGTTATCAAACACTTTTATTTCTATGGAGTAAAATAAAAATATTCATCACTCTTCCAGGTAATAGTTTTCAGTATATATTTTATGAAGAGCAAAATCTTTTGGAATATTTATAAGTGTAATTATATATATAAAATGACACAGTTTTTTTTTTTACATTTGTTTTACTTTATTTCTAACTTGTAGAATTTTGACAGAATATATATTATTATGGTGAGCAAAATATTGAAGTTTTTTAAGATTTAAGCTGATTTATTTTGGAATAATATTCCTTTGTGTTTTAATAGTTAAAAGTTTTAACAATTGAGTTTTTTTGTGTGCACAATAAATGTTTGTCCTGTTTGCCCCCGTGACCTACAGAGTGTTTTTCAATTTTGGCCCCTTGTGTGATTGAGTTTGACAGCCCTGGTCTATAACTATTTAAATTATATTTAAAAACCTCCGTCCATCAGTGAGATAATTGAGAAATGAAACACAGATGGATCTTCCAGAAGGACATTGATCCCAAACACGTCACCTGGAAAATCAAAGACCAGTTGCATAAAAAGACTTTTAATGTTCTGGAGTGAGTTTACCAGTTTCTAAACCTCAATTCTCCAAAGAATTTAACGAGTGGTTTGAAGAGGAAAGATCTTCAGAAGATCTGCATGGAAGAATGGACCAAAATAGTTGCTACAGTTTGTCCAAACCTGGTGACGACCTACAGGAAAACTTTGGCCTCTGTCATTGCCAACAAGGGTTATAATACAAAGTATGCAAGTAAACTTCTGTTATTGACCAAATACTTATTTTCTGCACCGAGATAATTGAAGTATATCAGACCTCTTATTATCTTAGGTGGGACAACTTGTAGAATTGATGATTGACAAACACTATTTATGTCCTTTAACTTTTTTGCTGCCACTCCAAACTTCCTCTCACTGTATCCTGTCATAGACTTTCTCTAGATCTACAAAGACACAATGCTACTCCTGCTTTCACTCTGGTTCTGTTCTATCATCCTCATAGCAAATACTGTTGCTCACAAATGCTATCTAATTCAAATTTGTTTTGGATTGGGTTTTATGTCGGATGCCCTTCTAGAAACAATCCTCTACTTGGACTTAAGATCAGCACTCTAAAGAGCTGTAGTGTGGCCCCTTGTGGCTGCATTCCGTTGACCACATGTGTCAAA
>NC_050529.1:14848914-14851861 GCF_002922805.2 Oryzias melastigma | reverse complement strand
GCATAAAACAAGAACAGAAATGTACATTAATATTAGGGCATCTTGGAACCAACAGTCATCGTGAGAAGCAAGTTCTTGATATTGTTAAGTGTCAAAACCCAAATGTACACACCGTCATCATGTACATTGTCGGATTTGGACCTCCTTGCTAAAAGGTGTAATTAACAAATGTAACCATTTTAAGTCAGATTTTGTATCAAAACTGAGCTGTGGAACAAACATTTCATTGTTTTTATTCTTCTCTCCACACAGGCTTTTTCTATTATTCTTAAAAAGCTTCTCGGTTGCATTTTTCAGTGCTTGGAGGTTGCTTTATAAATAAAACTGATGGGAGTTACCTCTGGTGCAATTTGTCACACTTACGTCTGTGTAAGGTTTGTGGCTTCCCTCAATTTCACCCCCGTTTCTCTGTCGCATCTTTATTTTCTTGTCCTTCAAAGCCAATCACACTGAAAATTCAACTTGAAAATAATTGTTTGCTGTTAGTCAGACTTCAGTCTCTTGACAGTGACAGCTGACTGGGGCAGATGAAACTACTCGAGGCGGCGGCTGCATGAACTCTCTGAAAAAGAGGGTGGGTGGTGCTGTTAAAGATAGAGCTAACTTTAATCCACATCCTCTATTCTTGTGCCTCTGGGGAGTCCTTGAAGAGTTTCGTTTCTTCCCAACATCTGTTTAGTCTTCATGCCTAACTGAAAAGAAAAATTCAGCTTTTTTTCATTTTGCTCCCTTAAAATTTTAAGTGTTTACTACGTGTGTTCATCTCCAGGTCTCCATCATTTTATATATTTTTCAAAGGCAGAAGAAAGAACCATAGCTGTTTTCAAAGAAGCTCATGACTGCTTTATACATTGTTTTTGAGTTACATCTTCCTATTTTACACATTTAAAAGCCATCACAGAAAGGTGTTCAAACTGATGGATTTGATAAATTAACTGCATTGACAGATCCCACTATTTAAAAAATGAGACTAAACCCTGTTGAAAAGTCTAAATTAGCTGAAATATGCTAAAGATGCTAATTTAAAGATTAAAAATCACTGAAAAAGTGAAAAATTATCTAGTTATAATGTAATGTCAATTATTAGGCTTTGTTTAACTGTAGCAAAGTCAAATATTCAAGGTAATTTAAAAGAAAAGCTAAAAAGAAAATTCTAAACCACCTTAAAATTACAATTGATTCTGTCTGAGAAACATTGAACAATTCTAACATAAAAGTCGAAATTATGCTGAATTATTTGATCAAACTATAGTACAGCAGAAAGGTCAAATAACCTAGAATAAATGATACAATTTTGATATAGCCTACTAGCTAGATTACTCTGAAATGACAACTGAGTTTATGGATTATTAAACGATGCTACCATAAAAGCCTACCGCCATTTCAACAAACTAAGGTGTAACCCAAAAATTTAGCCAGGCATAGCTACGGAAATGTGAAAGAACCTAGAAGACTCCAAAAACGGCAAAATTAGCTTGTTTGTTTTAATTAATGCAAATTAGCTGAATGCTAATTTACCCTAAAAATATCAAACTTAGCTGAGAAATCCTAAAAAATTTAGCATAAAGATCTAATGCTAAATAATTTGGAAAAACTATAGCAAACCAATTTTTGGCCAGATAAGGAACATTCAATATAGTTAATGTCCTCTAAAAATGTAATAAAATTAAATTTAGCTTAAAAAGTAGCTAAGGGCTAAGTTCAATACACTGTTGTTTTTCTATATTAAAATAATACAAATGGAACATTCTGCCACACTGTATGGTCACATTGTTATAATATATATGTCTATGGTTTCCACATATTGGAATGTGAGATGTCTTAATTTCTAATATCGGTCATTAATTTATCTTATTTTGAAACAATTTTTAGGTTTTAATTTGATTTGAATCATTTACAATTCACCCCAGACAGATCTGGTTGGATCGTAGGAATATAAATGGATGTCTTGATTAATCATTACACTCCTACTATATTAGTTTATCAAAGTTAAAGAAAGAAAACAAATATTTGGAGCAAAACTTTGTTGCCTAATAACTTAAGGCATGTATGTTTAATTGCTAAAAAAAGAATGTAAATCATGGCTTTAAATATAAACTATTCCTTAAGTCTTTTTATCCTAAAATCTCTCCAATTAGCTTTTTTTTTTAATGCAGTTAATCGTGCTCCACAGTGGGAGAGCCATACCCCCAACATACTGTTACAGCCAATAGATAAACAATGATGAACAATATAAGTACAAAAAAAAATCCTCCAAATATCCTCTTTCATTCACTAAGCCGCCCCTGAGGCCTAAAGGCGCTTATTAGGCTTTGAACAGTGTCTAGCCTGGGGTCCTGGTGCAGCTCGCCTACACTGCGCCTGATTGACCTAATGCCTCATTAGGATGCCAGGCAGTTCGTTGATTGCAACTGCTGCTGCTCGTTTACACCTGTGCGGAGTGCAAGAGCGTGCGCACCAGGGGGAGGAAGCAATATTTGTGTGGTTGGACCTCAGGGCAAAGCAGGGAAGTACACGCTGATAACTGACAAGGAAACAATCATGCATAGAGACTACATTTGGCTCTCCTTTAGCACCGCCTTTTGTCTCTTTAGTTTAAAAGATCAAGGATTTATGTCACCTAATCTGATCTGTTTTTGGTTTTTGCTATAACTGGTGTGTTTAGGTAAATCACATTTTGGGTTTGCACCAATACACAACACATTACTAACATAAATTGTTGTATATCAGTGCAAGACTGCTTTTCTCTGGTTCTAAGTCCACTAGAATTAAGTTAAAAGATGTTTAGTATTTCCCCTTATAATTCGAATACTGCGAATAAAGAAACTCAAATAAGTGGGTGAACACTACATGGATCTATTTGTCTACAAGTAGATGCATCAGAATGAAGTGGAGCAAGGAGCTTTTCTAAGTACACTGTAAAAAATTCCAAGTTGGCCCAACTTAA
>NC_050529.1:14822924-14848814 GCF_002922805.2 Oryzias melastigma | reverse complement strand
AGAACTAAAAGCAAAAATTTTTTTTTACAGTGTAACAAATACAATCTTCTTTGAACGACATGTTTTCATCTCCTGATTCACAATGATTTGAATACAAAAATACCCCAAAATGTGATTTTAAGCTTATTTTTCTTGACATACTCTATATCCTCATCAGAAAATGCCACAAGAGCATTTCGTTTTTCTAATTGGATTGAGCTCCGGTTTGCTTTGAGTTTTCTCAGTTTGAAGAGGTTCCGCACTCGGAGTGGAACAACTGGACCAACACGCCCACCATAGGAGGTCAGATGAGACACAGCAACTCAGTGAAATGTAGTTGGATTAATCCAGGCTCATGTTGATACAGATCAGGGGTGTCCAGATCCAGGCTTCAAGGGCCTCCTTCTGGTTCTCCAGTAATGCTGCCTTATCTACTGCTGATTGCCTGATTCAGGTGTGTTTAGCCAATAAGGATCCTCAATGGCAGGTTGGTTAGAAAACATGTAGGACACCTGATACGGACGCTCAGAATTGGTCCACGAAATATAAAGTTTAAATAAGTCATCTATCAAGGGTTATTCTTTCTCTCGCTTGGCCACACCCTCATAATTCCCTGCCAATGGCTGAAGAGATCTTTACTCACATGGTTTTGTTTACAAGCTTTAGCTTTAAGTAGAAATGTCCAGTTTAAAGGCAGTCTGAATACAGACCAAATGTCAAAAGGTTCAGGACTTGGTCCGGACCAATAGTCAGAACACACCCCTTTTTTATATTAAAAAAAATATATATATTGACACTTTTATGAATTTTTAATATTTCTTTTTTACAAAAGACAATGAAATTAAAATTTGACGTTCTCAGTCTGTTGCTACAGTTTAGTAACCAACAGAATGAAACGAACAATCCTTTACAGGTTAGCTGTTACTACACAAAGCAGGCCTTTCCAGGTACTTCCTTCCACAATCCGAGAGCCAATTACAAAGAACAAGTCAACTGTGACACCCCTTAATGGCTCTGTACAGAAAAATAGTGTTAAATGCCTTAACATTTCCTTCCCAAGCTTTTCCACTAAGCAGTCAAGGCTCTGATTCCGAGTGAAAATTGTCCCCATAGAGCCGATTAACCACCAGAGACTCTGCTTGACGGACCTCGAGTTACACGGCCAAAAGTCAAGGGTTTTCGTTTTAGATTTCAAAAGAGAAGACAGCGGTCATAGTAAAACTTTCATGGTGAAATATTCAATCAAATGCAGTATTTAAGAAGCTTCTTGTGAGGGGGTTTTCATTAATAGGGGGGCCCTGAGTTGGGCGAGAATAGATGACACGGAGAAAGAAGAAAGAAAGAAAGAAAAACGCGAGTTCTGGACATCTTTGTGAGCTTTAATTGGCTCCTCTGGTTTTCACCTTCATGGCCCAATGAGTCCAACCAGACAGAGCGAAGCGGTGTGGATAGCCGAGGCCAAAAGGTGATGCGCTACTCTCTGTGTGGGAGAATATTAGAGTTAGAGGAGTGCCCGAGTGCAAGCCTGTGCAATTTTTGCTTTCCATTTGCTAAAACTGCACAAGAAAAACAAATGGAAGCGTGAAGGAAGAGAAAAAGCAGCTAATTGAGCTACCAAGGTTGTTCTTCTCCAGAGCCTGGTCAGCCGGGAGATTGAATTGGCTGATACAGATGCACCCTCACACACACAACCGTATGCCGTAAGAAGAGAAGCCCGGCTCCACACATGTGGAGAGGAAATGCCTCGGATGAGCTTTCATCTATTCTTTCCTTTGACAAATTCAATTAAATTCCACACGGGCAAAAACAAAGGAGACGGCGCCCTGCATTTAAAAGCTATCGGAAAGCCAGCAACGTCTGTGCAAGTGTTGTTTTATTAGTCCATGGTGATGCATCGTGGTGAGATTTAATTTTCCATCAAAGAGACGTTTATTTCCTGAGTTGGACGTGCAGTTTAAAACGTGGAACCGTCTTTGGACCAAAAAAAATTAAAAAAAATATACAAAAAACCCTCCCTATCCTGAGCTGTTTGCAAGAATTAGTCAAATATTTGAACTGTTAAGTAGATGGGTAGAGTTGGGGAGACCACCGGCTTCACGCAGGCGAATAAATCTGCGTATTGTTGTTTTTAATCCGGTGTCAAACAGGAACGTTACAGCATCACTTAAAGAGGCGTTTTCCTTTGCAGCTTTGCATCTTAATGTAGACTCTGCCTACACACACGTGCGCCGCCCTTCAGATTAACACATCATTTAGGATTTCTAATGGCACCCCTAAGGCGCTACCATACTTTTACTGTAAATTCCCACACACGGAATGATTTAATACTGCTTATTACTCTTGTGTTAACTCTTTTCTACTCTTAAAGAACAATATTAAAAAACCTTGGCAGATTCAGTCATTCTGTTGCAAACGGGCAGACAGCCGGATCCACATGCAGCATATTTATTAGTTTAGACAAGAACTAAGCACAGTTAAAAGTCCACAAAGCTAAATCAGGGTCAGACAGGCAGAGGTCAATCACAAGCATGGGGTCATCCAAGAAGAGACTAGAGTTGACAGAGTCCAGGCGTAGGGTCAGGGCAGGCGCCAGGTAATCAGAGATAAAGCAAGGTCAGGTACCCAGAAGATCAGGTCCAGATAGAAACGCTCGGTAATGCAGGCTGGGTGGCACAAACAATACTTCGCACTGAGTGAGGCTTTAAGTGTCATGTGGGTGATTGGCAAATGAGAGACAGCAGAGCAGCATCCAGGAACTGTGCACTGGGGTTGCTGGGAGATGTAATGCAGTCAGTACTCCGGAGATGGCTCCCGCTGGTGACCAGAGGGGGAGACAGAGAGCTGGCTCCTGATACATACCTTGCTGTTTTAGTCTTCCATGCTTTGCATTTATGTACACTTTTTACTTATGTGGTTTAAATCTAGCTTTTTGTCAAATACAAATTGGAAAACAGCTATTTTAAAGACCCACTCTGATAAAAATTGTGTTTTTATTGTTTATTTTGGCATGTTTTTCTGGTGATGGAGGACAGAAAAAAAATAAGCTTAAAATTGTGTTTCTGATTATGTCTGTATTCATATTGTTTTGAATCAGGAAAGGAGAAAAAGATTCAGTTGGAAAAAACTTGTAGTAAGTGCTACTACGGGAACCCACTTGCAGACGACTAGATCCATGTATGTCTTTGTTTTTCTCCTCCAAGTTGGCATCTGGTTCAAAACTGTACTGCAGGATTGCTAACAATTGTTGTTGCACTGGTAATGTTATATTGGGTTTGTAAGGGGCTGTAAGCTCGTGGTGGAGCCCACAACTCAAAGGTACATTTCTAATGAACTCCTGCAGAAACTATGTCCTAGTAAGAAACACATTTTTTTTATTTGGGCTAAAAAGGGCATAATTATTATTAAAAGACTGCTGGAAGCGCTTTTACAATAGATCAAAAGAGGATCAGAGATACTCTTATGCATAGATACCTTCTTGCCTGGTCTTTAACCTTATTGAATCATTAATGCTGACTTTATTGATGCAAATGAAGTTTACAGTTCCTTTTATGGTCTCCACTTTTGAGCTTTTGGAGTTGTTTTGTTTGGTTGGTCAGTCCTGAGAGGGTTCATGAACTTTTTTGTTTCTACTTGTAGGTAATGGCTTCGAAGGTAATTTGCTGGAGTCTTAAAACTTTACAACTGCCTGTGTTACTTTTTACAAACTGGTGCGTGTCACAGACTGTCTCTTAGAGGATTGTTGCTTCTGTGTAAGGGATTCAATGGATATAGAGTTTTGTCGTAGTCAAATGCACCCGTATGGGTGTTGTGGGTTTTTGGGTTGTCCGGTCCGTGGAGGGTCGTAAGCGAGGAATGGATCTTGTAGGTCCCTTGAGGCTCATGTGGCCACCTAAAGGAACGTTATGAAAATGGAGTGTACAAGTCTATGATCTGTTGCGAGTACTGGCTCCTTACTGACCGGACTCAAATGCTGCATACACCATTGCATGCCAAAAAAACTCAAGTCAGATCAAGTCTCAAAACTAGACTGATTATTTCCAACTTTTTAACAGTCAGGCTGTAAGTATGGAGCAAGCAACAGGCAGGAAAGGGGTACGCACTTGTCACTTGAACACCACCGATGGGCCCTCCTTTCATAGTGCCCAAGTTTTGCAACTGAAAAAATGCGTAAAACGTACCACCTACTTCACCCTTGCTCACCCTTAGATGTTTGTTTCTCAAATTGAAACTTTAAATTTCCATTCAGTTTATTTCCAGAGCACCAGTTCACGGCTGAGGTTGCCTCGAAGCGCCACGCAAAAATAAAAATAAAAATCTGACTAAATATTAATTTATCATCTAATTCACTCCAGATAATTCCAATTAGGCCAGCCAATTTAATTATATTTGTACATTTTGTATGAATTATCAACATGTCACATGAGAAGGTTTACAGTTCAATCCCTGGACGGAGCAAGCCATAGGTGATAGAGGAAAGAAATCCACTCTTGATAAAAGATTTGGAAGAAACTGGGCTCAGAAAGGGCAACTGTCTATTGTGATTAGTTTGGGTTTGAGAGGACAGGAGATTACTGGAACATCAGTAAGGCAAAAAGGTAGATTAGTAACTTTACCAAAGTGAGAAGAATAAACAGCTGAAAGAACACAAAATGCCTTGAACTTCTGTTTTAGGACGAAAGAAACAAGTTTGCCATTGGATGAACCAGGAGGCAGATGAACTCCAGTCACCAAACACCTATTGTGAGAGAAAATAGAAGATTGTGATGAAGATGGACAGTTTGAAAATCTCTGGGAGATTTGTTACATAATACAGAAAATATAAGTGACTCATTGCATCAGTGAGAGAACCAGACAAGAATAAAACCACTGGGATATCTTGTGAAGAGAGTTCATTTATTTATATTACCTTGTACCTCCAGGACATCACTGTCTAGTCTGAGTATTTTTTATGCATATATTATACATATATTTTTGCAGTTGTTTCATTGGTTGGGAAGCAAAAACTTTTGGACAATCAATTACTATTTCCCAAATAGTGCATAATGCTTTCCAGAATTACAAGTTGTTGAAACAAAACATTCATTTCAAATTTCTTAAAAAACTGAGAAATTGATCTAATTTCTAACCTGAGACTTGACTTGAATTTGAAGTCCAACACGGGAGACAAAGATTAGGACTTGAAACTTGTCTTGACAGACTTGACTTGGAAAAAAATCAAGATCTGAGACATGACTTGAATTTGTAACCAGACTTTACTTAAATTTGAAACTTATGTCATCATACTTGTAAGTAGAGACTCGACTTGAAATTAGATTAACTTCAAGTCGAGTCTGAAGGTTTAGTTCACAAATTAGTTTAGTTTTAAGTCATCTGCTTTACGTTCAAGTCCAAGTCGAGTCTCTACTTACAAGTATGATGTCATAAGTTTTAAATTATAACAATATATATATATGTAAATGAAATTAATTTGGAGCTACAGACTTGAAACTTGACTTTGATTTGAAGCTAAACATTTGAAAGATGACTTTGATTTATGACTAGAAACTTTTGACTTGACCTGAATTTAAGGCCAGAGATTTGAGAGAGGACCTAAATATATGACTAGAGACTTTTAACTTAACTGTAGTTTTAAACTAAAGACTAAAGACTTAAAATGTAACCACAGATTTTAGATTTCACTTGAATTTGAGGCTGAAAATGTTAAAGTTCTCTGAAATATATGACCAGAGACTTGAGATTTGACTTTAGCTTAGCCAAAGAGCTTAGACATGAATTGATTTCACGACTAAAAGCCTAAGATTAGAATTTAAAGTTTTAGACTTGAAACATGACTTAAATTTATGACCAGAGACATGTGACCTAGATTAAAATCCAAAGACTTGAGATTTGACTTAAATTCTATTTCAAAGACCTGAAAGATTCTTGAATATATGAACATGAGACCTGATTTGGATTTAAATTTTAAAACTTGAAACATGACTTGAATTTTTGACCATAGACGTGTGACCTAGATTAAAAGTCAAAGAATTGAGACTTGACTTTAATTCAGTGTCAACACTTGAAGCGTGACTTTAATATGCAACCAGAGATTTATGATGACTTGAATTTAACGGCGAAGACTTGAGACATGACCTGATTTTAAAACTAAAAACTTTAGACTGGACTTCATCAATATATGACCAGAGACTTGAGGCTTGGCTTGAATTTAAAGCAAAGGACTTGAAAGATGAATTAAATATATGACCAAAAATTGACTTGAATTTAAAGTTAAAGACTTGGGAGATAACTTGAAGTTATACTCAGAGACTTGACTTTAAACTCAAAAACTGAAAATATTACTTGAATTTAAAAGCTAAAGGCTTGAAACTTGACCTCGTTTGTGACTAGAGACTTGTGACATGGCCTGGATTTTAACGTAAAAAACTTGGAAACTTGACTTGAATTAAAATCTAAAAACTTGAGATATGACTAGAATATATGACCAGGGACTTGAGACTTGACTTGAATTTTAATCAAACTACTTAAAAGATGACTTAAACATATGACTAGATACTTGACTCAAATTTAAAGTTAAAGACTTGAGAAATGACATGAAGGTATGCTCAGACTTAAGACTTGACTTTGAAGGCATAGACTAAAGATATGACTTGAATTTATATCCAAAGGCTTGAAACATGACCTGAATTTATCCCCAGACTTTTGACTTCGCCGGAATTTAAAGGCAAAAACATGGAAACTTGACATGAATGAAAATCTAAAGACTTGAGAGATGACTTGAATATATGACCAGAGTTGAGACTTGAATTGAAATATAAAGACTTGAGAGATTACTTGAAAATATGACCAGAGACTTGAGACTTGAATTGAAATATAAAGACTTGAGAGATTACTTGAAAATATGACCAGAGACTTGAGGCTTGCATTAAAATCTAAAGACTTGAGAGATGACTTGAATATATGACCAGAGACTTGAGACTTGAATTTAAATATAAAGACTAAACATATGATTTGAATTCAAAGCTCAAGAGTTGAAACATGACTTTAATATGTTAATGAAAACTTGAGACTTGACTTGAACTTGACTCCAAAAGCTGGCGACTTGACTTGCTCTTGCAAACAAGAAGTTTTGAGGTTCTAATTAAAAAAGAATCTACCTTCTCAGTTGTCTCATTCATGATAGCTGCCTGGAATCTCCCTGAAAAATGTCTGTATGCTGCAGTAAAACTTTTACAAACATGAATTTAACACAACATTCCCATTAACCAATATTTATGGTTAGAAATGTACATTTTTGTGCATTCCTTGGGTAAATATTTGACGTTCACATGAGCTGTTAAGCACTAAATTCCCTGATGGTTGCATGAGTGAAGAGCATCTAAGAAGTAGCTAGCATAAATGCTGAAAAAATCAGAATGAGCTAAATGAAAACTGATTTCATCAGGAATTTAATAGGACTTGATGCAGTGAAATATTGCTGCCAGACAAAATAACTGTGTTAACCTTTATTTTAACACCTTTACATGATTATTCGAGCTGATTAACTCCCTGACGGTGCAGCGTGCCGAAAGGTAAAAATAAAAGCTGTATCAGTCTAACAGCTTTCTCGTGTGTCAAGGAAAAAAAAAAAATCAGAGGAATGAATATATTTCTTGAAAATGCTACATTTTAATTTCATTTTACAGGGAGAATGATTAAGTTTAACCTGCATTTAGTATTCCTGTGGGGCCCTTCTCAGATTAGATTAGTAATGACAGTTAAACTCTGAGGGATTTCCGTCTCGGACGAATGACAAATAAATAAATAAATAAAAACATTCCAGAGAATTTTCTTTTTGTGTTTTTTGAGTCATATACTTTACAAGAACAACAATGTTTACTCAATCCCAGACTAGAGAACATGTCTTGATTATTCATCCAAGCATAATTTGCTAAGATAAAAGGGGGTCCCAGGAGCCTACGCATGTCCTCACACACATGTGCTTTGGGGGCAGATGTCTGTTGCTTGAATTCACAATTGGGCATAATTACACACTTCTGCAATGCTTTGTCACTATCAGAGCTGTGATTTTCGTTGTCCAACGGGACAAACAGGGACAGTCTAATAGTGTCCTTCTCCCCCACATAGTATTAATCCATCTTTAGGAAAAGCCTTGCAGCGATTAACAAGTCTAAATAAGTTAGATTGACACATGTCACACGCAGCGCCCTGCTGTGAACACAGGCTTTATTTTACAGCTAAATATACTTCAGAGTTTTAGCTTTTGAAAGAATTATCACCCCCACTAACACGGCTGAGAGAACATGTTCATTTGTAAGTGTTTGCAGTCATTTACATGCATATTTTCTAGGGTTGTGAATATTTAATTGTGAATAATCACATGGCTGCACAATGGTGACGGGCATTAATGAGTGAATTGGTCACACTTTTCTAAATCTCTTTTAGAGTTAGTTTTTCAAGATTCAAGATTCAAGATTCTTTATTGTCATCCAACACGTGAACATGACAGACGAAATTTGGGACTGTGATTTGTTTGTTTTTAATTGTGATTTTTAGGTTTTTAACTCTCACTGACATCAATGTGATCAAATGTGTTATTTCAAAGCAGTTTAAGACATTTTCATTTGTTATTCTGTCCCTTTTGACACAAACCGAATGTATTTACATTTTAGTGACATTTTCTTTATGTGGGACTTAGTGAGGTTGAACTGAATTAACATTGAATCCAGACGCCCCTGAAGCACAAATCGCTAGTAAGCTAACTAGCTATTTCTGAATGGCTAGAAAGAAGAATAAGTTAGAAACAGTGTGCACATCAATGGATATGAAAAAAAATGTGTTTTTAACCCTTTCATGAGCTGTCACCAAGGGGCAGGAACTAACACACGCTCTTTAAAATCACTACAATGCTGCGATTATGAATGAAATTAACATAATTCCAAGGGATTCTAAAGCTAAGAAAAGCAGCCTTGCGCTAGTATGCAACAGTGCATAAAATTGGCTTTGACGTCAGAAATAATTGGAATTATATTGATTGCGTAAACACTTTACTGTAAGGTGTCTCAAAATAGCAAAAACTTGTTTTTTAGCTACTTCAGAACGCCAGTCAATAAGTTACTGTAAAACAAAGGGTGTCAACACCAGTGCTAAAGCTTTGGTATTAAAAAGTTAAAAGACACGTTTTTTTTCCCCATAGACATGGATTTGAACACTATTTCCAACTTATTCTTGCTAGCCACTCAGATAGCTAGCTAGCTTACGGGGCGTCCTGTTTCCAAGTTGAGTCAATGTACAGACACAATCAGAGGTTGTGCTTTGTTTTTTGTAGCACCAAGCGTTGCAGCGTGTTTTGGGTGTGGCAGTGTAATGTTTCTATAGTTTGAAAATAGAAGAAAAAGTATTATGTCAACCAATCAGGAAAGACAAGTCCAGTGCTAAAACTCCAGTATTAAAGAGTTAAAAGACACTTTTTTTTACAATAAACATGGATTTGCACACTGTTTCCAACTTATTCTCGCTAGCCACCCAGATAGCTAGCTAGCTTACAAGCGGTTTGTGCTTCAGTGGGGTCCGGTTTCAATGCTGAGTCAATGTATACAGTCAGAGATTTTGCTGTGCTTTGTGAACAGCTGCGTTTTTGGGCGTGGCAGCGCAATGTTTCCAGATTTCGAAAAAAGGAACTTTGGCAAAGAAAATGTATTATGTCAACCAATCAGGAACATCAATTTTTATTTCCCATAAACACTGATTTGCATAGTGTTTCCAACTTATTGTTGCTAGCCACCCAGATAGCTAGCTAGCTACCTTACAAGTGGTTTGTGCTTCAGGGGGTCCGGTTTCAATGTTCAGTCAATGGACGGACAAATTCAGAAGTTTTTTATTTAAGATTTATTTTAACAGGAAATTCCATTGAGAGCAGATCTCTTCAGGGTCACACATTTGGGTGTGTATGGCTGTGCAATGTTTCTTGAGTTTGAAAATAGGAACTTTGTTGAAGAAAAGGCATTATGTCAACCAATCAGGAACTCAACTTTGGGGCGTGACATGCTGATGATGTGATCGGCTGGGGAAGTTCAAAGCCAACATGTAGGAGAATATGATCGTTTTCCTCCTGAACTTTTAATCTTCTTAAATCTATCGGGACAATAATAAAACGTTCCTTAAATTTTATTCTTATTTTTTTATGTCTTCCCTCGTCAGACTATTGTGGGACAGCAAGTCTTTAAATTGGATGACAGAGAGACAGAAGTACCGCTGAAAGCAGCCGTCATTCAGATAGTGAACCACACAGTCTATAAAGAAAGGCAAATCTCATGCGCTATCACATTTGGTCAGAACAATGACTCTTGATTCACATTAAGAAAAGTTAAATCTAATTTTAACTCTTTTTTTTTACATTATATGAATAAAAACTTTAACGAAAGATAGACATTTTGTGTACAGCATGAGGACTGGGCACCACACGTCATATCCACTGGAGTCCTTCTTCTTTTTTTCTCAGGTTGTCTTTGACAATTTGTCTTTTCATCATGCTTCCATCACCGCGTGTGAGACATTAGCAACAGGATTCCCTATTAAAATGGTATCCATCTCCTTTACAGGCGGCAGAAATTTGTCAGGATGGATCCAGTTACCAACCTCTGGGAGCCATTAGGGTCTCGTGTTCAAAGTCAATGTGATTAAAGGATGCTTTGTTGAGGACATAAAAGCAAGAGAAGGCGAGTAAGAAAAAAAAATGAAAGAATGAGGGGGGTCTTCTTTTCTTTTCCTCGTCACAACACCAAATCATCAAAGTACTTTATTTCACACAAAGTTTTTTGTAGTCCTAACAAGAAAGTGCTGCTGGATTTATTAAAAACCATAAACTTTGAGGAGCTTATTGGTTTTTAAACATATCTTCCTCTTCTCTAGGGGGCTGTCATGTAGTTTCCACAAGAAAAATACTCAATTGTTATAATTGAAATCATATTTTTAACTAAAACTTACCATTAAATACGAACCAGCGGACAAATAAAAGAGGCTAAATTTGGCCTTTCAAATAAACCCTGGTCCTGAGTACATGCTTTGCTTTGTTTCATTGCTGCCAAAATGATTAAAGACTCCTCTTAGAACCATTTACATACAATCCTAACTACATCATCCATCATGAGAACAATACATTATTTCATTCCTCCATCATTCAAATATAGAAACAATAAATCCAATAGGAGGGATACATGTGCACCCTGAAGTTGCTCTGAATCAGAGGGCATGTCATTGCATCTGCATCACTGCTCTCTATACACCCAGAACAAATGGCACTAACCCCCAGTCACTTCACGGATATAAATAATGCATCCCTTCCTTTGCTCAGAGGTTATAGAAATGTCATTCTATGTACCTGTGGTTTATGACTCCCTCAAACAATGTTTACATTATTGCTTTATTTTTATTGATGAGGTTTGTTGTAAGTCAACTTTTTTTGCTTTGGATGTTTCAATATTCAGTTTGACTCCAAATCTACTAAACAATAAAGGGGTTGCAATGTCATCAGTAATTGGGAATACTTATATAGCACTTTCCTACCTTCTTAGAAGGCCCAAAGGGCTGTACAGTCAAAATATCCATGCATGTATTCAGCTGTTGAGCACCTATAACCACCAGGAGCAATGTGGGGTTTAGTGCCTTGCTCAAGGGCGTACAGGGGGTGGGAACGGAACCTACAATCTTCCACTCAATCTCCGCACCATGGTTGCTTCTAAGGCAAATAAATACAACAAAACAAAGTGATACAACCGTCATTAAAACACATTTTCTGGATAAAAATACAAAAATAAATTCAACTTTATTAGCAGTAACAAGAGAGTCAGTTGGTGCATATTATATAGAGTGGGCTTGGTACATTTGAACAACCGCCACTATAAATTCATGTTTCAAGTAAAGACTCCTGGTTTTGCCTGTTAAATGCAGATTTCTTTTATTTTGAAATCAAAGAGCATTCTTCTGTTTCTTCACTACCAAAAAGAAACTTTCCAGAAATGTCTGTTTTTGGTTAACTTTGCTAACTTGGGACAGAGCGGCTACTTTAAAAAAGGTAGCAAACGCACTTAGGTCACATGACTGTGGAGAACAACTTGACATACCTCAAGAGTGAGTCATAGACATTGATTTTATAAGATACTTGGACTGAGACATCTAAATTGGAAGTACCGGCTAGCTAACAGGTACTTCCTGCTAGCTAGCAGAACAAACATGAATTACTCGCTAGCTCCAAGAAGCCATAATCCCGAAGACTTGTACTGGGAAATAATCATTACTCATTCATTATACTGTCAAAATAACCAATTTTGCTCTGTTACCTTTTTCTTAGCATCTTCTTGCTAATTCTATTTTTTATTATATTTTATCTTTTAGTTATTCATGTAATAAACTGACCAATCAGATGCCTCAGTGAGAGCATGTGTCGCCCACTGGCCCTTGTCTCAAACGATTGACTGACATATTCAGTAAGGTGATTTTTATGGGTGACATCACACCCGCTGAGTCCAGTTCTCTTTGCAGTCAATGGTCATGTTTTTCCAAAATAAAACTTCCTTCAGAGTTAAATAAGAAATAAAAGATATGTATTTGTTATCTCTGTACTAAGTGGCTTATATGGACGATACTTGTTCACTGAAAAAAGTGACACATTGGATAAATTAACTTCTGTATTTTGTTCAATTTAAAATAACTAGTTTTCATCAAAGAGAAATTATGAGTTGACACAACCTAAAATTTTAATTTGATAAAAACTAATATTTTAAATGAAGTAAATAACAGAACTATTGTTAATTTATCTAAAGTTTTACTTTTTACAGTGCAGCCAGGGCTTGGAGACCCCCGTTTCAGACTTTTTTTTTTTGCTAGATAATAAAGGCATGTTGATAAATCTGCTCTTTAAAGCAAGTGTCTTTGTTTTCAATAAAATACTTCCCAGCTTTGTCTGAAGCTTAGATAAAGATGGCTGGTCTGCTGGGCTCATTTAAGCCTCAGTTGGGTGCTTAGACGTCCTGGCAGAGAGCTGATAATGTCACAGCTTTAGTTTAGAGAAAAACACCCAATCTCCAGCCTGACTGATCCATGTTTTCATGTCTGCGTCCGCATGTGAGCCTTCTATGAGAAACAGTCTCGCAGCACTATTTCAGTGTGACCCTATGCTGCTATATTAAATTTGCCCAAGAATCCCCAGTGATCAAATCCAATTTAGGAGCCCTTCCTTAATAAGCTCTGCACATCAACAACCCCCCCCCTCCTTCTGTCTTATCCTGCCTGCTTTCTTCCTCTGCTGTCCATTAGCCAACACAGACCAACACAAAAGAACTCAATCACATCTGGCAATTTAAATTTGCTCCATTTTCTCTGTCTCCTGTGCTTCAGAACACCTCTCAAATGAACGGGCGCGCTGCTTCCGCTCTTCCCAGATGATTTCCTCTCGTTTATCGGTGTGTGTCTGCAATCACGCCTGAATGCGGCTGTGAGCGGCACAAAAAAAATACTGCAGCCCGGCAATGACAGGGTCACACTCATCATGACAGAATTCCAGTACTGTTCCATCTACCAGCAATTAGTTCTGGCATATTCTCTGTGCTTCACTGAAGACAACAGTATGTATTCACAAAATAAAAAATAAATGAAACCAAGTCCTCCATGTTAGGCCCTGAAAGGAAGAGATGATGGCAGGAGAAAATATGCCCCCAAAAATCTAATTAAGAGATATGTCTTAAGATTTTTTTTGTCTATTCTTGTAGTTTGTATTGGTACCCCCATGTGTGTCAATTTCCCAGCATGCATCTGGGCTGCATCTTGTTAGTTGTCTGAAGGACCAACAATGGAGTAAACAGATTAATGAGCCACAGCGGACCGGCTTGGACCACGTCTGAGGGAGGGATTACACAAAAACCGCCCATGTAGTTGCAGCAGAGCTACTTCATGATGTTTAATGGTTTTCAGCTATGAACAGAAAGGAGGCAATAAAATAATCATGGATGTTGATGAAGATTTTTCATTAAGATAAAGGGGTCTGAAGGAACGGACTACAGGGGAAAAGAATCAGTTTGTGTTGGACAACAAGAAAAATAGAACAAATATCAGAGAATTTCAAAGTACTTTACACCATTTTAGGTAAAAATTTGTCCAACAAACATCCCTATATCCATCCCAACTACTGTTGGATGAAGGTGGGGTACACCCTAGATCGAGGTGTCCAAATCCAGGCCCCGGGGCTGGTGTCCAACATGTTTTCCAACCAACCTACCACTGAAGCTCCTTATTTGCTCAACCAACGCCTTCTCACTCCCAACTCGTCATATATGGACGTATGGGCCCCCTCCGCGCCTCTTTTTGGGTGTCCCCAACTCGTCGTTTTTTGGCGTGCTGGCTTTCCCCATTAAATGGAGAATTTGCACCACTTTGACATTTCATATAAATGCAGCATCAAACTCGTTAGTTACTCATTTTTGCCAGTTTTTAGAAAAAGGCTTGGAAATGTCAAGATGGCTTCCTATAAAACTGTAGGTACTGCTGATTTTTCCATTGTCCTTTCCCCGCCTCGTTACTGTTCTTTTTCGACACCTTTTATTTAAAGCTGAACTGAAACTAGGGTAGACTGATGACAAGCTTGTGACATACACATATATGTATTTTTGCCTTTTTTTTTGGAGAATATACAGTATGTATGGGTCAAAACTGACCCATAACACCATAGAAGTCATAAGAGTTAAATTAAAATAGATCAAGCAAATGCATTGATAAGGAAGCCTAACAAGTTAACCAAGGGATGATAGGTTATTGTTTGAAGCGCATTTTAAAGCTGATTTTAACATGGTGGATGGTAACAGGAAGCTAGCTCTACTTTTGCTCCATCCACTCTTACTCCACGTTGCTCTGTTTCCTTTTTGATCATCTCTATTTTCCTTTTCATCTCATTTGGTCCGTCAGTCAATAACCGTGTGGAAATTCGTCTCCGAAATTCCCACAGCCGTGTCACTTGTCATGGAAACAGTGCCTGAAATGATTCAGTCCTCCCACTCACCCAATCTCAATTAACTTAGCAAGTGACTGCAGCCAAAGCAGTTAGCTTTTGTTGCACTCTCCTCTTCATTAGATCATGCCGGTACAGTGATGCAGCTTGATGCAACCCCAAATCTTCCGCATCATTATTGTTGATCAGCCTTCCAATTTCTGTTTATGGGATGACTAATTCCACTGGTGTATTCTGCTGTGTTATCCGTCATCTGATATCTTCCTGCACCCAAACACACTCTGCTGTTTCACCCTACACGGTTATTTTTCTCTGCACTTTGTGAGCTTTGTGTTGATTAAGCCGTCCGGCGAGCAGCTGGGGAGCGGCAGTGTCCTGGAGCGATAAAATCCCTTCAGGTGGAACTCTGTCAACACCTGCCATCGCTGCTTTGCTCTCGGCCCCCTCGAAGGCAAGGGTGGGCAGGGAGAGGACGGGCGACCACAGCGGTGCGCCACATGTCTGCCGTCCGGGGGGCCCTGGACAGCTGGGAGCCAAGGACAGGTCAGGTGTTTGAGAAGAGACTTAATCGTCCGACGATTGGAAATTTCCCTTCGGATAGCAGATGTTTTCTCCGTCCTCTCATACACAGGCCCGCCATTCACTCCAAATGTGCCCCTTTTGGATTTTTTGATTCCCCGTGATGACGCTTTCCGCTTCCCACTATCCTCCCTCTTCACAGCCCTCGTCTCTTCAATCTTCCATCCGAGGAGCATACCATTTCCTGTCTTCTTCTTTCAGCGACAGCCACATTCCCTCTTTCAATAAATGATGGTCCCCCTTCTTCCCAACGGACACTACAGCTGAATTTATATGGATCCAAATGAGGCTGGGCGAGCTTTTTATAGCTCTTTATGATATATTAATATTTATGCCCCTGCCAAGCAAGATAACGATAGCGTTTGAATTTAGCGCTCGCAATTAACAAGTTCCAGCTGCCACTCTTGGGGTTTGTGCACGTGTGGCGAGGGCTGATCACGCCGTCTTCTCAGTGAATGAACATCGAGATGGGAGTTTAAATGCCCCATTAAAAGGTTGTGTCACAAGCTGAAAGCCAGATTGAATCCATCTTGTTGAAACGCAATTATGGACTTCAACCATAAACACAATGCTGCTTTTCACATATACATTGAAGATATTGACCTACTAAGTGAACCCAAGAAAAATAGTGATGCTTTTTTATAGCAGTATAATAATGACAATAATATTACATGATCATTTATTCACAGAATAAATCATTTTTTGGGTATATTATGATTTATCAAATATTTTAGCAAATATTTCAATTAAAGGAAATCGGTGACTTCTCTGTATTCTGGAACTCGTTTTTTTTGACAACCTGACTGTTTCTATCGAATCATGGGGGTCCTCAACCCTCAAGTACCAGGTTAGGGGCACCTGAATCCAAGGTGACCTTTTTAACATTGACAGGACCAGGAACTTGGGGGCGAAGCAAACCAGAGCGACTGCAGACACTGACGCTTCTTGAAGTCAGTGTGCTGAGAAATCAAAGGACCCAGGTTTCCGAAAAAAAAAAAAAAAAAAGAGAACCCGATGCAATCTGGGACTAGTTCATGGCCATTAGTTTTGGCCACTAGAAGGGCACCATTTTTCTGCACTTTCCAGTACCGGTTTTCTAGTCTCCCCAGCTTCTCAGTGACGTTCCCCTAACCAACTAAATTGTATATACTGGATTCAGTTAGTCAGTATGCCAGATTCTTCATCTCGGGTACTAACCTCACCATCTCCAAGTCTTCTTGGACCAACATTCCGGTGTAACAGGATCATGGTCCCGGGCCCCTAACCTCACTATATCCAAGTCTTCTGGGGCCAACATCCCGGTGTGCCAGGACCAAGGTCCTGGGTCCCTAACCTCACTGTATCCAAGTCTTCTGGGGCCATGATCCTGGGATGCCAGGACGATGGTCCCGGGTCTCTAACCTCACTACCTCCAAGTCTTCTGAGGCCAACATTCCGGTGTGCCAGGATCCTTATCCCAGGTCCCTAACCTCAATATCTCCAAGCCTTCTGGGGTCAACATCAGGGTATGCCATGATAATTATTTGGTATGATTTCAACTAACAAACTCAAAGACTTCATATAAATGAAGATTTATGTGTTCTTAACTTTAAAGCTTTTATTCGGAACTGCATACTTTTACTAAAGTCAAACGAATACTTTTGACAGTCTACTTCCTGTATACCGTCCAGTAGTTTTCTCATGGCTTTGACAGTTTCAGTTTAGGAAGCATTGCTGTAATTGGGGAGGCTTAGGGGTTCTTTGATTAGACTTTATGGAAAAGAATAGGAAACTCTTAATGAGAGAGTGGAACGAAGGCTGCTGAGATTATTCAATCTTCTTTTTTTAACAAATCTGCTTATCATGCAACAACACAACTAGCATTAATGGCTTAGCGGCTCTGGTGGGCAGATTTTTATTTCATACATGAGAGAGTTGAATAAATACACAGAAGAGTTCAGTCTCCTGCAAAAAAAAATATTGAAAATCCTCAAATGTTGCAGTTGTTAATAAATTGGAGCAGTTAATCTTTGTCTTGACTGAGATTAAGGGGGTTGTGGCACAAGGAAATGAAGAAAAAGAAATGCCAATAGTTGGTACTTTACAAGAACTGCCTGTTAAAAGAAGTCTGTCTTTGATGAGTCACTCACCTGACAGTAGGACTACCTGAAGGTCAGCTTCTCCACTGTGTTCTTTATCAAAAGGAGAATGGAAGATAATTGGAAATAATCTTGATGAGTCTGCCACACTATGTTGTGCATCCAACAGGAGTGACTTTGAGTTTTTTATGCTGATAATGAAAAGATCTGGGGAAAAGAAACCCCTTTCTACAGCTGGCAAAAAAATGAGCAAGCTTGTATGGGAACACAGGTGGTTGGCACAAAATATCCAGGTTGTAGACCGATTGGTGAGCCCTATAGAGGGAAAATGTTCGTGCACATTGAAGGTCAGTACAAACACATGAACAACTCGTGAGGTTAAGTAAGGGTGAAGTAGATGCAGGCGTATTTTACAGAATCCTCTCATACCTTGCAGACTGCCCAAGGTTTGTGCTGTTCATGTGATAACCACCTGACTTTTAGAAGTTAGAAAACTAGACAATAGGAGCGTATTTTGTGTTGGAGTCAGCGCTCTGATCCGTCTGTTGATCTCACGCTCCGATCTTCATTTACTTATGAACAAGACCCCATGATATTTAAACTGGGGCAGGAGCGCTACCCACCGAGAAAGGACAAACTACCTTTCTCTGCACAAAATATCTATGTATGACAAAATGTTTGAAAAAGGTCATAGATGATTCTTTGATCATATAGAAGGTAAATTTGCCATCAGTACAGGGGTGTTGGACTCCAAGCCCTGAGGACTGGCATCAAAATAGTTTGTAAGACATCCTGTCTCCTCTGCTGCTGATTACCTGGATCAAGTAGGTTTGGCCAATAAGTAGCTTGATACCTGCGACATATACTACGTTCAAGCGATCACTTCTAATGTAAAGTCTAAGTAAACCCACATATATGTGTCTGTGTCCCAAACTGGTGTTCATGAGTCGTAAAGTCCATTTTTGTGCTCTATGAATAAAAAGTGCGGCCATTGAATATGAATGGAAAGTTGAGCCAGTTGAACTTTGACCAATCAGGGACTCAGATCTGGTAACGCATGGGTAGCATCCTTTTCAAAATGCGGAAGTGTAAACATTTGAAAATTGATGATAGAATAAAAATCAATAATTTTGGTTTGTGCCCCACTAGAATTAGATGACATCATGTCTTTCATACATTGGAATAGAGTTGTGAAAGAAAAAGCTTGAGCAAGATTTGCCAAATTTCTTGCGGTTCAATATTTTGTGCCAAGCCCCTTCAAATTGTGAGGAGATGCACTAGTAACAGGTAGCGACACACCAGCTTCTAAACCATATGCTAAAAGTGCATTCAATAACTTGCGTTTTTAAAAACCCTTCCATCTCCAAGTCTTCTGGGGCCAACATCCTGGGATGCCAGGATCATAGTCTCGGGTCTCATCCCAGGCCCAGTGTGCACGTAGAATCAGAATCTTGTTAAATGTTCTAAAGACACAAAGATGTTTAGATTACAACAGAAAATCTGAGAAAGTTGATCCACAGACATTTATTCATTGGAGACAGAAGCTTTGACCCTTTGGACCAGATTCTGAATGATTCAAATAAGGTCTAAAGTGTAACACCCACATTAAGTTTGTTCAGGATACTTAAGGAACAGGACTGAGTGGGCAAGAATACAGTGATCAATCAATGGCAGATAAACCTCTATTAGTACCAAAATGTAAGATCCTATGACATCAGTATTACTCAAACCCCCCAATCCTCATCCAAATCGCATAAACACAGTGATCCCAAATTTTAAAAAAGTAAAAGCATTTACATTGAATTTTTTTTTTAACTAGACTGCAGAAATGTTTATTTTCTGTGTAAAGTTCTTTTTCTTTAACCAGGAAGTCAGTGTAATCTTGTTCCCTTTTGACACTTGCCTCCGGTGGTCATCTAAGGAACTGCAATATTTTAGTGTTTCTGAGTTGGCTTCAAGCTTGAGAATAGCAGGTTGTGTCAAAAGAGGGTTTTCTTCCTGATCCAAACCAGGAGTTTCAACCTGCCACAGGTGCTTTTGATCATAGGGATAAATATTGAATCAGTCTTCAAACCAAACAACCTGCTCCAGACAAACAAATGATACAAATAGGAGCTAATATTTATGGTAATATGCTGGAAGACTGGGAGTAATAATGCAAGTAAACCTGGAGAACAACAGTACTTTGGATTGGTCTTGTATTAATTGTTTTTTTTATGAAGTGCAGGCAAGTGTTTTGTTTGCGAATTAACATTAACATGATTGTGCTTAGGTCTTCCGATTAACTGCACAAAGGGGTCATTAATCTGCATTTGCTCTCTATTCCAAAGCCTAGTCAATACTGGATCAACAGGCAAACTCCATTTGCATGAATTCCCTCAGAGGACGGAAGCTTGAAGCAACAGTCCACTCCTTTGATCCTATTGACTGCACGCTATCAAAGACGGAAAAACTGAGTTTTTAACGAAAGAGGAGGTTGGTGGTTCACCGAGCCAGTAGAATGTAAGAAGGAAAAAGTGAGCAGTGCTGTCACTGTGGTGAAATCTGAGGTTTTAGGGGGTTGAGGAGGTGCTGACTTTCACAGATGCTCACCTTTGGTTCGTCCTTCTTCCAGCCTGCTGAGACAGGTGTTGATCAGCAGCAGCTGTGCTGAGTGAGCGCACGTTTGAGACGTTTGACTTCCCTAAACTTTAAAGTTTGTGCTTCGTGTGTCTGAAAAATCCACAATGCAAAGTCATTTTCAGAACTAGTTTTAGAGATATTTAAGAATTATATTATTTAATGTGTTATATTTGGATTTGCTCTTCTTCTATTTAGTTTTATTGTAATTAAAATGGTGTTTTTAGTATGTCCCAGTGCCATTTTCCAGATGATGGACATTAAGAGAATCCATTTAAAGTCATTTTGTAAGCATCGCCTCCACTTTCGCAATGCTCAAAACCAAATGCAACAACTGATTTTTTGTGTTTTATTTGTTGCAAAATATTGGCAAAAGTTACCATCAAACTATTGACATTTCTGCAGCTGACAGACATGAATTTAAGACAACTAGAGGACTATTTGGTGTCACAAATATTCGTAGACCAGGGTTGGGCAAATTCTGGTAATCTTAACGAAAACATACTTTAATCTTGGTTAAAAATAAATAAATGAATGTATTTTTTATAACAGAACTTTTTGGAGTTTTGTTTGGACTTTTTTAAGAGTCAAAACTGTGGTTTTTGTTCTTATTTTAGTGCAAAATGCACCAATGGGTTGATGTCCACAAAGGACTTAGAGAAATTCTACATTCGTGTTGGTGTCTGAATTATCAGAAAAATGACTGTCCAACTCAGAAAACACAACGTCAAAGAAAAAAAAAAAAAGATCCAACATCTTCTCATCTCTACATCAGAACCAACTGATTTACGTTGATGTCGTAATTAAAGGTAAGCCAAAGAACTTGTTATTTAGGTGTGATTGGTGACATCTCAGGGGGTAAACAGGTGCCTAGATCATAATGGGCGGGGCATCCCAAGCAACTCAAAATTATGTATTTCAAAAACAAATTTAACCAAACAATAATATAATTACAAAGGTAGAAATTAAAAAAAACATAACGCCCATTTAAAGTACCTCCCCCTAGACCTGAATCAGACTAGAACATTTCTAATCCATTGCATAACAGTTCATTTACATCCCAAAACTGCACTTCAGAGAAAGACTTTACAGCTCATCTCTGCCGCCTCCCAGGTTGGTTTGGTGCTGATCCACTCCACTGTCAGCATTTGCTGGTAAACAGCTGACAAAACAGCAGAGATTAGTGCGAAACCATGAGCAAGCTTGAACCGAGCTTTGCATGTGAAAGCAGGGACAGCGGAGTGGAATCACCCCCAGGATGAGTAAATACCCCATACTCTCACCTCATCAGATGCACACTTCAGAAAATCTCTGCTTTGCGATTTGCACAAGCAATTTAATCCAGCAGTCTTTCAGTTAAGGATAGGCAGTTTTTTTTTCTTAAAACAGTGTTGTTTCAAAGATTTCTTTAAATCCAATTAAAAACGTGCGAACAAGGAGAAACGCCACGAACGCGCCAACACGCTGTTAATGAGATGATGCTGCTGCTTTGTCTCTTCTCAGTTTCTGTCGCTGGTTGGTGAAGAATTTGCCTCATTCGGTGTTCCTTTTCCTCCACCTGTCCGACACCTGACTGTCAACAAGCAGCACAGCAAAAGCTGGGATTTAGTGCTTTTTCCACATCGTCCTAACAGCAGCAGGGTGATTGTTTAGCCACACTTTTTGAAAAAACAAGCTCCAAAAGATCGACCTATATTTATCATGAATTATTAGTTTGAAATTTTAATACTTAAATCAACTGACTTAATTTGAAAATCAGATTCCGTCTTTTTTTTTAGAAAGGTTGGGTGTTAATGTAAATATGCTAATGGGGCTAACATGTAGCAGAGTCAAACTGTGTTTTTTTTTTGTGTTACTAACAATTCTAACCAATTTTATTTATATAGCCCGATATTATTATCTTAACAGGCTTCACACCGTTAATTGTACAAAAACATACAATTGGTCATAAGATATAAACAAAAGCTGATTGCTAAACTAAGCTAAACAGACTAAGCTAAACTGGGAATCCCTGCCCTTAGACCCTTCTTCTTGGTGAGGAAAAGCTCATGAAAAAAAAAAAAAAACTATAATGGGGGAAAAAAAGAAATCTCAGAAATGTCCAGGAGGAGGAATCCTCCCTCATGTGGACCGGGGATGTACAATTTCTGTGAAAGAAGAATTAGCTTATCTAACTCTACAGCTACATGTTTAAATGGTGTAGCAGATGGGCTTAATCCAGATAGAACTGGGGGACAGATGGGGGTGTTAGACAAGCCAGAGTTGAGGTCCACTACCAAGAAAAAGACCATAGATGGGCCACCTGGAATCTGGTGAGAATGGGAAAGAGGGGCAACACTTGAATCACACTGCACCAAACGGAGGCACGGAAAATTAAATGATTAAGAATAGTGGAGAAAAGAAGAGGAGAAGTGAATGAGAATAGAGGACAGAGTTAACATCGTCACACAAACGTGTGTTTTAGCAGGATAAGTCTGTATTTTTACGTTTTCCTAACAAAGTTACAGGTACTGTGAATACTTTGCAGCGACTACTGCTTCAAATGTAGCAAAATGTAGCTAGCAGCGACTGCACTAACACAGTTGGTACTTAGCATAGTCATAGTAGCATTTGTTTTAGCGATATAAGTTTATATTTTTACGTGTTTTACGCGGGTAACGTTTCAAATGCAGCTAACATGTAGCAGTGTCAGACTTCTTATTCAACAGCACTAACACAGTTAGGATATATTATAGTAAAATTTGTTTTAGCTGTAAATGTACGTGTTGCTAACAAGGTTCGGAGGTAAAGGAATTGTGAATGCTTTGCTGCGGCTAAAACTTCTAATGAAGCTAACATGTAGCAGTGTTGAATTTTTTTTACTCTGTTGTTAGTAAACGAAGTCAAACTTGCAGAGTCAAACTGTGTTTTCTAATGTGTTACTAACAAGGTTGGGGGTTTGCGTAGTCACAATAACGGTTTTAGCTGTATAAGTCTGTATTTTTACGTGTTGCTAACAAGATTTGGAGTGACAGGTATTTTCAATACTGTGCTGTGGCTAACGCTTTTAATGTAGCTAACATGTAGAAATGTCAGATTTTTTTACGCTACTAACACTGTAGTCACAGTAACGTTTGTTTTAGCGGTATCAGTCTGTTTTTCACGTATTGTAGACAACATTAAGAATTACAGGTATTGTGAATACGCTAATGGGGCTAGCGCCTCTAGCGCGGCTAACATGTAGGGTGTCACAAACAAGTCATAGAATTACTGTGACGCCCTAACTTGTTTAGTGCACCTTATGCGTACGTGACAAAATTGCTCCATTGTTCATTTATTAGCCTTACGATTGGGTGAAAATATTTTTTTTTTTTTTTTTGATGGCCCATCATTTACCCAGAAATTCTTGACGTATTGCGTACCCCTGATGTACACCCTGTTTTAATCCGTCTTTTTACAGGGAACGTTTTAAATATCCTTTTTTTTACATTTTCAGAGTTACTTAGTCTGTCTTCCTGCCTACACACCCGCACTCCTTTGATGTTTGCCCATTCTTGCTGCTGTTCCTGATAAACGCGCGCCAGGAGAATCAAACGAAGGGAAATGTCAGGATAATTCACAAATGCAGGCCCATCGAGATGCGCGCATTTCCCACAACGAGTTGTGAAAGACAAATAAGGGAGATGGGGGTGGAAGCAATCAGCTGTGGGGACAATGGAGGGAGGGATGGGGGGTTGAAGGTGCAAGAGATCAAAGCTGCAGACTGAGAATTGGAAAATGAGAGATGAGGCGATGTTTTAACAAGGAGCAAAAGAGCTTTTGCTATATTTTAAGGAGGAATTGCTGCCACTGTCTGCACACACACACTTTTTTTCCCCCCTTTCCTTATCAGCACTCCCTCCATTTCTCCCCTCTTCCTCCCCTCCAGTGCCGGAGCTCAGTCATTTGAATTTGTTCATTTAAGCCTGACGTTTTCGGGGGATTCAGCACTTAGTCAGTATTAAGGAGGTAATTCATCTTTAATTCTCACTACTCCTTGTGCAAAGTTGGTCACGCCGAGGCGTCGGCACAATGCTATCACGGCTTCGATGCACACGATGTAAGGCAAGTCGGAACATAAAAAAGTGCTAAAATACCTAATTTTCTTGCAAATCAAAATGCAGAAAATATCAGCGAAACCGGTTTTGTGCTGTAACTCCAGAGCCTGACATGCATGGATGTCACACAGCAGCCACATTTGTGCAGAGAAAACCGTAACATCAACAGCAAATGATTTCACTTAAATTCTGTTTGTATTTTTTTTTTTTATTTAATATGAAGTTTTAAAGGATGACAATCAGGCTTATCCGATCTCATCCTTGTTACTATGTCATTCTTCCAAGCCCTTAAAGACCAAATCTGATGAAAATTGTGCTTTTTTTACATGTTTTTGTGGTATTTTTCTAACAAGACAATCAGAATATAATTGAAAAGTGTAATTGTTTCTATAATTTCATTTAAAAAATGAAACTCTCTTAGAATATAGATTCACAGCCCTCTGTTTAGTTGATATCAAGTATTTATTTATTTGTATGTAAATTCGGGTTCCATTAAAATAAAACCCCCAAAACAGAATTTTAAAAGTGTTAAAAAACTCAAGAGACTTTAAGAAGTTTAGGTTTTGCTCCTCAGTATTACTAAATTTCAGACCTAATGAAAAAAATATTTCACTTTCATCAGAAAACAAGACGTTGGACGTTCTTCTTGGCCCAGATGAGACGTTTCCTCCAAAGTAGGATCATAGATGTTTATAAGGACGTAAAAACTCCTCAGACGGACGTAAACATTTACACATTGAACTCTTTTATTTAACACCTAAAGATCAAACTTTCATGGAAAAATAAGACCTGGAAGGACACAACAGTTTCTTGAAGCAGCTATGGCTTAAT
The DNA here is from genome assembly GCF_002922805.2 of Oryzias melastigma. NCBI lineage: Eukaryota > Metazoa > Chordata > Actinopteri > Beloniformes > Adrianichthyidae > Oryzias > Oryzias melastigma. The sequence continues at coordinate 14,823,657 of NC_050529.1, read as the reverse complement.
TAAACCTTTGGTCAGAACAAACAGAACTCATGACTGACGAAGGTAAGAAGACGCTCAGATATAGAAGTCTATCCATGTCTCACTTATGAAACATGGAGGACAGCTGTGACTTCTTCAGGAGACCTCAGGAACGGGTGGGCATCCAGGAAGAGTCGTGAAATAAGCAACAAAAATCACAAACGGGGGAAGTTTCATGACAATGACATTTTTAAATAAAGCTTTGGTGCAATTTCAATCAGGAAGACCTACTTCACTTCTAGAGATGTTAGATTGTTGCTGTACAAACCATCATCACTAAGGCCTTTCTTTAATTAACCAATAGCTAAATGGCTAGCTTTTTCTTTCTCAGCCAATCAAAATGCTGGTTTCATCTTTAAATTCATTGACGGTTGTGTCTCTGGGTGCTAAAATTCGTCAATTTTGGTATGGTCTGGTCCGATCATCTTTTGAACTGTTGTAAAAGCGTACTCAGTGGTCTTTTAATTATAATAAAGCAGTTTTTTTTTTGGCTAAATCAGGAAATATGTGGTTTTCTAGAACATAGTTCCTGCAAAGCGGCAGGAGTTCATTAGAAAGTTAAGAATTTTCTTACTAACTTCTCCATCATTAGAAAACAGAATATATCCCTTGCAACTAGTATTGCAGTAAATGTGTTTTACTGTGTGTGCCAACAGTTAAGAAATACGTTTTTAACCTTTTTCAGCTGCTTTAGAAAAAAAAAAAAAAAACTAAC
>NC_050529.1:14815459-14822319 GCF_002922805.2 Oryzias melastigma | reverse complement strand
ATATGTGGTTTTCTAGAATATAGTTCCTGCAAAGCGGCAGGAGTTCGTTAGAAAGTTGAGAATTTTCTTACTAACTTCTCCATCATAATAAAACAGAATATATCCCTTGCAACTAGTATTGCAGTAAATGTGTTTTACTGTGTGTGTCAACAGTTAAGAAATACGTTTTTAACCTTTTTCAGCTGCTTTAGAAAAAAAAGAAAAAACTAACGTTTTCAGTGAATGCAAATGCTGCAGGAAGCATGAATACTTTATGCTAATGTATTCCCTGTATAGAGGCCTATATTGTGTGGCGCGCTATTTGCAAACAATACAAGGATCCATGCTGGTTAACACACAAACAATGTGAGACAGGACTGTCTACACACCGACTGTGGCTGCATCACCACAATGCATTCAGACAAAGAAGCTCACCTCTCCAACACACATGAGCCTCACAAGAACACGAGGGTCGACCCACACTTTATGACAAACCTTTTTTGTGTTTTTTTAAATGTGCGATTTTTTTTTTTTTAAATGCAAGGCACGCGATCGGCACAAATTCACATGTGACAACAGCGAGCTACATCTAAGGGGGATTTATTAACGACAGTGGACAGGAGAGACAAAATCTGCCTCGCTGAAGGGCCCGATGACACAACCAGCAGTCGACATGACTGATAACGGCGCAGACACGCACCGCCACAGGCCCGTCCTTTGCTGCCCTCTCCAGCGCTATCCTCCCCGTGTTGTAGGAGTTCACGCCATCGCTATATGATTAGCAGGGAGCTGCACCTTCCTCGGAAAAAGGTGCGAAGCTGAACTGGGTTTCCATTTTCCCTGAAATAACACAAATATATTGCAACCTCAGATGTTGATTTTCACACGCACGGCGTGTCAACTACACATTGGAAGCAGATGGAGGAAAAAAGGAGGTGTTAGACGGGAAACGGATCAAAAACAGGATTCAGATTTGAATATGATAGATTCTGGTCTCCTGGACTGTTGTTTGTTTTACCTTCTTCATTTCCTTATTTTGGTGGATTTAACAAAACCGTTTGCATGAGAAACAGATTTATTTTATAACTATATTTTACTTTTTCCTGTACTTTGTAATTTGTGTTTATTCAAAGTGATCTTTTCCTTTAAAATACAGGTAGATTTCCTTAAAAAAACATAATTGTCTTTATACGCTTCAAATAAAATAAACTAATATCAAGGTTAAACTGGAATATAAAAATAAAAAAATCGTCTAGTTTTGCTAGCACTTTGACAACGATGTTTTATTGGCACCTGCACCACGTTTACCTAACACGTTCTAGATTCACACTCATTTAGATTCGTGCAGTGGGCTGTTTCTTTCTTTGCAGATGACACAACTTCCTCAATTTTGCTCTGTGTTGGGTTTGCATTTAAACTCAAGTGAACCAGATTACGTTTGTGGACATAATGTTAGCTGAGTAAATGCACAGATGCAATCTGAGGTCTTCTGCCGCAATTTGAGCGATTTAGTTTTGGGCACATGACGTTTTCAGTGACTCGGTCAAAGGGTAGAACAATACATCCAATATGGCCGCTCAGTCTGAAGAATTTAGTCCTGAACATCCCTCCGCCGCAGACCATCCCTGCTACTGTTGGGTGTAGACACCCTGGACATGTCGCCATGGAGCTGGAGTGATTGCTCACTCTATGCTAGCCAGCCACCCGGTGGACAACGTAGCGAGCTCCACCACCCAGGGTAGAAGAAGTAGACTATTAAAAGAACTGAACTCCAGTCCAAATTAAACCAACCAGTGTGAATGCTCCTTTAAACTAATATCCTTCAAATTACTTCTACCTTCCTTGCGGCTTTTTTAATTTTCTCCATGTTTTCCAGAGTCCGCGTGTTTGAGCGGGCTCTGACCCATGCTGTTTCCTGGATATTTCCGTTTTTTTTTTCTTTTAATCTCTTTCATTACTTTTCCCTGATCCATTAGTGGCCCTGTAGCGTAAAGCTCCACCAGTTCAGCATGCAAGGAAAGGCTGGAAGAGATATCCATTTCTGGATGTAAATAAATCTGTTAGTTCCCTGACAGCACAATTCATTAGCCCCACGCAGCAATCTGCCTGTTCACGCAGAGTGCTTTGACACAGCAGTAAGTGTGTGTGTGTGTGTGTGTGTGTGTGCTGCAGAACAGAGGAGTGTGAGGAGAACGTGCCAGCTTGTTCTTCAGATGTTTGGGTGTGATTATAGGAGGAAATGCTTCCAGAGAACAGAGCAGCATATATGCAGAACAGAGGAAAATAATTAATTCCTTTTACCCTTACTGCTGCCTGCATCTGTCATGATGAAATAAATACATCCATGTTGTTCATGTTACACTGTGACACTTTTAGGATTAATGCACGTCAGGAGCAACAAGCACAAATCACTTCTGTATGCTTTCCGTTAACTCATTGGGTAGACATTTGAACCAAAAAATAACTTGCAAATAGGGTAGAAGCAAAAATTAAGACATTTTAGTTTAATCTCAAATAAATATCAAGAAATAGGTTAGGTTTTTCCCTAGTACATAGGAAGACCAAAAAGATAAGAGTGAGATTGTTGTGTGTGTGGAACCGGAAAATGCTCAGAGAAAAATTATTTCAACAGCTGAACAATTTTTTCTTCCTGATCTGATTCATTGGTGTGTATCACATATCCTCCCTAGAACAAACATAAAGAAAGCGTTTTAACCATTATAAGCCAGTGGATGACATTAAATACATTAAATACACGAAGTGTATTTAACGTCTTTTTAATGTCATTAAAAAGACGAGAGTGGTCAACAGTTAGAGACAACATGTACGAAAAATATCCATGAAATCACTGAATCTGTCTGCATAAAGGTGCAGAAAATAGCGTTTTAGCTTCAACAAACGAGTAAGAATTCCTTCTCTCAAAGGCCATTTTTTTGTTATTAAATAAGCTCTTCTATCCTCCACTTATACATAACTGTATAACACCCTCAAACAGCCGTGCTACAACCTCCCCACTCTGACTTAGACCAAAGAGCTGTCAAAGAACACCAGAAACTGTAGAAATGAACAAGAACCCGGTTTTAAAATTTTAAAAATGAGGATTCTGCTAGCTTTTTAGATTATTTGAGCAATTTTGGACTATTCTGGAATTTAGCTAATATTTCACCTACATGCTAGCTGTTTTGGCTAACTTAAGCTTTTCTTATTAAGTTTTTAAGGCTATTTTGGAGTTTAGCTAATATGTACATGCTAGCTGTTTTGGCTAATTTTGTTTTATTTTAATTTTTAGGCTATTTTGAAGTTTAGCCATTTTTGAGTTTGACACCCCTGATATACACAGTGAAGCATGGTGGAGGAAACATCATGGTATGGGTCTCTTTTCCTGGGAATAGGACTACTGATCAATATTAAGAAAAGAATAAATGGAGCCATGCATGATGAGATTTTGGACAAAAACCTCCTTCCATCAGTGAGATCACTGAGAATGAAAGGTGGCTGGATCATCCTGCATGACATTGAACCCAAACACATCGCCCGGGTAACGAAGGACTAGAGTCAGTCCTCGGATGTCAATCCTGTAAAAATATATGGAAGGAGTTCCCCAGAAACAGCTCAAAAACATCCCAGCTCTTGAGAAGATCTGCATGGAAGAATGGACCAAAAGCAGCTACAGCGCAAACTTGTTGACGACCTTCAGGAAATGTTTCCCCTCTGTCACTGACTACCAGGGTTACACATCGAAGTATTGTGATGGACATTTGTTATTGATCAATTTCCATTCTGTTTTTATTGTTTTAAAGTTATATTTGTCCATGGATGTTGATGCTAGAACTAATTGAATTACCTAACTAACAGAGTAGCTTTTTACCTAGCAGGAAAGAGGGCCCACTCACTAAGGTTAGGTTGTGAAACAGTGAAAGTAGAAACAAAATGCACCTGTTTGGATTCATACCATCATTTTTTTACTGGCAGTTAAATCCAAAAAACACATGAAAGTTCCAGGAGATGAAAGTAGTACATCTCAGAAAAGATGGGACGTCTTTTATTCTGACAGTAACAGATGCAGCGCTGCCACTGTGCATCGCGTCCCTCGCCCAACAAAGCTGACTTTCTGTGATGGATGCAGTGAGAGTGACAGTCTGCTCAGACATTCAAGTCAAAAAGCTGAATCTTTCAATGAGAAGCTGATGAAATAATTCATTCCCACAAATGCTCTGAATTTTGGGAAAGATTCTCTTTGAGGAGAAAGGTTTGTCTTAGAAGTGTTGGCTAAATTAGGAAGTTTGCTTTTCTGCTCAGGATTAAAGGCATTCTGGGCATTTTATCATTTAACTTTAATTTTTTTTTTTTTATTTTGCAAAGCATTTTGTGTTACTAAATGAAGTTTGATTTGATTTGTTTAAAATTTGTTTTATTTTGCTTTGTTTCCTTTTAATTTGTTTTCTTTTGTTTTGATTTTCTATGTTTTGTTTTGATACATTTTCTTTCATTACTTTTGATACATTTTCTCGTTATGTTTTGATGTGTTCTGATTTTTTTTATGTTATGTTTTTATCTTTTTTGATTTGATGTTTTGTTTTGTTTTGATCTGTTCTGATTTGATATTGTTTCTCTTGTTTTGTTATGTTGTGATGTTTTTACTTTGATTTGTTTTCTGTTCTGTTGTTCTTTTTTAATTTTGCACATTTTGTCTCATTTTGTTTTGTTTTGATCTTTTTTGATTTGATGTTTTGTTTAGTTTTTTATTTGACAATATTTCTTTTTTTTGTTTGTTTGTTTGGTTTTGATTTGATATGGTTTCTTTTGATCTGTTATGTTTTGTTTTGACTAGATTTAATTTGATTGGATTTGAAAAATAATGTGAAAATTTCATGTGAAAAAACTCCATAAACTGACCTGAAGAACATTGATTCTGTCAAACACTGTTCCTCATGGAAAAATTAGAATCTTTCAGAGCAAAAAACAAGGAAAAAACAAACATTTTGGGTGTTCTACTAGACTTTAAAAAAAATGTTAATAACCACAAACAATTCCCACCCTCAGGCATGCAGATCTGCTTTGAGAAATCCATTTGCACCTCTTGCTAAAAACTTAATACAGCATTTTGTAGCCTCATGTGCAATTTCTTCATCCAGAAGCCAAAAAAGAGAAGACACGAGCAGAGAAAGAATGCTAATATCCTGCACTTCCAGTCTGTGTGTAAAATGCTATTTCATTTAGCATTATGAATTTAAAAGGCACTTAAGGGCCTCTTTGTTTTTAATAATTTACTTTATAAAAATCGCCGCAGAGATTCAGCAGCACTCAGACTCCGGTTTAATTTTCTGACGCTGTGCTAACTGCTTGTGTCATTCTGCTGCGCTTGCCTCTTCATTTGTCCTCGTGAAGCAAATATAGAGACGTAACTTGTGTGACATGTAAAAACCACACGCAGAAAAAGAACAAAAAAAAAACACCTCACAGAAGGCTGCTCTGCGTTCTCCACAAACCGTTACATAACGGCAGACGAGCGACTCAGCAACAAAAGGCGGAGACGGGACCATTGTGGCGAGCGTGCGGCAGAGATTGTGTTGGGATGGAGGCTGGAACAGAGAAAACTAATTAGCGCAGCACTTTAAGCATCACGGGCCACATACTGCTGCGAACGGGGATTGCCACAGACAATCTCAGTCAATTTTCCCTCTCAGCGGAGAGAGCCGAAGCGTGCTCTGACATTGTGGTTTCTCTCAGCGGGCCTCTCCGCTCACGTCAAGAGATAGGAATGGGAGGAACACAGAGGGTTGGAGGCAAGGTTGTTGGTCAGAGAGTAAAGAAAAAGAGCAAACAAACATGAAAGAATTGAACTAAACCACAACAATCTGAACGAAAATGAAAAACATCTATTTCTGATTGCATTTTGCAAAAAAAAAAAAAAAATCTAGAAGGTGCTTCAGAATGGCAAACACATCCAATCAATGACATTTGCTGAAATGTCAGCTGGATGTTGTATGTTGGAGCTCCACTGGGGTCTCATGGTGCATCTGAGCTGACTAAATCCTCACACGGGACGAGCTCTGCTGCTTAAAAGCTCCATTAGCCTCCTCACACATCCGCATCAGATATAAATCCTAGCATGGGGAAACAATTGGGTCTGCTTCCATACTGTGAAAAGTATCAAAGTCTGCCTAGAAGAAAAACAATATAAAATTACTATAATGCGGACGTGGAGGGGGGGGGTAGAATCCAGGTTTCCATGACAACGGACTCTGCTTATTCCACTTTCAGCGGTTTGTTTTGGCTCAGTCTAGGGAGTGTAGCCTTGGCCCGGGAGTTCCTTTTATTTTTGTCTCCATACAAATAAGAAGACGATCAGATTGTCCTCGTGGGCCAAAGCTGAGTTTCTAATTGGTTGCATCTTCTGAACCAAAGTTGACTGCAGTGGCGGGCTTAGTAAGTTGGGGGCCCAAAGCAAACAATGGCCCTCTGCAGCAAATTTATACATATATGTGTATATGTTTTTTTGTTTTTACTTTTTTTTATAGGGGAAAACGTCAGTTGAGAAACTGAAAGTGAGTTTAGATGAGCATCTAAAAACTGAAATCATATTCAAATGTTAAAGAAATGTATGTCCATTTGGAAAAAATATAGAATACACTTCTTAGTAGGAACAAATGACTGCATTTTTTTTTTCCAGTTTCTCTCTGCTCACTAACTTGCTAATGCTGCTGATGGAATACTCCAATGCTGCAGAGGGACAGGGGAGGACGGAAAGATTTTTATGTAATAATTTATTTATTTTACTGCATTATTAAATAATAATGAGCATGGAAATTGTTTTAAACATTTTTGCTAAGCATTCAGATTGGGGACCCCAAAGTGTTGGAGGACCCAGGCAATCGCCT
>NC_050529.1:14806836-14815355 GCF_002922805.2 Oryzias melastigma | reverse complement strand
AATCTCTCTAAAAAATTAAAGACTGACAACAATGATCTAAAAGAACGCTGGTATTGATCATTTTCTTTCTTTTTCATACCAATGTTTAGACAATCAAAGACATACATACAGATGTAGTATTTCTAATATGGTGTTATCACTAAAAAAAAAAATGGTGCTGCATTTGTGTTTGTGTTTTGTTAAACCTGCATATAAGTACAATTGATTTAATGGTAAAACAAATTATGAGAAATATTTTTAAGTGATTTCTGTTACAGATAGATATGAACCCAGACGCAAGGAAGAACAACAACAAAGAGGGTTGAAAAAAAGGTAATAAAAAAAGCTTGCCACACATAGTAGGAGAAGCTCGAGGTGAAAAACTAATAAACTCAAAAGTCCACAGAGACCAGATGAAACGTCCGAAGAACACAAGAGAATCCGGCGCTGAGGGCAAAGAGAGGGCTCCTTAAATGCAGGGATGAAAAAGAGCAAATACAGGCAGCTGTGACAGCTCAACGGGATCCACAGCTGAATGGGCGGAGTCTAGAAATCCAAGAAAAGATAGATATTTGAACAAAAGCAAAAAAAGAACGGAGCATTTAAATTATAAGTTCCTTAGGATTAGTTACATAACAATGTCAGACTCAAATGTTGATTTACTAAAACTCCACTTAAATATCCAAAAAGAATGTCTTTAAATATGGCATCTTGAAGTAAAAGTTAATTTCTTTGGTTGGTAAAACGTTTCTACACCCATTAGAATCACGTGAACTTCATCACCTTTTAAAGAGAAGAAATGCAAAATAAAATACTCACAGGTTTTGTAACTGTTCATATTTAATGGATGACATCACCACGTATTAATATTTACTTTCTACGTTAGTGCAGACATGTCTGATCATCTCTGCCATTTTCTACATGAATGTGTAAGGGAAATAAAAAACATAGTCTATGCTTTTTTTTATGTATTATTCAAGCATAAACAAGAGTGCTCTCTCTTTTCTCACCATCTTCTTTTCACACACACCGAATCCGTGGGAGTTCATTAGTCAGAATTATGGCACGCTGTTGTCAGCGTATAATTAGAAGTTGAAGAATGCTTATGAAGGCTTTGCAAGCAGGCTTAAAAGAAGCTGTGTGTGTGTGTGGTTTGAGGGTTAGTCACATGAAAAAGGAAAAAGAAAAAAAAATAGCCTTAGAGCTCATCTATCGTTTTTGAGGTTTTTTTGAATAATGAAATGTGAAGAAGCCTAAGGAAGCAACCAAAGCTAACTAAAGCAGACTGCAATAAATAGAGACCAGAGTATGGATGTCGTAACTTGAACGTGTGAGTGCTACCTCCAAAATATCTGGTACTGCTTGGTACCAGGCCACAGACAGAGTAAAAATGTATACACTAATCAGGGGCCCACAACCAGTGGGATGCGGACCGATACCCTGATTGAGGGTAGAGTCAGAAAGCCTTCTCTTCTAACCAGGGATCAGTACCCTAACCCCGTCCATTGTTGCATCCCGAAAGTTGAGGACCCATGATTTAATAGGAGAAGCCAGCACATCAAAAAACGGCGAGTTGGGGACACTCAACAATGGATGCAGCGGGGACCCAATGACACGTCTATATATGACGAGTTGGGAGTGAGAATGTGTAGCTGAAAGAAGATGATGATGGATTCGTACACATATGTAAAGCATTATGACAAAATAGAACAGAGATGACAAACTAATGTAGACCCATACAAACAGGAAAACGTGTTTCCATATACTGACATCCGGCGGACAACCGAAGCCATAACAAGCTCTCATCTGGACATGGCGACAATCATCTATCAACAATAACAGCGAAAAAAAATAATTATCTGAAGTTGTTTACACATTTTTACAAATATTTAGTAAATCATATCCATAATACATGTTTTTCGATAGAAAACCCTTTGACAGAAATGAAACTTAATGTAAACGTTATAAACATGAAGATCAATAGATTGCTTCATTTTTATCTACCTTGTCTAAAGGTTCAGAACAAACTGTTCTAAGATTGTGATAACTTTTACCAAGACGTTTACCAAATTATTACTTGATGCTTTTATTGAAAACAGTGTGGGAGTAGATTTTTTTGGTGGTCTTGGTATTCAACAAGTAGGCATTTATCAGATCTTTTACTTTGTGTCTCAATGAATTCACGTTTGAAAGGGGAAAGGATATGTAGCCTCTAGATTCATCATGTTGGTCTCTCTGAAGATGCTGTCAAGCATGTCAGAGAGCGTCCACTTTCTCCTCTTTTCTAATTATTTTATTATTCATTCTGGCAGCAAATCTGAGCTGTCTTCAACCTTCAGCCGTCACCTAGTTTAGAGGTCTGGGAAGGATTCAAAACCTATTTGAAGTGTCAGAGATGGAACTGGTGGAGCAAAAATATTCCTTTAAAAAAGCTGAAATTCTTATTAGAATGACCCAAACAATCTGGACACAGCCAGACCCCGCCATGACCCTAATGACCTGCATACCAGCTCTATGGCAGGCCGCAGGTGTGAGTTCCACTCAGCTCATGTGTGGATGATAAATATCCACTCCGATAGCTAAACTACCGACCACATGTGACAAGACTTGAAGGACATTGAAAATGGAAAGCTGAAGTGTCATCGCCTTGAGTGGACTGCAGTCTGGAATAGCTCTCTTGTAAAAGGGAATCACTGAAGATCCACGAGAAGCATTTTTATCTCAAACTACGTTCGCACTATCCTCAGTTCAAGGGACCACTTCCAATGAGAAGTCTATGGAAACATGAGCACTTTGGACTTCTGCAATTAAAAGTGTCCCAATCGCGTTTCTACGACCATTTTTGGGCTCTGTGATATTGATATTTGTGGTTTTTGTCCGACTGGAATCAATGACACCAAGACTTGTGTGTGTGTATATATATATATATATATATATATATATATATATATATATATATATATATACGTATGTATATATAGTGTGAAAGGAAAAGCCCAGAGAAAAATTCACCAGATTTGCGCTGCTACAACATTTCTCACCAATGCGCTAATCTATAGGGATAGCCATATCCATCTGAGTATTGATAGTGTCGATGCCAACGTGAAGTATCAATACTAACATGATAATATCAATACGTTTGATTCTTTTGCCAGTTTTTCTTCAATACTTATCATAAATAGCCTGAATTTAGTTAGGAAGTTCATGAAAGCGCTGCGTCTATCTGTCTGCAGTGTTGCCAGTTTGGGTAAAAAAAGCTCAATTTGAGTAAATATCCACCGGATTTGTGTGGGAAACTGCCCAATTTATGTCCTGTGTTTTACTAAATATTTAATTAACACAAAATAGCGTGTCTGGTGTGAACGTAGCTTCCACTAAAAAATCGTGCTTGCCTAGCACTAGACCAGGGATGGGCAAACTATGGCCAGGGGGCCATATATTAGTCAAACTATTTCATCTGGCCCACCAAACTGGAATAAATAATTTTGATTACCTGTTTTGTCTTTTTTGTCCCTGTAATTCAGATATCTCCCTACAGATGGCGCACTACAACCGATTTCATGTTTGTTCAGGTGTAGAAACTCATTCTGCATTCCTGTAGTGTTTGAAGATTTCTTTTTTCAATGTTCATGTGTGACCTTCAAGTCATTTTTCCAATTATTCCAACAACACATGAACACAGCATTTCCTTGAGTTGACATCAACCCATTGGTAAAAATGGCATTAAAATTAGAACAAAACCACCATTTTCAAGTAAAAACTCCAAAATGTTGTGTTTAAAGTCATTTTCTATCAAGATTAAGGCATGTTTTTGTCCAGATCCTGTGTTTCTTTTACGAGGTGAATTACCGAAACACGCCACAAATCTGCTCCTGGCCCTTCTGTCAAATTCTTGAACCCTTTGTGGCCCACGAGTACAAAAGTTTGCCCATTCCTGCACTAGACCATCCTTTGTTGTGTCTAATGCTTGTCGGAAAAAGCTTTGGAACAGGTATTTAAATGCTAAAGATAAATCACTCTACAGCATTTTTAAATGTATAGTCTAAGACAGTGATAGGTCACAGTGTCTGTATGATCTCAAGATATCCAAGCCCTACTGATTACCTGGTTCAGGTGTGTCCAGCTAATTAGAGAATGCCAGAGAAAAATATGTTGGAAAACATGCAGGAATGTGGCCCTCGAGGCCTGGAGTTGCCTTTCCCTGGTCTAAGACTTCCATTTTAGACATGGATGCTTTGGTATAAGGACTGACCCGTGAACTCGTCCGTCGCTACAACAGATGGCTGTTTGGTGACTCCATTAACCACCAAGAAAAAAACGGAGAAAAAAAATGGACTTGTTTGTCATGCTACTGCTTAAGCAATTCAATTAATAGGCTTCTTTCCTCCGCATTTATTTCTGCTCAAGGGACATTTTCTTAATTTACTCTTCTTTAGATTTGCTCTGTGGGCTTTTGTTTATTTAATATCTCCCTGTCATTACTTTATTTCTGCTGGGTAATCTTGCCAAGTACCAAAATATTGCAGTTCCAAAAACAATCACGAGCGACAGCGTTCAAAAGAAGCTATTTCACTTGACTTCTATTTTTTTTAAGTTACTATATCGTATATATATATATATATATATATATATATATATATGCAGTTTGGTTTCAAGCTCCTGTGTTAAGATTCTATAACTATAACTCTACAACCATTGACGCAATTAAAGTACATACAATGGATTATGTGACCAATTAAACTTTTTACTTTAGTAATCAGTTGCAAATTGGTGCAAAGTTGAAAGGAAAAGCTGCTTTTCTCAGACATCAGCGGATTCATGTTAATCGCACAACCAGACGCAGAGTTATGATATGTCAAAGAGCATGTGGTATTTAGGCATTGCCGGTGTTAAAGGATTCAAAAACTTTCTGATGCTTGTTCCTTTTAAAAACGAAAAAACATAACTGCTTGAGTCAGTTATTTTGATTTTATTAACTTGTATATCAATGGGGGCACCTTATCTTGGTTGGAAGGTGGGTGGAACCAAGAAAACTCCCATTTTTAGAATTTTGCACATTTATGTTAAGTAAACTCTAATCCTTTTTACTGTGCCTCTTTAAGCTTCATTTTTACCCCTCAGGGTTTTTATATGACGCCAGAGATAATTGATACATAATTGTATGTCTATGCTGTACATACATACTGCAATGAACCACACCATGGTTCACTTGCAAATGATTTAAGAGGCTCATTTATTTTTAGTTCAAATAAACATATAGACATGGGAATTGAGACACTTAGCTGTCAACAAGGCGGAGCAAATGCAATAAATTTTAAATTAATTGAAGAAAGATCTTATTTTCCACAAAAAAGGTATCTTGGCACACTGTGGGATTCCATCTAGTCGGTAAATATGTTGTATTTTTAATGCATTTAAATGTATGAATGAAAAAAAAACCTGTCAATAAATGTGAAAGAATAATATCCACATATCTTGCCTATGAATTCATCAGTGGGAATAAATGTGTGAAAACCTTTAACAGTTTGTGATCAAGCTGTGAGATCGTTGACACTGTTAAGAGGCACCGCAGTGGGAATACGGTGTTCTTAAACACTCAACTCGGTCGAGTGTCTGGGATCAAAAGGTCATCCAATTATAAAAAATTCTGTTCTCAATGAAGTTTGACTTGTGTTTGCTGCAAGAGAGAATCAGACCTCAATGTCAAGAGTCAACATCTGATCCAGTATTTTTTCAAATCGTGTGAAATGAAGGGACGGTTGTTGCACTGGCTTTTATTTATTACCAGTTCAGACCCACAGCTTGGAGAGGATTTTATTGAACTAGAAGTAAACATGGAAACAGAGGGAACAAATCAATAGGGGGTCAAATAAGTTGCAAATTTGGGGCTTAAATTACTATAAAAGTTTAAGTTTTGTGATATCAAATCAACATGAACTTTAATAAGCAGTGAACTATTAAAAAACATGCATATTTTTTTCTGTAGAGAGGAAATGTTCATGCAGTTGTTTCTATGGACATTCTGTGGGTGACAGGTCATAGTAAAGACTTTAACACCATGTCAGGGTGAATAAGTGAAGTAGGTGAAACGCAGGAACATTGTACACATTTTTCCTTTTTTCAACCTCCCCAAACCCTGCGGACTTCTCATGGCGTCCATTGGTGCTGTTTAAGTGATAAGAGCTCCTTGGATAAACCCTGACTGTTAGAAATTAGAAGAATAGACAATCCTAAGATAGTTCTAATATCGTTCGAGCACACCCCATATCACCCTGGGCCAGTCACGAGCCAGTATGCGCACCTTACAAATAGGGGGGTATATCACAATATTACACTTGGCGATACTTTAAAATGTTGACTGGATTATATTTTATTCATTTTTATGAATGTCCTTCAGCGTCTTACTTTAGTTTTCCACCTAAACCCTCCACCACTAGTTGGTAACACTTGAGATGGGTACCAAAGGTTGCAGTACTTGATGTTGAGCTCATTAAATAAAATGAATTTTACCATTTTATTACAATGGAAGGCGTATCATTATTCAGGTTGAGTTTTTTTCTAAGTCACACTCTTAAAAAAAGTTAAAACATTTGTTGTGGTACAGTTTTGAGATATATCCCGATACGAATGATGAGACACTTATTGGGATACGTATTGTATCACTAGACTCTAGCCAATACCCACCCCTACTTACTAGAGCATGGTGTAAGAGCATTGTACAACAGTCTCACTGTATGTTGTTGTAAAGCAGAGACGGAGTCGTTTGGGTCCATATGTAAACATAAACGTCAAAATCACAAGGGCGAGGGAGATAAACGAGAAAACAGGCAAAGGTATAGGCACAAAGGAGGCATCTAGGAATAATATTGCTCAGAATGTCTGTTAGGCAACACAAGACTTCGCAAAACAGAAGTGGCTGGTGCTTGTTTAAATGCTGGATGGTGAGCTGATGGTGATCAGCTGTGCTGGAAGGAAGGTGGCTGATGGGATTTGTAGTGAGGCAGTGGAGGTCAAAACTCTGGCGAGGGCTCCCTCTGGTGGACGGAGGTGAGTGCTGATGGTTGAATCATGACAGTTGTGAGTTTGTGCAATCTACAAACTACAACTTCTTTGCATGACAATGGTACATAATGGTTCATAATGTCTTTTGAAGTAGTTACTCACCCTACAACCCCGCACAACAACTGTACCGATCAACCCCGTCTGGGACCATGTGACTAAGACATAAGGTGTCTTTGTACTCTGGTTGATTTAGGTCTCAAACTTTTATTTTTGTATCCTGAAATATTTCATTTTTAGAACATACCAAAAAGATGCTTTGTTCTTGGCGGATAAAGTATCAGTGTGTTTCTTCTGGTGGTTATAATTGAAAGTGACTATTTAACATCAACTGTGGTGGTTTATTGATCATGTTCATGTTTGTGGCTGAGCCGCCTCTTATAGTCTCGTGGTACTTTGTTTCCTGCAGAAAGGTCAGTGGATTGATATTTGCCCACATCGCACATATCCAACGTGTGTGTGAGCCAGTAGCCATCATTATGGGGTTCACACACGTGAAACACGTCTGTGTGTGTGTACACACATCGCAGTGAAAACGAAAGCTTCATGAAGAAGGCCTCAATCATTGACTGATTTGATCTCAAGTCTGCCAACTTCACCTAAGCGAATCATTGCTCGTGGAGTGAGCTTTTCATGGGTTTTTTTTTTCTTGGATCAATACAGAGTTAGAACCCCACCCTGCATTAAGACCTGAAAAACACACACTAAAAAGAAAAAAAGACTAAACTGTAGGTCTAAACCTCAAAATCTGAGTTTATTTTTTCCTGTTTTTTGCATGAATAGTTTGGTTCATGAGAAAAGAGAAAATGTGATGAAAAAAAAGACAGATAAGGAATGAGACAAGGACAAAAAGACAGTAGATGACAGAGATACAGTCAGAATAAAATAGTATCTGATGCCCTTTATATTTTTATGGCGATCTTTTTCCTCCTGTGCTTTTATAAATGACAATGTGTCCAAAAAAAAAGATCAGCTGGGATTTCAAAAAGCCCACAAAGAAATGGCAAAGCCTCCTTTTGGAGTTATCTGTACCCATTGGGCATTCTGCTCCGTTTTTACGAGGACTCTTTATTAGCATTAGAAAATATGGAGTTTCCCAAGATCAATAGGCAAAGAGCGAGACGGATAAAGTGATTCCTTTGGGCGTTTGGTCGTGGAAAGCTGTAAGGAAGGACACGTGTGTCAGTTATTCACATGTACATTTTTAACCTTTCAACACCAGCGTTTGAGCTCCAGTGTTGACATTCTTTTGACTACTGTAACTCTTTGGACGGTTTTATTCCAGCAGATTCCAAAGTGGAGAAAGCAGTTTGGACATTACTAACATAGTGTGTTGCATATTGGTGTACGCCAATTTACACCTTTGTAGGTGTGAAGGTGTAAATGGTTGGAGAGTTACGGCATGTCAAAGAACGTGTGATATCTGGTGACATCTACAGGGTTAAAGAGTTAACCTTGATACAAAGAAAAGATCATTCATT
>NC_050529.1:14779818-14806624 GCF_002922805.2 Oryzias melastigma | reverse complement strand
CATACATCCATCTCTGACAGTCTCATTCTTTACAAAAATAACAAGAACATTTCCTGAATTATTTAAGAAATATAAATGCAGCACATGGTCTAAGCAATAAAAAAAAAAAGTCTGTCGGCTCAGATTCCATTTATTTCTGTGAATATAAATGGGTGCTTATAAAACAATCGATCCAATTCCATTTTAGCCTCCATTTCTCGAGTGAAAAACATTAAAAGGCATCTCATAAATTTCAGCCATCAACAGATACCTTTGATTCCACCCGTGCACAGTGCAGCCCTGCCTAATCAAAGCCCGGGCTTCAGTCAGGAGAACCCAAATGGAAAAAAGGACGTTTCTTTCACGTTTTGCTCGGGATTTATTGATTGCCGGTCTTTGCTGTCTCGCCTCCTTTCTTCGCCTTCTTCTCCGCTGAATTTTCTGAAGCGGCTGTAATCACTGGCAGCTCGCAGGGTGCCTCACAGCTGGACTCTTGCCCACTGCTGACAGAGTGCAAGCCTGTCGCTGAGCAAGAATATATGTGGCTGGGAGTGCGGGTCTGACTTATGAGCATTTGTGAGGGCCGAGGTGCATTTTGCAAATGAATGTCTGAACGGGCCTATTTGAGGAGGGCGGGGAACTTCTCTGTACAGGTCGAGAGGGGGACAGAGATATTTAGGGGACTACTTTGGTAGTAGGGAACTATTACTCTTTAGAAAACCTCCTTTTCTCAACTTGCATTAGAGATACCAAAAAACTTAAACATGTTCAAGCCTTTTTTAACCCTTTAAAACTACGTTCACACATGTGACACGCTCTTGAACGCACGTTTAGCATATGGTGTTCCCACAACGAGACGCTAGAGTTGCTATGCTAGCTGGCTAAGTACGCAAATAAAACAGGTGTTTTTGATTCAAATAGTTTAATTCCTCCAAATTCTGTGTAAATTGTTGTTTTTGCGAACATTTCTAACTGGGCGTTTTTTTGTCCGAGGGTACCTGAACTCACCACGGTCGCACAGCAGGCGCCAATGAGCACGTGCACTCTGGTCATTTTTTTTTTTCTGGCAGCAGTGGAAGCAGTTTGTTTATTTATTTTTTTCTCTAGAAATGCAACTATGAAAGCATTGTTTGTTTATTCAACCAAACACAGAACAACCCAATAATCAAAATTATATAAAGGAATGTTTGACATGGCCAGGAGTCTGCTGAAAAACTATTAAATGCAGTTTTTAATGTTTTATTGTCTTTTGATTCTTTTTTTTTTTCACAAAAAAATCCAGGAGTTACAAAAGTAGGCAATAACGTTTGAGCATTTCAATACTTTCATAACATAAAAATGACTGAAAGATAAAGCAGAAGACATTAAATCAGAATTGGGTCCAAAGTGGGAGGACTTTTCCCTTTTTCTCCTCCCAGCAAAAGGCCGCGGCTTTAAGCATTGAGCCTTTCTGAAAAAGACTTTGTCCTGCAGCGGCCTCTAAAATCCGCTGACATTAGATTTAGGAGGAAGAAAAAAAAAAAATCCTAATGCAGCTGCGTTAAATTTTCATATGAGTCTGTCAGGTGTAAAGTATGTCTGCGGTTTACTGCAGTGCAGTGGCAGATATGAAGTTTAACCTGGGGGTGGCGGGAGGTCTGAACAGGGTGTCCAGGATAAAGACCCGACATATGTGGATGGAACAAGTGTTGACCCAAAATAATATTGTCAAACATGAAATGTTTTAGTTTTGCCTTTAATGAGACGTATTAGAACTATTTATTTATGCATTTACATTTATTTCTGTATTAACCGTTTTTGGGCTCTACATTCAAAACCCCCTTAATTGTACATTTAAGATTAAATCAGGTTTCACTTTGACCCATCAGGGACTCAGATCTGATAGTGATTACTAGCGTTACTTGAAGAAATTAATAATTATATGACACTAAGTCTTTCATATATCGGAAAAGAATCATGAAAGATTTGCACTCCTTTGACATTTCACACTAACTATAGGTGGTAGACGTCTGCTAGTAAACAAAAATAAGAAGAATCCCCTCCATGCTCACTCAATCTGAACTCCATGGGGTAAATGGCGTTCACGAATAAAAAGTTTCATAGGTTTTGTGTTGGGCTATAACCAGTATTTGGATAGTCACGATCAACCGGCAAAAATTTGAGTACAAATATTCGTTTATGTTCTTTGTAAATACAGTGTAGTAAAAATACAATTCGGCAAGAATTAATTTTTTTGATCTGAAATGCAGAATAACATTGGATTTAAGTAGCGCCAGGAATCGATTAACAAAAATGGACTAAATAATCGCAAACCTGGAAAAAATTTATCGCGATTAATCGCTATAATTTTTTTTAGTCTGCTAATAATCACATTATGATTTCACGCACGAGACTATAAATTTAGAACATTTAATTTTAATTACTGCTGTAAATCAATAACAAAATAAAATCTAAATGGTCCCACTTTTGTTTTGGGATTAATCTCGATTAATCGCAGTGTTTAATTGTACAATTGGACCAATAGAAATGGTCTGCTTTTTGTTAAAAAAAAAATCTTAACATAAAAATGGCAAGAATAAAGTACTAAAAAACAATTAAATATGTATTTTTTTTGTAAGTGACCATGGTATAAGCAGGATGCAACCCGACAAAGTGTTTGAACACACGCCGTGGAAGCCTTCATTTACGTTAATACATAATAACGCGTTAATTCTTCTTTTTCTTTTAATCGCGTGTGTTAAGGCGTTAATGTTCACAAACTAACTGTTAAGTTGATAAACTAAAAAATAAACCACAATTGCAGCGTTACTGAAGTAAAAAAAAAATCTTCAAAATAAAGTTTTGGTGAAGCTTCCTGTTTTCAAAGTAAAACTACACAGTGTGTTTTTTAAAAAAAAAAGAGGCTGATGTTTATGTTTTGTTTCCTGAAGTTGAGGGGAAAGAAACGTTTCTTTCTATCTAAATCTTTGTGTTTTTATCACTTTTGTTGACTTTGATCTCCTCTTCTAAATAAAATTATAAATGATGGTGATTTATTACATATCATTTTCCTTTTTACATCCAGTAAAACGATATAGAAACTGTACTAACATATTATTAAAAAAAAGAGAGAATTGTGGTTCGATCTGTAAATCCTTGAGCTCGATTCATGAATCAAATGAGATCACCATCTAAGTAACGATCCACAGCTCTACTCATCTATAGTTTCTATTCTTTACTTACTAAAACCACAGAAAAAAAATCTCCAACTTTCTTGGACTTGACATTTGTTGTGCTAAATGTCTCCCAAACACAAAATTTCCATTATTTTTGATTAGTCTTTGTCAAATGTATTTTTACCTTTAGATTCATAGTAGTACTTCATGAGTAAAAACTTAACATATAGTATTCAAGTGTGTAGATGACTGAAACCATTCCTGTATGAGGAAAGAAATTCACAGACTTTATTCTCACAAACACTTGTGAGAGAAAAGAACTCAAACAAATCTCCCCGTCACAAAGCCGCAAGGACGATGGCTGAGTGCGACGTATTCATGGTTAAATCAATAACTTCAGCGGCTGATAAATGCGATCATGATATAAGGGCCAGCTTTGCTTTTGGCTATGGTCCGCTTTGCCGTAGACTTAGCTATCATTAAAAATTTGAGATTTTCCTAAAGACAAAAATGTTCAAGTGATTTGCTTTCAAGAGGAAACTGGATAGATTTTTTTAAAAACTGGTGGGATATAATCAAAAGAGGAGTTTGGTGCATTATGGTAAATGGTGTTTACTTGTGTAGCGCTTTACTACCTTCCTCAAACACCCAAGGGTTTTCCACCAGAGGTAAGGCGGAGTTCAGTTTCTTGCCCAAGGACACTTCTACGGGAATCGAACGTGAAATCTTTCGATCTAAGGTCGACCGCTCTACCGCTGCACCATGGCTGCGCTTCATTATTTAGACACAAATGCAGTGACTGAGATAGTAGAAACTTGCTACCACGGTCATTCATTGATCACCCATGGATCTATCTTGTCTTAGTCAACGGTTCTGGCTGGTGGTGGTGAAATAATGGAGTGAGGGATATTTTCTTGACACACTTTGGCTCCGTAATACTAACTGAGCATTGTTTCAACACCACAGTATTATTATTGACTATATCCATCCCTTCAAGACCACAGAGTACCATCTTCTTCCAGAAGGATAACACACCATGTCATAAAGCTAGAATCATCTCAGACTGGATTCTTGAACATGACAATGAGTTGACTGGACTCAAACAACCTCCATAGTCACCAGATCTCAACCCAATAGACCATCTTTGGGATGTGATAGAACAGGAGATCAGCATCGTGGATGTTCAGTTGACAAATCGATATCATGGACCAAACTCTCTGAGGAAGGTTTCCAGTACCTTGTTGAATAAAAGATTAAAGCAGTTCTGAAGGTAAAAGGAGGTCCAACTCGGTACTAGCAAGATGTACCTAATAAAGTGTCCGATAAGTGTATCCATAAGGTATGTATGAAGCCAGTAGAAAGCTTGTGTGTTGATCTATTCCTTAAAAACCAAAAAGATAAGCTTAATGTTTCAACATACAACAATCATTCCACTTGTTTCAATCTTTCCTCTCAACTCTTTGATCGCTACGCAATCAACGTGAATCAGCTGATTCAGACCCAGAGATAAGCGGCTTTTAGTCTAGTGTAAAACGGTTATTTCTTAGATCATCATCAATACTCAACCCAATGTTGCATTTTTGTCCTGTCTAGTTGACAATTTTTAAAATGCAGTACAGTCAGGGGCGGAGCTAGCCCCTCCCCCAACTCCACCCCCATTATTAAGCCAATATGAGTAAAAATGTTTTGACAAAGTTTAAGAAATCCTCAATAATAGCCTCTTAAACTCTTATATTGTGGTCAAAATTGAGTCACTTTCACACTTGAAAACAGATTTATTTTGACCCAAACTCAATATAAGGATTAAACATTAGTTATAGCACCTCACCTAAAAGAACTGCTATTTTCATATCAATAGAAATAATAAAACTTTTAGAAATACATATTTATGACCCTTTCATTTGCAATCTACCCTGTTGTTCTCATTTGCCCCCCTTACAAACTCTTCTGCCCCGCCCATGTTTTAGCTGAATACAGTAATGTCCTAATTACTGAGGATAGTGGAGGCTACGGGTTACATGACAAATGAAGAACATATGACCAAACTGGAAATCCCCTTTATCCAGTCATTGATTTGCACAGACCCTTAAAGAATATCAATTAAAATCCAAATTTTTTTCTAGTTTTTACAAGTAAATATACATGTGGAAAACTACAGAAGAGTGGGATACAGCACATGCCTGGGTAAAATAAAAATAAATGTTTCATTTCAACGACGCACGAATCTGGAGCTTTGGGAAAAGTCTTCACCCACACATAACACGCGTTGGATTTATCACAAAGCTATTTATAGACGCACACATATCTTCATTCAGCTCCCGACTCCTAAAGAGGAGTCATTTCTACTCGGACGATTTTATCACTTTATTTGAATAATTGTGGAGGCCGTATCAGTATGATAGCACAAGAAGGATTGCAGTTTAATTTTAGTTTGTTTTCTGTGCCACATCCCCCGTGTGGGAGCTAGCGTGTGTGGTTATTTGCTGTCCGCAGTGAGGTCGACGCACATTAAGCCACACTTGGATATTAAGGACACGCTGTTTTTTTTTTTTTGCACTGCGTGTGCAGAGCTGTCTGCATGTGACAGGGTTCCCAACCCAGGCCAGGGTTTAAAGGAAAAAGTACCAACGGCTCATGACAGGTTGCAGTGGTCACGGATTATTTGATGGGCAGCCGTTCTCCTCTTTAAGCGAAGGAGAACTCAGAGTGACGGCTGCGCACGCCAAACAACGAGTCAGCGAGGAGGCAATCCACTCGGCTGAGCTTCAGATGTTGCAGAAAATGGAAGAAGTTTGGTTTGTTTCCCTTTTTTAAAAAGGAAATTTAAAAAAAGGAGGAAAAATATATTTTAAAAATGAAGTTATTGTGTCACCAACTATCAGTTTTAAGATGAATGTGGATTTTTTTGCTTTCTTTTTTATTAATTTTGCGCTTGTGGGCGGTAGTTTTTAAAAATTCAACATTTGATCTCTCTTTGACACAAAGGATCTTTTGTGCTTAAATTATGTTTCAAATGTTTTAAGTTGTTCTGAAACAAAAATTTTCTACAAAATGTTGTTTGACTGTATAAGAACTAAATTGCTTTGTAAAACCAATGCAGAGCACTGCAGTTTTCACAATCATCTATGCCTTAATTTTAAGAATACACAGTCTATTTGAAGAAAAAAGAACACACTCAGATCTATTGTTAGTGTTCCCAGGGGTCTTTTGATTATGATTTTTAGCAAAAAAAAAAAAAATCTATTGTGTTCTCAGACAGTTTCTCCAGAGCGCCAAGCGTTTGTTACAAATTCACCTTTTAAGTTATATTGTTGCTATGGAGCAAGCCCGCCCCCACTTCCCCACCCCGTGGCAAAGCAGAACAAGTAGCTTGTGATACATTTTCTACACCAAAAGTACGATTTTTTTTTTTAAACTACTCATCTGCTCTCGATTCACAGTGATTTAAGAAGCATAATTTGCTTTATATTTGACCACCATCAACAGATAAAATGCTATGAGAACATGCTGAAAACACAACAACACAATGGTCATTAGAGTGGGTCTTTTAGAAACTTTATATAATTTATTGGAATTTAACCTAGTTAAACTCAAACTTTTTTAAGGGCTTACATCATGCTTTTGTTAAGTCTTTCTGTTTAAACTATATCCATAAATATGACCATATTACCTTTGGCACACTAAAGAACAAGTTATTTATGATAAATTAGTTATTTTTGTGAGTTTTTTCGTATCCAGAAGTAAGACGTCTTGATCTCTGAGGCTCCGCCTTTTACTGCTTGTGGGTGGTGCCTTTTTTATGATGTCATCCTAGAGCCTGCCTTGGCATCGTGTCTGTGTTTCACCCATGAAAACAAACAACATCTGAACTTAAGATAAATGTAAATACTACATATCTGCCTTTAGTAGCGATGGCTGGGTCTAGCGAATCAGCAATCTGAGCGGCGAAACTAGCGGCGGATCAGTGCTAGCTGATCAGAGAAAGTGTGTTTGTGTTAGCCTGGGTTGTAGTTCCAGTTGTGCGGACTCTTTCTGAAAGGGGGCTGTTCTCACTTTGTGACATTAGCTTGTGAGAACCCGCTTGTTTTTTGGGAGGGGCTGGTGCTCGGACTCAGGTTGTGAATGGATCAAAATACCTCTTTGGGGTTGTTTATAGTGAGAAATGAACACTATAATACACCTAAAAACTCAAAAAATTAAGAAACAATCTGATGATGAATGCAAGTGATCAAAATGTTGCTTTCTTTCTAAAAAAAATGACTGGACCTGCAATGTGAATCCAATCATTTTTTTTGAGTAGTTTACGACTATGTTTGCTAAAATTTAAAGAAAAGTAAATAGTTGATAATCCTACAAAATTCTTCACACAGGCAGCAGTAATAGTTTCTATAACATGAGTATAATTGATGGGCAATACATAAAATTTAATTTATCGAAGCGCATCTTCCTATTTGATAAAAAGTCATGTTCCAGTTCAGCTGCCTTGTGGTCGAGTGTCCGCCCTTGCTCTGACACTGGAAGGTTCAAATCCACAGCCTAGTGATACCAAAGACTCTAAATATGGGACCCAATGCCTCCCGGCTTTAGTTCTTCAGTAAACGGTTTGCTTGGGGATTAAACCACCGAGTGGTTCCCACTCAAACCACATTGCACTGGTCCCTTCTGAACTCCCCCCGGGGAGACGTCCAGGAGGCATCCGGACCAGATGCCCAAGTCACCTCAAGTGGCTCCACTCAATATAGAGGAGAAACATCTCAAGTGGGGAAAAAAAAATCGATGATTTAATTGAATGAAAAGGTCAAAGTTTCATCGTTTGTTGATGTTTTGCACTCAACAATAGACTGGCATAAGAAACCGTCCATTAAGGAAAGGAAGGCTGAAAAAAATGACTATAAAAAATGAAAAGGTTAACAAATTAAACGTTTTCACCCAATACTCTCGTCCTTTCAGCTCTGTAAATAAACTAGATATTTGTTGTAACTGCTGTCTCGTGTTGTATTCTCAGTTAAATAGAGCCTATTAGTTTCCCCATAAAGATGCTTTTGATAATTAATAGGATCATTTAGGTTGAAAGCAGAGCCCGTATATTTCTTTGCTGAATGGCTCCATCAGCTAAAGCATCCTGCACTAAAGTGCAGCCTGAAATGGTGCCATACTTTCTGCTCAGATGAGAGGCAAGCAGAGCTTGTGCTGGGTAAATGGCTGCTGAATTAGAATATTTAACCAGCTTCCATTAAAACAATGATTAATTTGAGGGCTCTCCAGAAGCTGTCAGAGCATGAAAGACAAAATTAAGAAGGGGAAAGCAAGGAGACAGATAGAGCAGGAGGCTGGATGTATTAATGTGTGATCATGTGTGTGTGTCTATCAGATACCTACACACATTTAGAAATGTGAAATCAGGCCAAA
The DNA here is from genome assembly GCF_002922805.2 of Oryzias melastigma. Taxonomy (NCBI): domain Eukaryota; kingdom Metazoa; phylum Chordata; class Actinopteri; order Beloniformes; family Adrianichthyidae; genus Oryzias; species Oryzias melastigma. The sequence continues at coordinate 14,798,081 of NC_050529.1, read as the reverse complement.
AACCGTCCTGACATGTAGCCTTTAAAAATAAACGTCTACTGTAGCAGCTTCGTCCAATCCGCACCCCTACTTTTGGCGCTAACAAAATGAAGTTACCATTTTTCCAGGATATGGACATTGCCATGTTGTCAGTGATTGGTCCGAGTTCGTTTGGGTCAACATTTCTATGGCAACTACTCTCACCAATCAGGAGTGAGCTTGTTGGAAGGCAACACCCCACCACTTGAAAGTTAGCTACACAAAATCTGTCAAACGTGAGACCACATACCTATTGAGGAATCTGATTGGTCAGTATATATGAATAACTTGCAATAAAGAAAGAATAATTGAAAAAAATTAAGGCCAAGAATGGTTGTTCTGACAAACAGAATAACTGAGTAATAGCTGTTTATTTCTCAAAAGAAGTCTATGAGACTTTGGTTTCTTGAAGCCAGTGGGTACCACCTCAGACTCCTCCCACATCCTTAAGCGCTCAAACCAAGGTTGTAAATAACCAGGCTCTACAGCTACTGCAACAGCCCCTACCAGCTGAAGAAAAGCAGTACATTTTCATTAGTCTGGGAGCTTGAGGGTTTTGCACAGCACCTTAGTAGTATCTAAGCTGGTGTCAGAACTCTACTTATCTGGACAGAGAACTATGCTATGTACTTGGTTGTGTCTGATGTATCAACCCTGTCTTTTAAAAGGACCATACCATGATTTTCTTAAGCCTTTCAGAGTAAACTATATCCATATATATGATTATTTATTACCTTTAGAAAATTTAAAAGCAGTTTTTTTATGAAATATTAGTTATTTTTGTGAATTTTTTCCTACCCGAAGGTAAAACCACTCTATTCCTGAGGCTCCACCTGCCGCTGCATGTGTGGGTTCCGCCCATTTCATGATGTCATCGTGGAGTCTTCGGCAGTCTTTTCACACGAAAATAATCCCAACTTTTTTCAAAGATGGATGCACATACCATATTTCTGCCTTTAGTACCCCAGGAAAGTGCTACACTTCTACACAACTATACCCGACCGGGATGGGAGGTGATTAAATCGTTCCAGTGGATTTGTCCAGCCAATGGAAATTTTTGTTTTTCCTCATGGTGGCATAGTGGTTAACACTAATCCTCCAACAGTCTAAAAATGTGCTTCAGAGGTCAACTAGTAGTCCCTAGTCCTGAATGTTAGAGGTTATGTGTCGATACAACTGACAACCCATTGGGGTCTACCCTACCTTCACCCCAAACTGATTAGGATAGGCTCCAGCATCCTTGTGACCCCAAATGGGATTAAGCAGGTTCGAAAAATGAATAGATAAATGTTTCAGTCGTGGTACTTTATATGTAGGAGTTTATCTTTCCATGATCGAAGTTTAAAATGCAACAGACGAATTAAAGAAGGGGTGTCCAAAGTCAGTCCTCGAGGCCCGGCCTCCTTTCCAGAAATCCTGCCTTTTCTGCTGCTGATTACCTGGATCAGGTGAGTTAGGCCAATAAGAAGCTTCAATGGTAGGTTGGTTGGAAAACATGTAGGACACCGGACTTCGAGGACCGGATTTGGACACTCCTGAATTAAAGCCACAACTATCCATCTGTTTTTTTTTGTTTTTTTACATTTCATTCATCTAAGTAAGGATCACACAGGTTGCTGGAGTCAACTCCAAATGTTTTTCACACTGCACAGGTTCCGCACATGAAAAAAGTTAAACAGAAATGAAGTTACAAAGCTCTACTTAAAATAAATATCACCAATTTAACTACAGATAGTACAAAGTGTATTCCAAATCTGATTTTGTAGTGTTACACAGAGGACATTTTTTACCAATTAAGCTAAAAAAAAGCAAAAGTAAAGCTCCTCTGAAGTGCTAGCAGCAGAATAACCTGTATATCCCTGTTACTCTGTAAGCAAAGACACGTTCAATAGTACTCTTTAGCATCAAGGTTTCCAGGTTGACCTTTGACATAGCAAAACTGCTTTTTCTCCCCAATTCTTAATCTCCACGACGAAGCCTCACAGCAGATCTACACGATCCAGCACTCCAACACTCTGATGTAAAAGCTGATTTGTTTTGCTCAAGGGCACACTTCCTCCCACACAGACTGTCTGCAAACTGACTTATTATTCTGGTCACAAGCTGAACTGACCTGTAAAGCTTCATCTTTATCCGTTTAAAATAAAGCTCAAGCTTTCACATCTCGTAGCACTCCCTGCCAGTCATGAGGAGCTATGTCGGCCAATGGCGTTGCCGGTGGCATGTGGGGCTTTACCAACATCTCGGAGGTGGTTTGATCGGCATGTGGTGGGGGTTCATACAAATTAAACAAGAAAAAAAAAATAGACCCAGCAGTGCAATACAAGAAATACAATGTATCTGTGCACACAACCCACACACACACACAATGGCTTCTGGCAGAAGAAGTACCTGAGGCACCTTGCCCTTCTCCACATAAGACATGTCGTCATGGCAACCAACGGAAGCAGCAGCTAATGGCCTTCTTATCAATTCAATCCAAATTACTCTCAGGCAGAACAACGAGAGGCTCTTCAACTTGACGTCCTACACTGGTGAGAAGCCAATCTTAAGCCCTCAAAATTCACACAGAAGGAGAGCACACGCCAAAGACGCTGCAACGAAGCTTCCACGGTCACATGTGCGTATTTATGTGCACATGGCGCTACGTTGCTATGAAAAATTCATGGGGAATTTTACGGCTTATTTCCAAACCAACGCACACAGCGGCGTCCGCGTGGAATCCATCTTCATGTGCTGCATGTGAGAGCAGCCATGAGATTCCTCCATTACTCATCCTCTCATCTCAGAAGCTCCTCAATGGTCCCATTCGCTTTACTGTTGTTCCTATTCTCTTTAAAAAACGTTTTTTTTTATAGAAATAAATATTTTAAGATGTAGTTGTTCCCACATCCTGGATGGAATTGATTTCATTGTAGCCAGACTGCTTAGTATAGACTTTACAAGTCCTAAAAATGTTTTTATTTTTGCTGGAAGGCAAAAAAAAGATACAACTGAGGACTTTATTTATTTATACTTCTACATTTTTTTATGAAAAGTTATGTTATTGTTTATTTTGCAGCATGGTTGATCATCTCACAATTCATAGGTTGAGTTCTTACCTTTTTCATATGAACATTCACAACGGGAGACAGTGGATGCAGTTTGTATTTCCTGAACAGGAAAACAATTTTGTTTTTTTGTCCCTTGTATGTCACGGAAGAACTCTTAGTGGAAAAAAATCTGTGCATAGGAAATTAATCTTAGCAGCTTGTATATGAGATTTTATCCTTATGACCCAGAGCTTGTGACCTTATGTGAAGGTAGGAACAAAGACTGACCAGTAAATCGAAGCAAATGTTGGGTCCATTACTGGGCAACACAGAAAAACTGGCAAGACATTCTCTTGTCTCAATGGTAAAGGCCCCTGCAGGAGATTGGGGGCCATGACCAAAACCAAACCTTAAAATTGATAAAGGTAAGAAATTCATCAATCGTTTGTATTAGTATCAACACTTCAGGCAGTAACATTTAACCTGTAATGACCAAATCAAGAGTAAAAAAAATGTTTAAAAATTTTAACATTACAAAATATTCTTGAAAGTGTAAATGATGATAAACAAGTAAAAATAATTCAGTGTGTAACTGAGTGTGTCTGTTGGTGAGTGGATGAAAGAAATGTCTCAACAAAGCAAACTACCCAATCTAAAAAAAAAAAAAATACAGTAATTTGAACTTGTGATAACTCGTCCACCGCTATACACGGCACCATCTTGAATGAATGAATGAATGAATAAATGAATGAAATGTGTAGGGCATAGATATCATGCATCTGATTGACTGATTGGGTGTCAGATAAGGTTGTAATTAGTTGATTTTTTTTTGTGTAAAATAATTGTAACAATAATTTATTTATTGTATTTCAATGTGCACATGAGGCAATTTTTTTCTACATTTTTACAGACTCACATTTCTTATTACAAGTTTCAAACCTTTTTATATACGGACATTTTTTTTTTGCAACAAATCTAACTTTACAAAGTCAGATGGCAGTGAGGGGAACTGGTGAGGAGTAATTTTTCAATGGACCGAACCAGAGCATCCCTGTGGGAGCTCATTAGCCTAGCATTCTGTCTCTAAGCTGCTGCCTTTGCTGAATGGGAGTGTAAAACCATCGTCATGGTGCCTCCCACACAGCGTTTCTTCTCTTGTCCTCCATTCTCCAGCAGCTCTGCATCAAAATCAATTCCTAACGTTGCTTTCCCCCCTCATCCAGTCGGTCCCAACTACCCCCATTAACAGCCCTTTGAGAAACTCCAGAGCTGGCTCTCCATTAAAGAGATTCTATTCAGGCTGAAGCTCCATCACTCAAGTTTTTCTACATTTCCCTCCACTTTACTTCAACTTGAAGAGGAGAGTAAAGCTCTCTCTCAAGTGTGACAATTTTCACGCCGTCGAAGCTTTAGTCGGCCATCTCGGGTCTCCTCCATGATTTCTGTGGAGAAGCCAGTGACATCTCCACTTCCCTTTCCTGTCTTCATCAGAAAGCAGAACCAACAGGGATGCTTAATAGAGGCGGCGTGGCGATAGCTAGCACCTCCCTGGAATGTTGGTGGTATGGAGTGACAGCGATGAATCAGACCCACCTGTGGATCTTGATATATGGACTTTAATTAGAGGCTTTTTAACTGACATGTCACAGTGTGAGGCGGTTTATTAAGATGGATTCGCCTGCGCCGCCCTAATGACGAGTAATGAGGATGCAGCCTCCGCGGAAATCAAACCTCACTTTGGAATTTGAAGCTTAACAGGTTGTGCGCTAAAGAACTTTTTTTTTTTTTTTTTTTTAAGGTCCAAAGCAGAACACCAGCTCACAGAGACGCCATGAGTGAAAAACACATTTTAGGTGACGGATTACCTGTCATGCAGACAGGACCAAAGAAAGGGAGCCATAAAAAATTAAAACGCTGTTGAAGTATAGGCTTTATAAGTCATGGGAAAGTATACCTCTATTATTTAGCAGTTCTTGGAGAGCAGCATGACCGATCAAAGCCCACATGGCTCCACCGGTGGGAATGTTTAACATTTCAGCAAGTAAAAAAAGTTGTCATTGCATCCCTTTTATCATAAAAGTCCTTTTGATCACAGGATAGCATGCATTATTTTGGACCATGTATCTCCACTGAAAGACTATTAGTCAAGAGATTTAGGATTCAAGATCTACTCTAACATGCATCATGGGGACTGCAACAGGCAAAATATGAAAGTTGCCATGTCATGCAATTTTCAGCTTTTTCTTCAAAACTTTTACATCAACGTTGATGTCTAATCCAAATGCACATACTTTTTTGTCCCTTTTGTCCAATGTCTATATTCTTTCACCGACCATAACTCTCCAACTGTTTAAGCAATTAGCATTATTCCAATGGGTTCTGAAGTGGAGAAAAGCAGTGCTGAAGTGCTTACACATTCAACGTAAATCAGCTGATTGTGGCACAGATATGACGACCCACTTTTCTCATGTCAGAATCAACTGAATTTTATGGATCGTGTGAACGGTCAACAAGTTTTTGTCATGATCTGGCAGGTCCCTCTGTGTCTCTCTCCTGGTCATATTTCTGTTTTGTTGCCTGATTACTGGCGAGGACTCCCGACCCACCTACCACCTATCTCCATTCACCCTGGCTCTATTTAATGCACTACCACACAAGAGCAATGCAAAGCCTCTGATTCAGTGGTTTAAAGCATGCCACCACTGGACTATAGAGCAGTGGAGACGCCTTCTCTGGAATGATGGATCATGACTTTCCATTTGGTAATCAGATGGGCCAGTCTGGGTTTGGAGGTTGCAGGAGAACTGTGCAATTTGGTGGAGGAGGAATGATGGTATGGGCTTGTTTTTCAGGATTTGGGCTTGGCCCCTTAGTTCTAGTGATATGAACTTTAAATGCTTCAGGATACCAAAACATTTTGGACAATTTGGATAGGGCTGCCACGATTAGTCGACTAATCGACGACTAATCGACTATTAAAATAGTCGACGACTAATTTAATAGTCGATTTGTCGTTACTTTGTACTATATGGAGTCAGAGTATAGTAAAGTTGAAAGTTATAATGGTGTTATGCTAGCTTATTGGACTATTTTGGCATTTATTAAGGTTTTTTAGGCTATTTTGGGTTTTTTTTATTTCAGACTTGCTAGCTTAGTCTTTTTTTGTTTAAGTTTTTTAGGCTATTTTGGAATTTAGCTAATATTTCAGCTGCATGCTAGCTGTTTTAGCTAACCTAGGCTTTAATTAGGCTAATTTGGCCTTTAAACTAATATTTTAGTTGGCTATCAGCATCTTCAGCTATCATCACTAGAATCTTTTGCAGTCAAATTCAGCTTACATTTCATCTATGATGATGCTAGTGTGAATATATATATAGTTTTTAGTTATTTTAAAGCGAATGATGGTTAAGATGTGTGTTTTACATCCACTTTGTGCATGACCCGATTAGTCGACTAATCGGAAAAAATAATCGGTGATTAGTCGACTATTAAAATAATCGTTTGTGGCAGCCCTAAATTTGGAACAAACCATCTCTGCATAGAAACAAGGAAAGACAGTGGAATATTTATAACCCTGCAGATCTGTCCAAATCTTCCAGGTGAAACTATTCCAGCTCTGTGAGCTCTACAAGATTCTTTAAGAGAGTATTTCTTCTATTCATTAAAAAAATAATTTTACCCAAATTAACTTAAAAATGACACAAAATGAGTTAAGACATTCGTATCCATCCATCTTCAGAACCCCTTCCGGGGTCACAGGGCTATCCAGTTAGTGTTGAGTGAAGGTGGTGTACACACTAAACAGGTTGCCAGATCTTTTGCAGGCCCACAAGACGATAAATTGTGTACCATTTCAGAAGTTCTACATCACTAAAATGTAAAACTTAACAATGTTTACAGCAAAATTTTAAAAAACGGGAGAAATGAAAGGAACCTGCTTAGACCGGGAGCGGCTTATACCCAATCCTCCGACATCCTTCCTAGGTATTTCTGTTGTTCCTGCTGAAGTAAACCTCTGTTACACATTCACACACCAGCAATGACAAACACATTTATCAAATCTCTGCTTGGTGGAAAACAAGAAACGGATAAGAAGTGAACAGACAGCAGAAAAGGCAAAGACTTCCCATCGCTCTGGAGCACACGTACAGTAGAGTGACTCACACCCTGGAGGCAAGAACGCCTTTGAAGTGCAGCTACATCAAAGTGCGTTCATTTTCATTCCCATTCTTAATTTCTGTCTATCCCCTCCAGTAATTCTCCTGTCTGTTTACTACGCTCGCTCCATGAATGAAGCAGCGAACACACACCGAGGGCTTTTGTCTTCAGGGAAAACCACAGGAATCACATGGCTAAGCCCAAGGCTGTGCGTACTCACCCGGCAGTCCGGGCGTCAGATGAACGCAACACAAACTGTTTTAGTCAAAGAGGCACCAAATATGTTTGTTTAAGATCTGCAAACTTTTCAAAGCAAGCAGTTAGGACGTTTTCCATCAAAATTTGATGGTAAACTCTCAACAATCAATCAATTCTAAAATAATATTTATAAATATTCAAATAGTTAAAGAAATGTGTTTTTTTTTTCTACCTCTTATGCCGGTTGGGATAGGCTCCAACAACCCTGTTTAATGCCGTATGTGGTTGCTGGGTTACTGGAGCTTATCCCAGTTACTATTGGGATAGACCCCAGCAACCCTGTTTAATTTCATATTATGTCACTGGGTTGCTGGAGCCTATCCTGGCTACTGCTAGGATAGGCTCCAGCAACCCAATGACTCCAAGCAAAATTAAGCGGGTTTAATGGATGGATGGATGGATGGTGTTTCTAGCTCCAAAACACCAATATTTGGTTCTATAGAGCCTTTTTGAATATTAGATTGCAAAAAGTTTCAGACACTTTTTTTTAAAAAATTTTAACACCAATATTACAGCTTGAATTTTCAAATTGTTTTATTTAGGTTTTAAATCTTTATTGCCCTGATTTGGCTCCATATATTTAAAACTAAAGGAGTTGAAAAAAAATCATCTTTGTTTCCCCATTTTTTAAAAAGTTATATTATTTTTGACAAAAAATGCTGTCAGAGATGATTTTTAAGAAATAGAAACTTGAAACTGTTTTTCTAGAGAATCTGTTCAGTTTTTTTCTAGTCTTTACATTCATCATTACATTTACATATCATTATATTTATTTTTATCCCACAAGAATTTTGTTTCTTTCAATTATTTAACTTCATTTTCTTAGTCTATTCTTCGTTTCCATAGTTTAATTTCATCGTTAGCAAAACCTGGTTTTGTGTAAAACTTTCAAATGAAAACATTGAATTTGTGAATCTTTTTCCTTTCTAACATTACTTATGCTCTGTTTGTAACATGGGACTAATCAAACGAGGTCAATGTGGCAAAACAGCTTCGTTTTCAAGGATCCAATCAGCCAAAAATAAAGAATTGTATGTGTATTAATGCAGCAGCCTGACATGTCATGAAAATAATGAGCTCCACTTGTATTCATTAAAGTGGCAAAATATTTCCTAATGAAATATAAATAATTTCATGCATCGTATTGAGAGAAATCTGGTCATTTAGGAGTCGGAAAGGTCAAGCTTCAGAGTAGGACTCGTTAGTCCCGCTGCAGTTATTTATTTAGAAAGTATTCTGAGTGGTCTTTTAAGTATTATTTTGGGTTTTTTAGCTCAAATGTAAAAACCTCTTTTTAGGCAGGAGTTAGAAATTTCCTTTTGAGTTATGATGCAGACTGAGTAAGCCCACCCTGCCCGACATCCATGAGTTTACGCCCTCTCCCGCTAGCCCATACCCCCCTCACAACCCCAACCTAATGCTATTGGTGCCATCTTGTCTGGTTTGAACAGGTCAGGTGAACACCATCCAGGAACTGTGCACTGGGGTTGCTGGGAGATGAAGTGCATTAAGTAATCTGGAGTACAGCCAATGACCAGAGGGGAAGACAGAGCCCTGACTCCTAACATAGTGGAGTAACATGGTAAAAAAGTATTTAAAAAAAGAGTTTTTTTTTTCTATTTAAATAGGGAGGGATGGGATGTGAACTTCCTGTTTCGGACTTATGATGTTTGTGCACCATGTACAACCAGGAACTCTTAGAAAACATTTCCAGCTGTACTGATACCAGCTAAGAAGAAGAAAAACAAAGATGTTCATGGATCTAGTCGTCTACAAGTGGACGTGTCAGAGCTTATGGCTTGCCATATTAGCTTTTAAAATACATTTACTAGTTCTTTCATACAGCATTTTCCCATCTGCTCCTGATTCACAACTAAAAAAAATACTCAAAATGCCAATTTAGTCTTAATTTTTTTAAATATATGTCCTCCATCATGAGAAAAAACACTATTTTCATCTATATTTGAGAAAAATGCATGCTTTTCCTCAGCAAAATGTGACAAATGTTCAGAGATTTAGACTTTATAAGTCTTGAGTGAGGGATTATGCAGAGTCCTGACTTTAAAATATAATGCAGCACGCTGTAGCCATAAATATTTCTTTGTATGACACATTTTTCCAGAAAACTTCTTATTTTAAATCCGCTTGACGTCGAGGATATTTTATGCTTTATTGATATCTTTTACATCTCTGGCAACAGGAGATTTAAGGACGGATAATCCTCCGACTTTCCTTCCTATAAAGTCATGGTCGGGAGGCAGCTGACATAACTAATTATGAGCAGATGGAGGTTCATATTTTCCTGTCCTGACATCAGATTAATCCTAGAAGACAAGAGTGTGGATGTGGTAGGCTACTCATCATCCTGAGATTAATGGGACAATAGGTTACCGCCGTGCCTCTGCCACAGCTCTGTTAAACGTCAAAGCGACTAACTAGTTGCTGCTTTTCTTCTCCCTCTGCTGCTGATCTCCAACACCTGACAGGTATTTTACTAATGATGGGATTCCAAAATATGTTTCAGCAAAACTCACAGTAATGAGGCCGTGTAGCTGTAAATATGTAATCCTGCATGTGCTGTGGATCCGTTCGCTTCCTCCATTTGAACTCTCTCTTGACATGTGCCGCTTTCTCGCTGTTGTTCGTCTCCGAGGCCTAACCTCTATGCTGATCCTCATTATTCACCCATTTTTTTGGCCATCTTTTTGGGGCCTGTCATGGGCATTTTTTTAATGTTCCACCAGGCATTTTTTCCAAATGCAAGAAGTTTCTCTGCAAATTAAGAAAAAACAGCTTTGTTTACTGTTAGATTTCCTCCTGGGTTTTGTCTTTCTGTCTCAAGTTTGGAGGTGAAGCCCCTCCCGTTTGATGGTGCATTGGCCAAGCAAAGACAGATCTCGATAGCTTCATTTTTAAAAGGGTTTACGCTGCAAGTGTACTGTAAGTCCTCGGTTCAGTTCTTGATAGAGTAATAGTTGGAGGATCATCTAGAGAGGTAAATGAATATAGAGGGTAGAGGGATGTTTTTGACGTGCTGTAACTCTTCAGTCATGTATGCAATCAACCTAAATCAGCAGATTCTGCTTCAGTACGCTAATGGAAAGTGTTTCATATCAATACTTATTTTTTTCTGCTTCAGAATCCACTAGAATTATGTTAATTGCATAAATAGTTGAAGAGTTACAACACGTGATCAGATCCAGATCGTGATCATTTTATTTTACTGTTTATTTTACTGTTATTAACGACCCGATGTTGTGTTGTGTTTATTTCTTTTATAATTTTGATAAAATATATTTTTATGGAGAGTAAAATATTGAAAGTTATTAAAGGTTAAAGTTGATTTATTCTGGAATGACTTTTCTGTCTTTTTATTATCCATATTTATTTTTAAAAATTCAGGTTTTAAAGTTTTAAAAATTGACATTCTCCTAGCTTTTTGGACTATTTTGGCATCTACTAAGATTTTTTAGGCTGTTTTGGAGTTTGGCTAATATTTCAGCTACATGCTAGCTGTTTTGGCTGACCCAATTATTATTATTATTATTATTATTAGTTTTTTAGGCTAATTTGGCTTTTAGCTAACATTGTAGCTTGCTATCAGCTTCAGTATTTTCAGCTATCAGCCTCAGCTTTTCAGCAATTAGCTTCAGTGTTTTCAACTTCAGCGTTTTCAGCTATTAATTTCAGCATCTGGAGCTATCAGCTTCAGAGTTTTCAGCTATCAGCTTTAATATTTTTTAGCTATTCATTGCAGCATCTGCAACTATCAACTTAAAAATTTTCAGCTATCAGCTTCAGTGTTTTCAGCTATCAGCCTCAGTGTTTTCAGCTATTAGCTTCAGTGTTCTCAGCTCTTAGCTTCAGCATTTTCAGCTATCAATTCCAGCATCTGCAGCTATCAGCTTCAGAGATTTCAGCTATTAATTTCAGCTTCAGTGTTTTCAGCTATCAGCTTTTTCATCTATCAGCTTCAGTGTTTTCAGATATCAGCCTCAGGGTTTTCAGTTATTAATTCCAGCGTCTGCACCTATCAGCTGCCGAGTTTTCAGCTATCAGCTTCAGTTTTTCAGTTATCAGCCTCAGTTTTTTTCAGCTATTAGATTCAGTGTTTTCAGCTATCAGTTTCAGTGATTTCAGCTATCTTTTTCAGCATCTGCAGCTATCAGCTTCAGTATTTTCAGTTATCAGCCTCAGCTTTTTCAGCTATCAGCTTCAGAATTTTCATCTATCAGCTTCAGTGTTTTCAGCTATCAGCTACAGCATTTTTAGCTATCAATTTCAGCAGCTAAATTCAGCTGAATGATCACATCTTTACTATTTCTTTTGATTGTTTCTTTTAATGTTTGAATTGTCTCTGTACATGAAATGTGCTATAAAAATAAACTTGCCTTGCCTACAGCATACACACTAGCGTTATCGCAGGGAGTGGTTGTTGAATGTAGCTTTAGAGTGTTCAATAAATCTTCTTTCCTGTTCGGCCCGCAACCCAAGGAGTGTTTTGGATGTTGGCCCCTTGCGCGATTGGCCTAGAGGACGACCAAAGAGGAGGTTCATGGATGTTTTGCCACAATAAAAACATAATAGGTACAATGGCTGCTAGCAGATGGGTGTTATCTGCCATTAGCGCTCACCTTCACCGTGACTTCCCAATCCCTTTGTACTCTTTCATCTCATTGCCTGTAGTCTGCTCCGGTTTCTTTTGAAACTTCAACATAACATAGTCCCAGCAGGTACTATTGCCTCCATTGACTAATATTGACTCAAAAATTGGTGGGATAGAGTTTTGCTGGTGGCCGACTTACTCCCCTGTAGCTCCGCCCCTGGTGTTAAATAAAGAGCATCCCCATTTTTTTTTACCTTGCCCTACTCATGTAACTTTGCTTTCTGATCAATAAAAATCACCATTAAAATAAAAAAGCTTACATTTCTGTTGGACACATTTTTTTCTGATAGACATTTCAAGAATATTCTGGGTTTATTTGACATTTGCATGTGTTACTGCTGCTAGCTTTAAAAGAAACAGGCGTAATGAGGGAGCCAAAGACTGTCCTTTCTGCGTTAACAGAAATGTGGCCATTACTGTCCTCCCTCCACTTGGCAGCTTGTCAGTAGAAGCTGAGGATGGAGAAGCAGATGCTACTTTTTGTATTAGTTCCATTTCCTTGCAATTGCGCCACAGGTTTTTCCTCCTCTGTGTGGGTGTGTGAGTCGGTTACACACACACACATTTTTGCACCCTGAAACCTCTTTTCATCACTCTGGTTCTGAGATAAAGCCTTCCCGCGGCAGGAAAATACAGCACAAAAAGATGGCAGCTTTGGATAACACCTTGAAGAATTGGGCACATTTACCTGGCTTTGTCATTTTTCCATCTCATATACAGACTCTAACAAAAACAGCTTAAATGTGCACAACTGCATTTAAACTACAGGAAAAACTTAAAGAAATTGAGTCAATTTTGTTGTCGAGGATCATAGAAAGAGTAAAAAGACACAGTTGTGTTTTATTTTCCATAAATAAAACGTAAGGATTTACACTTCAGAGAAAGTGATGTAACACTCAGCCTTCAATAAATGAAATAAGATGGAAAATATAAGAAAAGTTTTGTATTGAGTGCCATAATCCTATCTTGAATCCTTTATTTAGTCCTTGGGTTTTATAGTTAATCTTTAGTCCTTTATCATATTCTTGAGTCCTGTATTCAGTTCCTGGGTCGTGTATTGAGTCCTTTAGTCTTTATTCAAGCCCCTTAGTCCTGTATTAAGTCATTGAGTCCTGTGTTAAGTCTCTGACCTGTACTGAGTCCTGAAGTATAGTTTTGAGCCCTTGAGTCCAATGTCAAGGTCTTGGTTCTTATATGAAGTCCTTGAGTCCTATATTGAGTCCCTGAGTTCTGTATCGAGTCTTGTATCAAGTCCTTGATTCTTGTATTAATTTCTTGAGTCTTGTATTGATTTCTTGAATTCTGTATTGAGTCCTGTATCAAGTCCTTGATTCTTGTATCAAGTCCTTGATCCTTGTATCAAGTCTTGAGTCCTGTATCAATTTCTTGAGTCCTGTAGCAATTTCTTGAATCTTGTATCGAGTCTTTCACCAAATCCTTGATTCTTGTATCAAGTCTTCAATCAAGTCCTTGATTCTTGTATCAATTTCTTGAGTCCTGTTTTGATTTCTTTAATTCTGTATTGAGTCATGTATCAAGTCCTTGATTCTTGTATCAAATTATGAGTCCTGTATCAATTTCTTGAGTCCTGTATGGATTTCTTAAATCCTGTATCAGGTCTTTCACCAAGTCCTTGATCCTTGTATCAAGTCTTGAGTTCTGTATCCGTTTCTTGAGTCCTGTATCGATTCTTGTATCAAGTCCTTGTTACTTGTATCAAATCTTTGAGTCCTGTAACAACTCTTAAGTCCTGAATGGTAGTGTCCTGTCTTGAGTTTTGCATCAACTCCTTAAATTCTTATATCAAGTACTTGATTCTTGTATCAAGTCTTGAATCCTGTATCAATTACTTACCTCCTTTACTGAGTCCTGTATCAAGTCCTTAGTTCTTTTATCAAGTCACTGATTAGTTTCATTCCTCAGATGTATTTTTTGTCACATTCCATGGCATAAACATTTTTGTTGTCATGGTAAATGATATTCAACAATGTAAAACACAGACAAAAGTTGCTTGCAGACATTTCTGGACACTAATGTTGCTAGTAACCATCAATCTGACAAATAATGAACCCACGTATGAAAAAAATGTTTAGTCTAGATGCCATAACTCAACTTCAACAGTATCTTTCTTTTTACTTTGAATATTTATAAGTATGAAAATGGTAAAAATACAGAACACTTCACTGTCAGTTGCTAAAATGAATGGATATATGACATAAAAACAACATAATGTAACAAACATTTTATACTTTAAAGTAAATGTAATGACATATATTAAGAAAATAGGTCTACTATCTCTTGGAAAATGAAAAAAGGCATATTTTTTCATTCTTTTCTTTCTTAAATTTACATTAAACCCACTTAATTCAGTTTAGAAAACACAATACCTTGTTGTGGATATGAAACATAGATATCTTCCTTTAAAGCACATCAATAACATCTGCATCGTGACCCATCCTAGCTGCGCTTTAACCTTAATTTGACATTTTTTAGCTGAACATTGTGCAACTGCTGTTTCCAGAAATATGGCACCACAATTCTCAGAAGACTGAGCTATTTTAGCTTTATATGGATTATTAGTCAGAGCAGCATGTACATAAAAAAAGAAAAGAGAAAATGAAAAGAAGCCAAAGTTATTTAAATAAGAAGCACTCACTGCTTCTGTTGTGTTCGTGGAGGAGGAAGGCTCAGAGGAGGGAAGCTCGACAAGCAGCAGCATGAAAAGAAAACCTTTTTCAAGATAATGATGGAACATGGAGAGGCTATCGGCATAACTGGAACAAATAAGTGGTACCCTAAAGATGGTCTGAAGACTTTTGAATACACAAAAATTACCAAATGATTAAAACCAAGAGAAATCGGAGTCATAAAATAAATTAGAAGATTAAAAAACATCAAAAATGCTTGATTGAAGATTTTAAACAGTAACCCATGATAAAGCGTAGCTGTAAAGTGAGTCTTTAAGGTTCGTGATACATGAACAACATACGTAATTCATAAGTGTGCGTTCATCAACGAAGGTTTCATCCAATGGGAATTTTTTTCACTAATATCCATGACAGACATGAAATCCTGAAATCATCCACATTTGTCATGGGATGGATAACACATCAATGTAAGGTTGGGGTCATCTGGACCCCGTTAGATAGCGCAAGGGTTAAGCAAAACAAAGCATTGTGAGGGTGCTGTCCATGGTGCTGATGCAGTGATTTCTGCCTGGTGTCAAAGTGAGTTAAAGTGAAAAAGTTCAATGAAGCGCAGGCTTTTGTGTTCTTTATGTGGGTAATTCCTACTTTTTCTGTGGTTTTAACAGGGTTCGTTTTTGATACATCTGTGAACAATGTAACATAAAAGACTGCAACTTTTCTTACTTTTTAAACAATATTCATACATCCATAAATTGTGTAGCAGAGGTGTGCACTGTGACATGGTCTTTAGGATGAGACATAAGAAAACTCATGGAAGAAATGGAAAAATATCAAAATGTTCCAAAACGGTGGCATATCTTTGCTTACATTATTTTAAAAGTTATCATTTCTATTTTTGTCTCGTTCTTTGGCTTTTAAATTTGGAAATGTTTTTATTGTGTAGCACACTGAGCTACACTAAATTTAATTTAATTCAATTTAATTGATTTGAATTAATTTGATACAAACTCTACTTTTTTTGATTAAGCTTTTAGCATTTAAAAGAGAATAAATATGGGTTAAAATAAAAAAGCGGATATTTTTTCCTTCTAAAGCTTACAATATAATACTGTATGTTCCATCTGAAATGGAAGTGTTTGGATACGTTTGTAAAATTATCTCCTACTGAAAGAACCTGAACCGAATAGTGAGACAGATGCATTTGTGCGTGATCAACCTTAAAACCTCAAAAAAATCTTTATGCTTCTGTGCCAAACTGCTTTTTCTGATGTTGTTTGGTGGTTTTGATGACGTTAAGTGTAAAGAACCAAGATGTTCATAATGTTTACTGATAAAAAAAAAGAGTGTAAGCATTGAAATATACTGTATCAATGATGAATTTAAAGAGTTGCTTGAATTAAAACTGTTTTGTTGGTGTTTTTAACATGTTTTGTAGCATTTTTCTGATAATGGAGGACATACATAAAGAAAATTAAGCTTTAAACTGCATTTTTGAGTATTTCTTTATTCAAATTAATGTGAATCAAACGCTTTAAAAGTTGCATTTAAAAAAGTTCATATTTGTGACGTAGAAAATGAGAGTCACAAACTCTGCTCCATTCCGATGCATCTACTTATACATCCATGTACGTCTTTGTTTTCCTCATCTCAGGTGACATCTGCCTTAAATATACACATCTGGTTAGCTCTGATATTGCTCACCATTTTTGTTACACTGGCAATCTTAGGTTGGGAGTGTGAGGACCTGAAAGCTGGCATGTAAACAGAGAGCTCTCAGGTCATGGGTGCCAACAGTCCCGCCTACATCTCAGAGGCAGAATTCTAACAAACTGCTGCCGCTCTGCAGAAATTTAGTTCTGGAAACGATTGTTTATTTTTTTCCCATTATTTTCTGATTTTCATCAGAACTGACAAAATAGAACCACAGGTTCACTCGCAGCTAAACAAACCTGCAATTTAATGACTGAAGTTTGTCTTTTATTTTTTTCTGACTTCCGTAAGGAGGGAAGCATTGTTAGGCTCTTATTTTAATCTATCGGCTAACAGCAGGATTATGTTGATCTCACTTAAACTCAAACAGCTGAGTTTCTTCTCACTTGCATCCTGACTCTCCCCCTGAGGTTTGGGCGTTTTTAATATTAATAAATGTGTAAATGCAAACAATGTCTGCAGTAAAGGTCAGATGTGTGTGCAGAACAAAACATTTGAAAATATTTTCATCCGCTACAGCAAAAGCAGACTTCCCATAATGCATTTCAATATATTTTTCATCATTTTCTATCTTTGGAAGATTCTAAGAAACGTGTGATTATATATGAATATGTAACTGAAATCTTGCCGTGTTTGAGCATTGCTGTTGGAGGATCTCAAACCTGAAAGAAGTTTTCAGTCACAGAGGCTGTCAGGGATGTTGCAGGTAATAGAGAAGGGATTTCTCTGTGGAAATAAGCTCCACAGTATGATATGAAGCGTGGTGAAGCTGCACACAACCGTCCTGACCCAATCCCAGGTTCAGAATAAGTCTAATCTTTAACAGTACTTAAAGTACAGTAAATATATTTTAATCTTTCTAACTAAGCGTAAAAAGTGCAAAAATGTGAAATACACTTCATGAAAAAGCAGAAATACAAAAAAACTTTCATTAAATTAAACTAATTCAGGGCAGAAATGTGGTAAATAAGGACAGTTTGGATACATATGTGAACGCTGACTTTACAGAACTTTATTTTCTTTATTTTTTTTTATTTTGTTTCTCCTGATTTCCGATAATCTGTACAAAGAAATATTAACGAATGCAATTTTAATCTTCATTTTCTTGATATATGGTTTCCATTATCAGAAAAATGCTACAAGAACATGATACACTATTAAAATCCCAGCTGGATCTTTAACTGTTGCATTAATATGCGTTATTTTCACATCTAGTGGTTGTCCAAAACCTGAAAATTATTTTGAAATGAATTAAACAGTTTGGTAAATCTGTCTTCACAGTTGAAGTTACTAGTATCTCTGCTGTCTAGAAACAGATGTTTCAGTGTGTTTTAGTTAATTATTGATTTATGAACCAGATAATGATAATACACGTAAAGGAAATGGTAAGGTCGACCCGAGGTGGGATTATATAAGTTCGTTTCCTCCCATTCCCTTTCAGGGGATCTATAAACTTCTGTTGATTGTCTTTCACATGGATTATTTTTTTCTCGACTGTTTGAAATAAACCATTTCTAATCTAATCTGATTTATTTTTATGTCCTCACAGACTCAAGCTAGAGACTGCTGAAGTTTTTCTTTTTTTTTTTTCTTCATCATCCATTTAAAAGGAGGTTTCCTGTCTGCATTTGCCCTGCTCAGTATAAGGATTAAACTGAAGAGTGTTTGATGCGATCTGCTGGTCATGTACTGTATAAAGGCCATTATTATAATGCCATTAAGAAAATCAAGCCTCATTGAAATTATCTGGATTATAATAATCTAGCATTTTTG
>NC_050529.1:14774569-14779742 GCF_002922805.2 Oryzias melastigma | reverse complement strand
TCTAAACATCTGACGGATTTCGTGAAGCCTACTTTCAATCTATGGGGTGTGGCCTTCCAACCAGCTCCCTCCTGATTGGTGAGAGTGGTTTCGTTGACTCAGGCTAGCTTAGTGATGTTGTCTGGTTCTAACATGTCGGCGCCTGTATTACGATAAAATGGTGACTGAATTGACTTAATTTGGTTGTAGCCTGATGTAAGTCATTTTCTATGGGCCAGACTCACTCGGTCCAGTTTTCTATATACAGTCAGTGGTTAAATCGTATAACTTTTTACATTTTTGTCAATTTTTTTTTGTTTTGTCCAAATGTCAAACTCATTTAAAATGTATTACTTAAACCATTTTTCAAACTGCAATAAAACTATTTTCCATAAGATCAATACAATTTTCAGCATTTTTTAATTATTATTTCAGAGAGTTGTTGATAGCTAGTGGGTGTTCTTTAAGTTTTGTAGATTTTTTGTTAAAAAAAAAAAAAAAACTCTTAAATAGCAACTTACATTTATGTAAATTTTGTATCTTGACTTCAATTGCTAGCACATAATTTGTGAATCATCAGACATAGTTTTGACTCCTGAACTATAGAGCTACACCCCAATGATGTACAGCAAATGGGGTCACCACTCTCTTACCAGTGCAGTATGTCCAACCATTCAGGGTATTGTGCAATGTTGATTATTTTATTATTTATTCTTTTTCTATTTTGCAAATTTAGCTATATTCAGTCTATTTTACTTTATTTATCTATTTTACTCCATTTGTGGTGCTGTACGGGCGCTGGTACCTGAATTTCCTTGAGGATTTCCAAAGGGATTAATAAAGTATTTTCTATTCTGTTCTATTCTAATAAGGAAAACTCTAATCTTTCTTTCAGTCGCAAAAAAAAAAAAATGAAAACTCACAAGGAAAGCTGTGAGGGAAAGACAAATCCGGTAATTTATTAAAGGTACCAAGAAGGGAAGGCAGTGACTACTGGAAACATCGAACAAAACCAGGAATAGAATAATATTCATTTTTGATCAACTACATTTTCAAATGAAAGCTATAAATCCAATTTGAACATTGGGTTTTGGGGAAAAAGTTAATGGCACCCAACGTCTTTCCTCTGAGAGACAACTTAAAGATGACATTTTCCCATCTTGTTAGTGACAAAAATCCAAAGGGCTCCATCAGTATGTGGCTCAATACTCTCAACCTTTTGAGTGGGGTGGCTCCAACAATACCATTCCAGCAGCATTTCGATGAGGGAATGCTGCTACCTGAGGGTAAAATACAGAAATAGAGCCTCCCAAATGTCTCTCCATCCCGCTCCCCCCATCCCAAACCTCCTTTCTTACCGGCTGTTTTGACAAAGTCACCATCCATCACTGACCGATCGTGCAGTTTGTGTGTGAACACCGAGCGCCTGTCCTTTTGGTGCCCATGTGTCCACCAGGTGACACATTACATCCTGTCACCACGGTGACTCGGAAACAGAAACATGAGTTCCTGCACACGCTCACATGCCAACAAGCCTAACAATCTGCAGCTACTGTCAGAAAAATCTCTCAAATGTGAGAAGATTATGTCAGAACAAGAATGTATAAGATGTTTACTTACACTGGGGGATGCAAAAGTGTGGCTGCAGAGGTTCACCTTTTTTATTTACCATATTTTCTGGACTATAAGACGCACATAAAAACTAGTTAAAAATGAAGAAAAAAACCAAGAACAGTGCGGCTTATTGTCTGGAATTTCTTATGCATGGGTTCATTGTGGTTGTGTGAACTGCTGTCAAAGCAATTTTAAGAGGTACATGGCGCTATGTCAAGTGTCAGTCTGTTTTTTTGCGATTAACAAATAAGATTGGGTGATATTGTGAATTTCCTAGCGGCTAACGTGTAGCGGTCTGACTGTGTTTTTTTTTTTGTTTTTTTTTTTTACGTGTTGCTAACAAGGTATGGAGTTAGAGTAGTCACAGTAATGTTTGTTTAAGCCGTATCATTAAGTAGTTTTACGTTTTACTAACAAGGTTGAAACTTATATGTACTAAGAATTTGCTAACGTGGCTAACCTGTAGCAGTGTCTGACTGTGTTTTTTTTTTTTTTTTTGGTAACGTGTTTTCAATAAGGTTGGGAGTTAGTGTAGTTGCAGTAATGTTTGTTTCAGCTGTATTGTTATGTGTTACAAACAAAGTTAGGAGTTCCAGGTATTAAGAAATTGCTTACTTGGCTAATTTGTAGTGTGTTACCCACAAGTTTTAGGCTATTTTAGAATTCCCTCCCTACTTCATAACTATGAAAAACATATATAGAGCGTAACTATCTACTGAGCTGGATTTTAAAAGCAATTTCGACACCATGTTCACTATTTTATGAAGTAAATATGACATCACCAATTTTGCAAAGTAAAACCTATGAAACACAAACATTTTACGAAGACTTTATGAATCTATTGTGTTCTGACAATGAAAATTATCAACAAAAAAAGACTTAAATGTATTTTTTCACCAAAATTGTTCAAACGCGTTAATTGTTGTCTATAAACACCAGTTTAGTGAGCCTCCACTTCTTTTGGGTGTCCCCAACTTGTCGTTTTTTTTAGACTTACTATCTATTCCTAATAAATGAGGGGTCCCCAACCTCCAGGCTAAGTACTGGTACCAGTTGGAGGCAATGTTTGGTACTTGGCCACACACAGGAGCTATATGGTGCACTATGTGAAGGAATTCATGCACAACCTTTGGTTACTGTGAATGCATTTAAAAAAGTGACTGAACGACAGACTTATCTCTGACTCTTGTTTCTTACTTGATAGTTCAGTGTGCCTCATATCATAAAATCAAAACAGATAAATATAGTATTTTCTGAAAAATAAAACTA
Source organism: Oryzias melastigma (assembly GCF_002922805.2). Lineage (NCBI taxonomy): Eukaryota > Metazoa > Chordata > Actinopteri > Beloniformes > Adrianichthyidae > Oryzias > Oryzias melastigma. The sequence continues at coordinate 14,776,880 of NC_050529.1, read as the reverse complement.
TATGATTAGGAAAAACCTTTTCTTTCTTTTTTAATTGATAAAAAGAGAAGTTAAAGTTCATAACTCAAAGTATTTTAGACATGCATGTTGGAACTGTCTCTGAGTTTAACTGCATTATGAGTGCTGGTGCAACAATCAAGTGAAGAAAGGTCACATCACTGTAGGGAATGAGTTCCTGTCCCCGGTGCTCCACTTGAGCTTTTCCGGAGCTGCGGTTTTGTCCTAGTGTGAGCCAGTGGCCCTGCAGGCTGACTTAAATAGCTCGGTGTGTGTCTGCAGAGTCAGAATCATCCTCAAGACCTGCAGCAGTAAGTCACCTAGACTTTAATTAGCTTATCTTTGAAAGCAGCCTATAAAATGATGTGTCTTTAGGTAAAATGAGTTTTAAATCCAGTGAGTTAGACAAGACTTTGTGGATTTAGTCATTATAGCTATTTATGTACACAATGTGATTTTTTTGTTCATAAAAAATGTGAAAATAAGGACAGAGAAGATATTTGGATGTAAATGAAAGACAAAAATGCTAAAATTGTCACTTTAAAACAGGCAAGGTAAAGGCATTAGCTTAGGGGTTGATCTAGAACCAACACCTCAGATTCAGAGAAACACTTGAACACTGCGAGGAGGAACCAAAATATACGGTTCAGCGTTTCTCGCTTACAAGAACAGCACAGTAATCAATTCCGTTTAGTACAAGTCCAATGCACTTAAACCTCCAGCGTGAATAACCAGAGGCTGCAGAGAAGAGGTGCTTTATCGATAATGCAATTAATTCAAAGCCTTACTTTTTTCTTATGAGCGGAAAAGTAAATTTCGACAAATGAAAAAGTTAAATGTTACACAATTAATATTTAATGAAAAAAAAAATGTTGGTACCAACATATTTAACCATTTAAAGTTGTAAATTAGCTGTGAAGTTGGCTAGTTTTTTAAAACATTCAAAGAGCTAGCTAACCTTTTTAGTTTTTAAGTTTTTTTTATTTTTACCTGGTGTTTGCTGAGTAGATAAGTGAAGCCTTTTGCTTTTTTTGTGCTCGCTAAAGAGTTGTAGCGTCAACTCAGTGCTGACTTCGCGGTCCTGTTATTTTAATAGGGCTGACCCTCCGACGGAGAAGGAGACAAGAGGAGGAACATCCACAGCATCCTCTGCTGCCTCCGTCAAGCCAGACAGCAAAAGCCGGAGCACAGCCGGAATTACAGTGTCTTGCTTTCAACATAAAAGTACATTTCCAGCGAACCCTCTCCAAGTGAGTACGAATTCTCAAAACCGTAGACCCATTGTAGCTGTGACAACATATCTCCTGGTTGTTGTTTTAATATGCCGGCAAATTATTAATATGTATTGAAAACACGCGCAAAATGGACACGAACTTTTAAGTTGCGTTTTATTTTGAAAAAAATCCGGAAGAGGCTCTCATGTCGGCAGCCTTGGCGCGCGCCTTCCAGCTCCCCAGCTCTCACAAGCACCAGGATGCCACGGGGAGCACTCCGACTCACGGCGCCTGTTTTACGGTCTCGAAACGTCGCTTCTCGGTCAAGGCAACTCTAAATGGGCGTTTTTACCCTCCTGACACTGTCCTCGTTGCCGGGATATTTTCGGAAGCCGCGAAATGAAGCGCATGAATGTGAGCAACAAGAAGTATCCTGTTGTTGTGTCTCCAGCATCACTCGTCAAGTGCTCTCTGTGGATTCCCTTCCTCTGTGGTTTGACTCGCGTGTTTTGAGTCATTTATGTTAGTTGCGGACCCACAACTTTCCTCTTCCCGCCTTTTTTGTCGTCTCTTTCGAGGTTTTCCGTCTCTGAAACAAAGATTTCAAGATACACCAACTCCGGAAAACCAGCGACTTGGCATCTGCTTCCCCCGGCGGAATAACCTTTGTTAGCGGTTATTCGCCCTCCCAAGCATCTTCTCAGGGGTGGGAACTCGGCGGATGCTTGCAATGCTCGTCTGTTCCGAGTTTTGTTTCGTCTGCTTCTGTTTGTCTGTGTGTCCCACAATGGCATGAAAATTCGTGAAGGACATGTATACACATTACGCATGCACCGTGACGGCAGTAGGCTGTGCGTACTATCCTATTTTTATATTTAAAAAGCAGAATTAAAATTGTGTTTTATTCCGGAAATAGTTTCTTGCTATATATGTGTGTTAGTTAACAGTATATGACAGGTTCATGTTGAATTGTGGGAAAATAGGCTTTTTAAAACTCCAAAGTTCGTATTGATATGGCACGTGCACCCCCTTTTTTTCCGCTTTTGAATTATCTTAAGTTAGTTTGTTAATTAGAGCTTCTGGAATGTGCCACCGTGATT
>NC_050529.1:14774005-14774429 GCF_002922805.2 Oryzias melastigma | reverse complement strand
TGCTATATATGTGTGTTAATTAACAGTCTATGACAGGTTCATGTTGAATTGTGGGAAAATAGGCTTTGTAAAACTCCAAAGTTCGTATTGATATGGCACGTGCCCCCCCTTTTTTTCCCGCTTTTGAATTATCTTAAGTTAGTTTGTTAATTAGAGCTTCTGGAATGAGCCACCGTGATTAGAGAGGGGGGTCGCGGGGAGGCACGTGCGCGCCTAAACCTGACCCTCTCTGTGTTCGCACGCGCGCAGCCACGCTGGAAGTCGCCTCCCATGTGGCCGTCGGGAGTGGGGAGCAGGCAGCCGTGCCCGCGGGAGTCGGCGCTGCGCAGGGCGGCCATCGGCGGGAACATCAACGCCCTGCCGCCGCACCACGTCCCCACCGGCCGCAGCGTGCGGGTCTTCATCTGCGCCAATCCCGACGGTA
>NC_050529.1:14612300-14773908 GCF_002922805.2 Oryzias melastigma | reverse complement strand
GCTCTCGGCTCAGAGTGTGCTGTGGGAGCAGACAGCAGGACACCCCCAGCAGATCTGAATTTGAATATGCCTTCTGGACAATTAGGGGGGGTAAAAATAGACTAACTAAGACTAGAGAAAACAAAGCAGAGAAGTGTTTGCTGTTAAAGGGAGAGGATGCAAGTGAGGATAAAGTGGCTGCCATTTCGCGTTTTTAGTGTTTTTAAAATGTTCTCCTGGTATTTGTTTTCGATGATGGAGTATAAGTATAAGTCGACTTATATGTGATTTAATATAAATAAATAGCAATGACCACTAGAGCGAGCTGTACGTATGTGTTGCGGTATTTGCTATTCGCAGAAGAAGACACGTCGCTCAGTCCTACATTGAGCTTAGCGGAATTTTTTCAAGGAAATATTGATTCTAAATGATATAAAGAGTTAAGTTGACTTGTTAGCATGTTCTTTATGCTGAATTTTTGTCCAGTTGTTGCGCTAATATACTAGACTCTTATTTTGTTTCTTCTAAATAAGGATCATTGTGTTACAGTTGTGAAGCGTGCAAATACTCTGTCTCTTATATATGATTTTTTTTCTCTTCATTTTCATTTTTTCCTTTTTTTGTTGCTGTTGCAACTGGAGTCTGGAGCAACATATATTTAGAAAAACACAAAAAAAATTGCTAAAAATTGCATTTCTGAGTATCACCGTCAAAAAGATCACATTTATGGTTTAGAAAATATGCTGGGCGAGATGACTAGATCCATCTATGTTTTCCTTTTCCAAGCCGACATCTAGCTTTAAACTGTACGGCTGGATAGTGCAACAATATTGTTGCATGATATTGTTGGCTTGGGTTTGTGAGGGGCTGTCAGCTAGTGGGAGAGAATGTAATCAGAGAACGCTCAGTAACATGAAGGGGAACGGGAGGTGGCGTCATTCTGCGCCTACACTCCCGCCCACAACTTAGACACAAACTTCTACTGACCTCCTGCCGCTTTGCCAAAACCATTGTCCAAGAAAACGACACTGGTTTTATTATTTTTGGTTACAAACGACATAATTATGATTAAAAAACCACAAGGAACGCTTTGAAAATTGATCAGAAGATGATCAGGGTGGGACTTCAAGAGGGCACAGTCTTTAAAAGCCTGGACTGAACCACCTGTAGCTGCTGTAACTATTCAGATTCACCACAACTAGAGACATTTGAGTGAGAAATAAAAAAAAAGATACGAATATTACTAAGCTAAATACTCAAAAAAGCTAATTTTTTTTTTTTTGTATTTTGTGACCCAGCTTGGCCTTCAAAAGCCCCGCAGTTGAAGCTGTTTTCTTCAGCTTTATGCTGTGGTAAAACACAACGTCGACGTTAACTGAGCGTCAGACTTTACAGCCACTCAACATGTATTTAAAAAAAATAGAAAAACACGTATTTACTTATTTTTGTGAGCCCTTTAAGTTAACTTAACAAAATCCCAATTTGAAAAGGTTCCTTAAAATTCAAAATGAAATTAAACCAGAAATATATGATTTTTTTATTTTGAAAACCATAGAAACTGCAGGGTATTATTCGGGTTTGGATGGATGGATATTTTATTGATAGCATTAAGGTGGTTGGTGTTTGCTATGGCGCCCCCTAAAGGGGGCAGCCAAAAAAATAAAAAAGACTGAAATTATGAGAACCTGTTGCTTTAATACGGCAAACTGGCCAGTAAACATGAATAAGAAGAAGAGTTCTGAATTGAGACTAAGGAGGGATTTCAGAGTTTGAAAATAGTATTTCATATCAAGGCTGGATACTATTAGATTGTTGGATGTTCATTCAAAACTCCATCAGACCTAAAAGACTTAAAGAATTTCTGTTGGCAGCCACGGCATTTACAAGTGAAACTCCGACATTTAGCACAAAAAGACAAAAGAAGGAAATGTCTCAGAGCTTGAGCGCATTTGAGACGGAGCGGTGGAAAACTCTTTCAGCGGTGTGATGAATCTGAATGTGAAATTTGTTTTGAAAAGCATGTAAACCAGGGCGATGAGGAATGGAACCAACCAGCTGGTGTGAGCTGCCATCGTTACTGTTTGTAAGGCAATGTTCCAGATTGTTTTTTTTTATTTTTTATTTCAGACTATGAAAGACAGACTTGGAATAAGGTGACATGACTCACAGGTTTTCTATTTTAATCTGTGCCCTTTTTTCTAGTATCTGATGTCATATGCTTAAAAAAAAGAATCTATTTAGGTTTTTGTAAAGCTAAAATTGTGTCTTGTTGGGAGTAAATTTGAAAAGCAAAAGTAAAACAAAATGACAATGTTTTTTAAATAAATTTATGGTGTAACTATGGAGGACAGTATGAAGAATTACTTAATTTGAGGACTCTAATATCTCCAACATCTCACCTCACTGCATAAGACTTGAGTCTATTCAGTGTAGAGTTTGCATATTCTCCCCGTGCATGCATAGGATTTCTCTGGTAACTCTGGCGTCTTCCCACAGTTCAAAAACATGCTTCATAGATTGGTTTATGATTCTAAAGATGCTGTAATAAACTGGTGATATGTTCAGGGTGTGCCTCGCCTTCACTCAAAAGTAGCTGGGATAGGCTCCAGCAACCATGTGACCCTGAATGGGGTTCGGCAGGTTGGCAAAATGGTTGGCAACTGAAATGCCTTCACTTTCTTATTTTTGTGGTGTCATTGGTCACTTCCTGAGCTCATGGGTCCACGTCAGTGTGTTACCTGGTTGAAGTCCTTTTAGGGATCTAGCAGACGAGTGAGTCTTGCATCCAAACAGCAAGCTATCACTTAAGCGGTTTGGCAGCGATAAAAAGCCTGAGGCTCTTAAGGCATGATGCATAACATCAATTCTCAAACGGTCTGCTGTCAGGGCCGTGGAGACGGCTGATTGCTTTACGTTTGCCCACAAAACGGTCCCTCGTGTTTTAACTGACATTTTTCTTTTCTAAATTTCCGCTCATTTCGCAGCTTTGAAAGCTTTCCCTCCTGTTAATTATAAGTCGAGTTGCGAAAAAAAAGGAGTAAGCACAGTGGGAGGAATGGCAGGAGACTGCGTCAGCTTTATGCGGCCACTCTTTCAAAATTGCTTCTTGGGGGTGGGCCAGTGTTGGACGTTTGGACTGTTGTTGCAGGCCATTTAAAATGTTGCCTCGCCTGCTCCTGAGCGCACGCAGGACTCGGTCCCAGACGAGTGCAGCAGCAGCTCTCAGAGCGTTCTTAAAACGCGTGAGCTACCAGGTTCTGCTGATGCTCAATAGAAAACACTTTAAAAATATTTTTAAAAAGGGAATCAATCTTCCATTTACCAAGCCTGTTTAATCCTTTTTGAGGTCTGGGGGGATGCTGGAGCCTATCCCAGTTGGTTGAGGACAGGGTGTACCCTGGATGGTTCGCTGGGCAAAAGGGGGAAAAAGAAAATACCAATTCTATCCTGATGATCCTCAATGTGCAAAAGTCTTGTTTATTTACTCAAATTCAGCCTTAAAATATAAAAAGTTTCTCACCAACGTCCCTACTAATGCTAGGTCATTTAGATTCATAAAGAAGCATGCAGATATTTCTTGGAAAATCCATTTAGCAAGAAAAAAAATCCATACATGATTTGTAGATCGGAGGTCATCCATGTGACATTGCTGTTAATTGACAGCAGTTTTTAGACAGCTTTCGATGAATCATTTCAGGAATGTCACATTTGACATTTTCCCTCCAATCATACATGTTGGTTGAGTTTTTCTACATTTTAGTCTCACACTTTTTGACTCACAAAAAATAAACGGAGAGAAGTCGAAAAGACTTTGCTGAGATGATGTGACATGCAAAACGTTTATTGACTAGTTGGAAACACAAAAGTGTTTATTTATGTACGGATGTTTTTCTGGGATTTAGCTGGAGGTTCCAAACATGGCAAAAATAACTCAATAAGAATCTTGAGGTGGCAGTGTCAGATTCTCATGTATGTCTTTAGCTTGTCTCAAATCATCTTCATGGGTTGTTAAGCTTTTCTGGGAAATGACCAATTTTGCAGCTAATCAAGATTTGCGTTACTATAGATAGAGGTGTGGATGTTTTATATTTTAAATATTTGAAGAGTTTCCTAAACATACTGTAGATTTAATATTTTTCAATAAACGTCTTATTTGGTGTTTTATGTACTGGAGTCAGTCTTCAATATTAAGCATTCTTTTTATTGTTTTACAGCAGTTTAAATAAAGTTTTTTTGTCAAAATTCGAACTCACTGATATGTTAGCAGGTCAGTAACTTAAGAAATAAATGGAGAACAGATGATAACGATCCACCTGTTGTCATTACATACAAAAAATGTGATCACTAAAACCATTAAATTACAGTGTGTTCCAAGAATTATGCAAATTGTATTTGGGTGTGAAAAAGAGAAAACTCGTGGATGATACTGTGTCTCAGGACTTTTTTTGAAATCAAATAAATCTAAAACACCTGTGGTCATTAGTTTACCAGGTGAGCTCAATTAAATGTTCCACATTATTACGCAGACCAACATTTTCAAGCAAAATGGGAAAAAGTGTCTTTCTTTGCTGCTGAAAAGCTAGACATAGTTTAATGTCTTAGACGAGGTATGAAAATCTTGAATATTTCACGTATCTCATTTTTGAAAAATCATAGAAAAATATCATTTGCATAATAATTTGGACTGTAATTAAAACGAGAAAAATTGACTGAGAAGAAATTTTATTTGTAGTTTTCTCCTTGGATTATACAGCCAATAGCTAATTCAAGCAGTTATACTATTTGGATTACATTATCTGGAATTTTACAAATACCAAAATGACGTGGTTTCCAAGGTTACCTTCTTCACCCATCAGGGTTCAGTGTCACAGAGCGCATTCCTTTAATGGCTTCAATGCAAAAAAACAAAAAACCAGAGAGCAACACTTGAGAAAACCAACCCAGTGAACGTGTTCAAGCGTTGCTGTTACCTGCAGATGCTGTTTGGATGCTGCTCCCGGAGCTAATTTCACAGTAACCTCCAGTGGATCTCCTCCATCTGGATTCAGTGCTGTTTCCTACAACGGCCAGGTCTCCATGGGTTCAGGAAATGCAAGAACATCTGGCCTTTATGGATGACTGATCCACATATTTGCCTTCAGCGTCTTCCAGGTCATCCGTTATTGATTTGCGCTTGATGTTGTTGCTGTTTGGGTTCATGTTGAGTTTGTGTCCTGCTGGGATTGGCAGCATCTTCAGGTCTCGTAGCATCAGTCCTGTGTTCGGGGGGGGAGGATAAATCTTTTAATAGTTTGAGCTTTACAATATGGGGATCAAACCTCGTCCATTCTACATTTCTGTTGTGACACAGTCTGAAAGTTAATTAAGGTCAAGAAAAGAGACAACATCCTGTCAAACTTCTGCCTACAATAGATGCAAATACAATGGGATTTCAACTACTAATGGGTTTTTACCTCCTGAGCAAATTTCTACTTGAAGTGCATCTCAGCTGTGCATCTGTACAATTTGGATGTATTTTTTTTATTCCTTCGATTTGAAGGAAATGTTTGAATACTTGTTTTGTGTTCTTAATAACCATATCCCAACTTAACAGTTTGTTTTTGTAAGATGGCCAATGTTGATAACGCAGCATTTTTTTTACCCAGTATTTGCTTGTTTGCACAGTGACTCTAGGGTGTTAGTGCTGTCGTTTTTTTATGTGTCCAGGTTGTAAGACAATATGTCATGTGTGACCAAACCATGGCGTGCATAAACATTTTAGCTGCCTGAAGCGACAAATGTGCCAGAATAAATCTAAAATTGGACAAACTAATTTTAGAACGGTTACAGTCTTTTGATTCGAGATTTAAATGCAATTCCTGTGTCTAATAAAGCCCCAAGATATTCAAGTTCTTAGAAAGCTTCTATTTTCTTTCACTGCAACAAAAACATCAGTCTGTACATTTATACTGCTTAACTTGGAGAAAAACATTCTAACTGCTTCACTTATCCAACCATTCTGCAATATGACACATAGATTTAGTGAGAACTTCACCCACCTGAAATGTGTTTTTACCATATGTATAAATGACTGCATCATCAGCGTACATCTGTATGAAAACATTGGACAGACTGTAGGAAAGTTATTTTTGTGGAGAATAGCAAGGGCCCTAGACTGGACCCTTGCGGGACACACGTGGACAGAGGGAGAGGAGAAGAATAGTAACTATTTATTTGAGCTTGAAAATGTTCTAAATAAGAAGCAGTTTGTTGTCTCTGTTGAGTGGTGAGCTCTAAAGCCAAACTGCATCAGTCGGAGTGAAACGGATGAGTTATTTAGGTGAGAAATATTTTGTTGGGTAATAAATTTCTCTGCAACTTTAGACACTGTGGGTATACCACTGATGGGTTTGTTATTGGAAGGTAACAAGGAATCTCTTTTTTATGAATTTGAATGACAACTGATGACTCCCATTTACTTGGAAATAATGCTTGGTGAGCCGTGGAAATGAGTTATAACTAAATGAAAACAAAAAAGGACATTTCAAGGCTGAGTTTTTGACAATTTGCACTCATTGAAATTAATTGGTGACACATTTGAGAAAAGTAAAAACAAAAAAGAACTACCTAACTCACTTATTTTCTTGTAAATGTTTTATGAATCCAGCTTTTTCTAGCTTTTATTACTTATTGAGAGACCAACATTAACAGTAATGGTAGACATTTGTCAAGTTAGTCAAATTAGCTTTAAATGACACAAAGAAAGTTGATAGTATAAGACATTATGTGCTACAAAATTACCCAAAGGAAACAACTTGATAAAGAAGTTTTGCTGAATGAGTTCTGAGGTCCCTGCAGCTCTTTGGTTGAAGACCAGCTCACACCCTCCTAATGCCCACCCCCATTTATATGAACTGCACCAGATTGCTGTTTACAAGATCAGAGTGGGCTACTTGCTTGCAGCCTGACTGTTAGAAACTAGAAAATTAGACAAACAGAGAATAGGTCAGTAAGGACCCAGTACGTTCATCTTTACTAACTACTAGAGTGTAGCATAAGAGCACCATATGACAGCATCACCTTTACATACAAGTGCATTTAACTTACATTATTGCACAACATAGGCACAACAACCGGACATTCCATTTTCATCCACGTACGCTAGAGCAGTGGTCCCCAGCCACGGACCGGTTTAAATTAGACAATGTCTTCACTAACGGGGCAGAAGTTGGCATTTTTAGGCTTCGGGTTTCAAGATAACATGCTACTACAAGAAATTTTGTTTAAAAAAGTCTAAAAATATCAGATTTTTTTATTTTGCAGATGATGAAGATTCAATGAAACAAAGTTGTTGATTTGTAGACGTCGTTTCTGATTTGAAAAAAAAAAATCCATAAAGGAAACAATACACGATTATTCCCCCATAGAATACCATTTTAACCCTCAATCCAGGCTCTGATTTTTGGGCAAAAAGATTGATCATATTTTGTCTTTCCATAAATCCTAATTCATTGGGTATTTTTTCAACACAAAGGAACATTTTTTGTGCTGAGGTTTCCTATTCATCCTTGCTGTAGGATAATTCTCAAATGTCCCTTTTACAAATTTCCACAAATCAGCAACTTTTTTTAATTGAATCTTCATTCTATTTAAACATTTTTGAACTTTGTGATGTAGGTTTTCCCTTTAACGTCAGAATGGATGCTAACAATCGGACGCTAGCTTCAGCAACGTCCGACTTTTAAGGTGTGATGAATAAATAAAGCAAAATAAACTGATAAAACCATCGTAAAACTGGTATTTTATAAATATAATACAAACATAAATCCACCATGTCTCCAACTTTATTATCGGTGTTTAAAACATGCATTTATTGAGAACAATGTCTCAATAGATACATATGTGGAGGAAGACTCCCCGTTTTGTCTGTAAAAAGTTTCTTCTTCGGTTTCCTCACTGGCTCTTTTCTCTTCGAAAAAACTTTCCAAATATGTTTTATTGTTTGGGTTTTGTGGAGTTTGCATGTTCTCCCCGTGCATGCATGGGTTTTCACCGGGGACTCCGGTTTTCTCCCACCGTCCAAAAACATGCTTCATAGATTAATTGGTGACTCTGAATTGCCCCTAGGTGTGGATGTGAGAGTGAATGTGTGATTGAGGCCCTGCGACAGACTGGCGACCTGTCCAGGGTGTACCCCGCCTTCACCCATCAGTAGCCGGGATAGGCTCCGGCACCCTCGCGACCCCGAAAGGGAAGAAGCGGTCAGGAAGATGGATGGATGGATGGATGGATGGGTTTTGCTAGCATTTGGCTATTAAATTAGCAATGCAGGTAGCCGCTTTAAGTCCGGCTGTTGTGAACAGAATCTGGCATTTTTCCAAATTAAACTTTCTTCAGGATCAGAAAATAAACTAAGCGGAAATAAGCTAAATTAGCACATGTATTTATTTGCCCGTAGTGGGTTTACCCCACATGACTAAGGAACAAGGAGTTAATAGTGTTATAGTTCAGATTTTTATATTAAAAACATTTGATTAAAAAAATGGTAAACTGAGAAATGTCCAGTCTTGTATTAATTAAAAATAGCAAGTAGTAAAAGTAAGAAGTTCCAAAGTTGCAAAACAAGTGATATGAGATATAGAGACAATTTTGTATTTTTGTTTAAACATTGCTCTAAATAGAAAAGGTGCAGAAAAGAAGAAAAGCCGAGCTTGTGATAAGAAAAGTAAGGAGAAGTGACAGGGCATGTCTGAGCAAAAGATTGGTCTGCACTGTGGAAAAAAACAAACAGGAAAATTGAAGGGGAAAGCACACAAACGCATGCGAACGCTGGACCCACTCTTTGTTCTTTTGCATGTCGGCGTGCAGACGGCGAACACACTCGCGGATCGGGCTGCCATAACTCATCAGCATCCCGCCAAAACAACAAGACAGCGAGGCAGGTTGCTGTTATCAGCACAAAACCAGTAGCAGCACAATTTAAGTCTGAACAGAGCAGAATTTCGCCTTTCAACACTTTCCGCGAGTTACATTCCAATTCTCAGACAGGTTCTTCTGATGAGGTGTCCTTGGTGTCACCTTAAGCCTGTTTTATTTTACTGTAACATGCCTCCAATGGAAAGAAGTAACAGCTCCACGTATGGAGACACTGCCACTTATTTAATTTGTGTGCTGTAACGTCTGTTTGGCATTGATTTGACATTTGGCCAGGGTGGCTCTGGGCGGATATTTGCTCAGTCACGGCCCGAAGCCTTACTAAAGATAGATGAGAGATAGATACGTCAGAGTGAATTTGTGGGCTCTTTTACTCACGCTGTGGATGACACGGCTCGCAGCTGAGGGGCTGATTGTGCGCCGTCCGCCGTGTGTGTTTGCATCTCCCAGCCAGCTTCTGGGTCTCTCTGTTGGGCAGATTCTGTTTTTAACGATCAGTCCGTACCCCCTCAGAAACAGAGAGGGACGCAGGCTGGGCCTGTCCAAAGACATTACAGTAACCATTTGGAAGATGGAGAAAAGGAGAGGAAAGGAGGAGGGAAAGTGGGACACGACATCAAGATGTGGGCTTTCACTCTGTGGCACTGGGACTGTCTAACATCATATCCGCCTGTGTAAAGCTGCATTATTTCACTTTATAGAATGCATTTTTCTACAGAACCACATGGTTATGCTATTATGCATACTGATTCATTATTTTTAAAAATACTAAAATTATTTGTTGTTTTTTTAATCGTCTGCAGGCAATAAAATGCTATAACTAAATAGTCCCCAAACTAATCATTTGATTTAATGCCAGACATTCACCGACTAGCCTGAAGCTGACATCTGATATTTTTTCAGTTTCCTTTGACTTTAGAAGGGAAGTTAATCCTTACCCTCTTAAAAATATCCACAGCCCCTTTTAACTTTCATTATTTACTGGATTTTGTGTCGGACCCTTTTAGTTTAAAATGTAAGATTTTCCCTTAGCGTTATCCTTAACTGTTAAAGCCGAAACTACAAACCGGATGCTTTGTCTGACTTTTAAATATAAATATACCGAAATAAATGGAAAAAAAGTCATAAAACTGGTATTTTATAAATACAAGAACAGACATAAATCCTCAGATTTTGGAACTTTATCTTCAGCGTTCTCGTAACATTAAAGAGCTGGTTTGCACTTATTTTGCGTGTTGCTCATAGAAGGTAATACTATGAACTGGTGCGGGAAATTATGACGATACATATCATGTGGGTGATAGAAAAGTGTCTGTTGTGCTATTCCTCTTCTATTGTTCTATTTCTTTATTTTTATTGGTTAAGTTTTGTGCAAAATGTGTTTTGCTACTAAGAACCTTGAAACTTTTCTGTACTTTAAAAGAGGTTTCTCATTTGTAACCATTCAGTTATATGCTACTTGAAGAAATAAAGTAAGTGATGACATTCTTAGCTATTTTTTTCAGAGAATACCTGAAAATATACTTTTGGTATATCATAATATATATCGTTATTGTGATATTAAATAATTTTTATCGTGACATGCAATTTTTTCCATACCGCCCAGCAAAGCTATGAATGCAGACATTTAGTTACAGAAGAAAATATTACAGAAGTTACAGATTTTGGAATTAAATCCTCCAACAGAAAAGATCTGAAACGCTGTCAAGTAATGTTTCAACTGTGGACATAAAAAACTGGACGGATCATTTGTGATGTCATTTTAATTGACAGAAAGCTCCTTGACTGTATGAAATAACTTTTTAATGTTTAGGTTAGTGGAAAGTTGGTATTGTCTGACACCAGCCTCTAGTGGTCATTTGAGTCACTGCAACACTAGGTATTTTTTGGGGTTTGTGTCAAATTCAGAAAACAGAGTGGGGGCATACATTTGTTATTGTAGATCACATTTCACAGCTCAGGTTGGGTTTTTTTATGTCATGTGACCTGAAAGCCTTCCACGACAGCAAAGCACCTGTCCAAGATGGGGGAGTGTAACCCTGACTTTGAGTTACGTTAGCCAATCTTTTAGAGGTGTCTTTTAGTTAAATTCACAGTCATCTTGAAAATAAAAATGAAAGTACATAAAAGAGAAACTTTCATTTTGGGTTATCTGGAGCACTCAGAAACATACAGTACATATACATTTGGAAGGACCTCTATCTTTTCACTGAAAAAAGTAGGAAAAAAAGTCTGTACAGTAATTTGAATGGTTATATTTAAATGGGTCAACAACATTGTATCTGTGAGTTGAAAAAAATCAAATCAAGTTCATATACATACAGTTAACCTTTAACTATCAGTTGTTCTGACGCGAGTGTAACTACTGACAAACCTGTCAGGTCTGTCCGAATGACCATGCCCCTTTCCATCCGGTTGAGCCCGTGTGTTTAACCCCATTATTGCATTTTGTGTTGTTGTTTGAGTTTCTTGGTTCCTTTGATGTAACACATGAATGTGTTTGTTCTGTTTCTGTTATTTCTGTGTCATGAAAAACACACGAGGTTTTGTCTTTAAGCTCTTTTTTTATAAATTGTTTATAATTAGTTTTTGTGCTCCCTTTTCCTTATAATTCGTAAATGCTCGATTTGGGAATTCCATACTTTTCTGAGTTTCATGAATGGTTTGTTTCCTGTGTTTATGTTGTGCTTTTTCACAGCTCTTTGCATTAGTTCACCGCTGCCTACTTATGTTTTATTGTCTTTCCTTTGTTTTTTTTTTCCCTTATTTTGCACCTGTTGTTTTCCTTTGCCCATGTTGAATATGCTCCGGTGTGTTTCCTCCTCCCATCAGTCCCTCTTGTCTGCAACAATGCCGGTTCATTCATACTGCGTCCTGACAGCTGACAGCTTACGTGGACTGTTATTCACAAAGTATAGAGTATGTCTCGTGAAAAAGCTTGTGTCGGAGGAAAAGGACGTACATTTAAGACAAGAGAAAGCAACAAAAACCTCAATTCATCAATGTCAGAGCCTTTCAGAATGAAAGGGTTGGATCAAAGAAGCCTTTGAAACCAAGAAAAGCAGAAACAACACCAAGATGAGGGATGGGATGCTTTTCTCTGAGAACCAGACCCAGAGGGGCGTGGCCATTCCGATTGACACCTATCACAAACGGTTGATAATGACACTGGGCATTTAAAGTCTCACTCCAACCATATTTGCCTGTGCTTGTTTTTAAGACATATTTTTATGCACAGCAGCAGCTCATTAGAAATTCCATTCTGATTTGTGGGCGGGACTGTTGGCATAGAGTAACCTCGCCCCTCACTGAGAGGGCTGTTTGCACGCTCACACGCAAGCTTGTACCCTCAAGCTAACATTAGTGGCACAAAAATAACAATGAGCCATATTGGATCAATCCATACTCCAGTTTTTTATTAAACGCTAAACAGAGACATAAACGCATTTGTAATCATTTCTACTTTGAGAAAAAGCTACAAGAACATGTTAAAAACATGAAAAAGATCATTTTCATTGGAGTGTAGCATTCTTGAACTAGCATCTAGCTTCACACTGCACTGTTGTTACCCAATACTCATGTATGTACTAACAATTGGCAGTGAAAATGTGTATTTTGTGTCCAAATCTTGCTCCAGACTTTTGCTTTTACAGTTCTATTCTAATATATAGAAGACTTGGTGTCATATACCACCACCTAGGCAAACATTTCAATTATTAATTTCTCCTTCATAATCAATTTTCACACAGTTTCATGAATTAAAAAAGGACTCTAACCAGACATAACGACCAAATCTGAGTCCCTGATTAGCCAAACTTCAGCTGGTTTAACTTTTTGGATGCACATTCAAGGGTTTTGTGTGTAGAGCCCAAAAACTCTGTTAGCGACGCCTGAAGAGATTTGATTGCAGAAGGCCAAATTGTACATAGCAACTGTTACGCTCCAATTTGTCTAGGGGCCTAACATAAAGGTACATTAAATAATAAATGATAACAAAAACAAATGTCTCCATAAAAAGTTAGCAATATTTACTTACAAGAACAAAATAACCCAAACAATAACTAAATGTGAAGCAAAAAGCTTCAGGGTGAACCAAGGCCAAAATAACAAACAAAACCCCAACTAACTCAATCCAGGGAGCTTACCTGTAAAAGAAACAGTAAAAGAATGACAAACACTAACCTCCCTGGACTAACAGAAACAGGAGAAAAGATTTACTAAAGAAAATGGCGGTTCACCCCCACAGCTTCACCTAAATTAACAAACACTAAACCCAAAGAACAGAGTGGGACTTAACTAAACCACAAAGAAACTCCAAAGTGCGCCCAAAGTAAACCAGGTGGAGAAGATCACTGAGCTGCAGTGGAGACAGGGTGCAGCCCAGCTCCACACATGGTGCTTTTGAAGGCTCCCTCCTCCGGCTTGGACCAATGGGGAGCCACACCTCCAGCACCACACCTGAAACAAATGAACAAAGACACAAAGATCCACAAAACATACAGGAGTCCCACTCTGACAAAAATTCACAGAACCAAGAGAAACAAAACCAAATACGGCCACAGCCGTAATAGTAACATATTAGTCTATTACATAGAATTTCCATTGAAAGTAGTTGCTTGAATGCATGATGCTGTGGTTGGCGTGAACATGGGATGAGATCACAGGCTGTTAGGAATAGCAAATTGGTTCATTTTTCATCCTCCAGTATACATGTATATATATTTTGGATTAAATTCTATAAATCAAAGCTCTGTGCTGCTATGATTTCAATATTTCTTATGGTTTAAACAGTATCTTACTTTTAATTTGTCTTTAGATGACCCCAGCATTGGTTTGAAACACAAGTTTAATCTAATAAATTGTTGTTGATAAATGACTTTTTTGTATTGTTCATACTGAGCAGTCATTTAAATGATTGCAATTATTTTATCTTTCTCTTTTAGACACAGAAGCAGAAAGGAACGCACTGAAAGAACACGTCTACCCCAAACTGAGAGACTTCTGCAGGGAAAACTATGGGATTGAATTCCAGGTGAGCGGAAATACTCCCCTTTTTGTAATTTTTGTTGATGGATTGTCATTTTTGTTTCTTAGATTTCTAACAGTTCTAGAAAAATATATCAAACAACAACCTTACAACATATATGGCTCTAAAATGTCAGAGTGAAGCTGGATTTTTTTCCCGGACTGATTCGGAGAACTCTAAATAACCAGCTTTACTCTTAGCATTTTTGTTTTTTTATACACCAAGGTGAGAGTATGAGGGAATTTTCATTTTTTGGGATACATTTCTGACAGATTTTCTGGCATGCAGGCACTGTCACCAGAAGTGCCTTTGCATGTCAAAGACTGCACTTGACCCCAGACGTTCAGCAGATGGACACAGCAGGATTTAAAAGTGTGATATTTTTTTTATAAATGAGAGGTGTGAAGACAGGTTCCTTTAATGCAGCTGTTCCACAACTGAGGTCTTCATTTCGCCTCCACTATACGGCTGCTTATTCATGCAGACCCCAGAGGGCGTCAAAATGTGCCAGATCATACACAGAGTCGGAGGTGACACTGAGAAAAGCAGCTTTTCATAACAGCTTTGAACCAATAAGCAACAATTTACATTAGTTTATTATCTTTTTTACAAATTACATTGCAGCATTTTCGTTAATAAGCTCACATTGAGCATGCAATTGGATAACAATGAAATAGGAAAAGTCCTATAAGGAAGAAACTTCCTGAGAACCTGAAATGGTGATTGTCTGTCATGGCAAGTCAATTAATCGACATCGACGATTAATTGACTATAAAAAATCGTTGACACAAATTTGGTATTTTTAACAGGTCGCTTATTTATTTACTTATTCAGTTATGTAGTTATTTTAAATGATTATGATAGCCACAAAGTCATTTAGATCGCAAATAGTAAACATGAAGTTTTGTAGGCTATGTAGACCTTCCCCAACCATAGAAGAACCTAGCACCTGAAATTGAAGCAACCCGCAGTCTTGGTGTCTTCCTCACTGTCCTCAAAATCTGCGTCACAGTGATTTTTACTCACATTTTGTTATTAGAGAATCAGAGTACTCTGATACTCGCAATCAGTTCCTAAAATTTTTAGTACAAATACACGCGCCATTGAAGATTGCTGATTCGCGATCTTTATAAATATAGTAGAATGTAGTAAAAGTACAACTCAGGGACAATGTATTTTTGTTTTGAAATGTAGAATAATGGTGGATTTCAAGTTTATAAGTGAAAACAAAGACAAATGTGCAGCGTTACTGTCACCCGAAGTAGACAAATCTTCAAAATAAAGTGTCGGTGGAGCTTCCCATTTTCAAAGTAAAACTAGCAAGTGTGTTTTTGTTGTTAAAAAAAAAATCACACCCAAATTTTGTTTTTTTTCCTCTAATTCTGTCATGGAACACAGAAATGCTTTACGTAACTACAGAACTAAGGATGGAAATACAGTAGAGAACATTTTCAGGATTTGTTTTTAAATAATTTAAAACAACAGTGATATTTAGGTTTTGTTTAAAGAAGTTAACCAGAAAGTTCACCAATATATGTATATATGTATATGTATTATGTTTACTATTTCCATGGGAAGTTTAGAGAATGAGTTAGTGCAGGGATCAGGAACCCTATAACATGTGAGCCAATTATGGTTTTTTGTGCTAGCATATAGTTTATCTTTCATAAGGTGAAATTTAAATTCATGAACCGTACATGTAAAATTTAAATTTCTATGAACACATCATATGCCGAGCATTAGCAATACCATACATGACAAGAACCTCCACGGAACACACACAGGAACTATCACCGTTTTTAAAAACAAATTGCACATTGTAAACAATAATAATTGTTAACCAATCGACCAATTGGACAACAATCAGTGACTAATCAGGGTGGGTAGTGGTTGTCAGCGACTAATAGGAAAGATATAATTGGTGACTAAAATTATCTTTAGTGGCAGCCCTACTAGTTGGCATAGTTGAAAAATTATTTTTCTACAATTTTTGATTCTTGTTTCTTTTTTTGTAGAATATGGAGGTTTGTACCAAATCATGGTGAAATAGAATAGCTGCATCCATTCTATAAAGTAAAAAAATGAGCAAAAAATCCAAGTCTTGGGGCCACTCGGGCTAACCTTTACTTTCATAAAGGATAGTTTAACGTCAACAACCAAAGAAAGGGATAGAGTCTGCCTCTGAAACTGAAACAGTTTGGTTCCACTGAAAAAGGAACCCAATAGCTAAAGGCTCTGCCTCCCTGCTGTATTCTTCTGCTTTTAACAGGCAGCCAATACTAAAATTGGACAATTTTGATCTGTTCTACCAATTCTCACCAGAACTCTGGCTGTCGCATTTTGGAAAGGAACAGCCTAATGATGGGAAATTTTCAGCAGAAGCAACACATAAAGTTTCTCTGTATCTTTCTGAGGCAGTACAGGCTCCTGTTGGCTTGTTGACTATTTTTTTCCCCTCCTGCATGTAGACCAGGTGAACCTAAAATAGAAAACCTGGTTTGTGCCTCAGAGGGTCGAGCAGACAGAAGGCCGACAGAGATAAGGCCTCCGGTGCACGTGCAGCCGTGGATAAGGCGGCACGTTGCTGGGGCTTTCCCTTTGTCGCTGTCAGAGAACAAGCCCTTCCTCCCCGCGGTGTCCACTCATCGGGATCATTTGCAATGCAGATCAGTTTACACGCAAAGATAAGCCATCAAAGCTTTGTTTGCTTTCCAAATTCACGGGGAGAGCCCTCCAGTCACCCGGAGATTTCTGCCGGAAACGTTCACGGAAATTTGTTCCTGATAAAAGGGAGACCCCGTGACCTCCTGCTTTTATTCATTTTTTTTAAATCTCCAGTCAGCAGGAGGCTAATTCTCAATTAATACATGAATTGTTTGCATGAAAAATGCCTTTAAGGACAAACAGAAAGAGGTTGCTAAACAGGAGTGTTTAGAAAGCTTCCCCTGTGTGAACACTGATGTTCAGTGGTAGTTACAGTGTTTTTTTTTCTTTATTTCCTGAATATTTTATAAAGACTAGAACAAAGGCAGTCCAGAGTAAAATCCCCTTTTCACTACATTAAAAAAATCTTGTTTTGTTTGAATCTGACTCATACAAATGTAAAAATGTATATTAGAACAAAGTCTTGGGGTGTGTACAGAATCCGGAACTTATATT
Organism: Oryzias melastigma; assembly: GCF_002922805.2. NCBI lineage: Eukaryota > Metazoa > Chordata > Actinopteri > Beloniformes > Adrianichthyidae > Oryzias > Oryzias melastigma. The sequence continues at coordinate 14,756,831 of NC_050529.1, read as the reverse complement.
CAGTATGAATACACCCAAGTGGACCCTGGTCCAGAACCAGGAACTGCTCTTGGACTCATCTTATCGGACTGAACTTCGGTTCAATCTTAGATTCCTCAGTCTGAATACAATTCGCTAACGGAGCCGGAATAAGTGATAGTTCTCATCAGAGATTAGTCTGATTCCTAGCACAACAGATCTAGCAGTGTCATAGTCATGTGACGTAAACTGATTAGAAATAAAACAACTGGTGAGCTGCGAAAAAATGTAAAGCATTGATTTACAGCTACAGCTGCTGTGATGTCATCCTAAAAGTTAGCTTGTAGCTTCAACTACCTTGTAATTCAACGACGAGACACACGAACTCACTGAAATTAGGTTGGGTGAAACCCGGCCCATAAAACCAACTTTTAACGTGATACACATCCCAACAATCTATATGTCACTTATCAGGGTACCTTGATACCCAATGTCTTGTACCACAATTGCTAACATCTTTTGAGTGAAAACACACACAGCACATCTTCTTGCCAGTAACTGTTGCAGCATGCCTTCGCTGTAACAAAGTAACAGGTAAAAATTGTTGTTCCTGACGTTCAAAGTTTTAATAAGTTAACTATCCCGACAAGGACTTTAAAGGGCCACACCTACAACTTTCTCTTGTTGTTTTGACCCACTTCTTAGTTCCTGGCCAATGACTGAAGAGATCTTTAGTCACATGGTTTTGTTTACAAGCTTTGGTCCTAATCAGAAATCTCCGGTAGATGCCAGTCTGACTACAGACCAAATACAATCTCCAGGACTCAATCCAGAACAAATTAGGTCAACTCCGTCCCAACTAATGGACATTTGATTCACTTAGACCTAATAATCCAGAATAAATTTTCAGTCTGAACACACCAAGTCGACCCTGGTCCAGTACCAGGAACCATCTTTCAAGGGGATTTCAGGTTTGTTTCCAAACAGACTGAGCTCCGGTTTGCTCTGAGTTTCCTCAGTCTGAATACGCTCTGTGCTCGGAGTGGGACAACTGGACCAAAACGCCCACCGTAGCCGGGCATTACAGGATGTAAATAGAGTAGGAAGGAAGCAGCTGTGAGCTCTGGAGAAACGTGGAGCATCGATGAAACACAGCAACTCTTGGAAATGTGGTCAAAAAAATGCAGGCTCATTAAAACAACTTTTAACTTGACACACATTGTTTCTCACTCTGTATCACCAACAATCTACATGTCATAAACACTTGTCAGCGTACCTTCATATTGACACCTCCTCAGTATCCGTCTTGCAGCATGACTCAGCTGTACCAAAGTAGCAGTAAAAAGTGTTGTACCTGATGATACGGATGTTCAAATTGATCCACTAAATGAACGAGTCCGACAAGGATTGCAAAGCTCCGTACTTCCACTATTCTTTCTCTCATTGCTTTGCCCCGCCTTCATAATTCCTGTCCAATGAGTGAAGAAATCTTCAGTCACATGGTTTTGTTTACAAGCTTTGGTTTGAATCAGAAATGTCCAGTTGACAGCAGTCTGACTACAGACCAATGCAAGGTTCAGGACTCCACCCTGAGTCCACACCAAGAGACTTTTCCAGTCTGAATACACCCTTACAATCTTTAATTCCCTCTTTTGTACCATAAAACAGTCAAGTAGGTATTGGACATTTGTTAAACAACTTAAGTGTAGTTTTTTGGAGGATATACATTATATTAGACCGTAAAGAAATGTCCTTGCTTTTTTGTATCAACAGGGACGTCACGTCTTGTTTTATTTTGAAATTCTTGCCACATCGCGTGATAAAGGCGTTCCGGATAACAGAAGTCAGGCGGTGTCGCTTCGGCTCCGTGGCCACGCGTCTGTCTGGTGACTCAGCTCGCCGTATGAAGCGTGAGCTGAAATGATTATGCGTGCGGCCTGCGAGTTAATGCAGTGACTCACGTATTCTCTGTCCTCTTCCTCCTCGTCTTTTATCAGCAAATCCTGATCCTCACGCAAATCTCTGGTTAGCGTCCGTGGAGAGAATCGCCAGTGATGATGTGCCTGTGTTATCGCTTGTCATTTATGTGTAAAATAGAGTATGGTAGTTATGCAGTTAGCCAAACTTTCTCTTTGGATTCTCTTCTCTGCCTCCTTTCGTCTCTCATGCGCTCATCTGCCGACACACATATGCCAAACTGCTGGAGCCCAATCCTCCCTAGTCTCCCATCATTTGACTCAATTTCCACCCAGACTGTTCCTTTAACAGGATGGAGAAGGATTTCAGGAAATGGAGCGGGGGGAATAGGGCAGGAAAATCAGCCTAGGGGCCGAGAGTTGCGTCCTCATTCAGTCATCGCACAGCAGCAGCAAGGGGATCAGACTCTGTGATCTTTTTTTTTAACCATTTTTATCCCGACGTGTCCTGTTCCTTCTCTGTGTAATTGGGTTGTTTTGCATGATGGAATTTTTCAAATTAAATTGTAGAGATTTACTGTAGCATTTGTACAATATCGGCATATGCTGATTATTACATAAGACATTTATCGAGATTGGTTGATTTGAAAATTCTTACCGTCTACAGGTTTAAGAAATCTTAAGGAACTTAAGAAATCAATTCAAAAAAGTACACAAAAATGATTGTGTATTGCAGGAAATCCCGATTAATCAACCTTTAATTGATTTCTATTTCTACAGTCCAATCAGATTGATCTGTATGTAATTGAAAGTATTTTCGAATATTGGCCTGTCAGCAAAAGTTTCATTTTGTACATTTATAGGAATTTAAGCATAAGTGTGAATAAATGATGAAGCCTCTAAGCCTTTCTTTAACCACATCTTGTTACTTCTGGTTCTGAACACGTTTCCCCAAACATTCCTCACTGGATTCCACCAAACAAACAATTTTTCATTCCCTTTTGGGGCATTCCAGCAATAGAATTTTAACTTAAATCCCCTGCAATCACTGAGACATTTCATTTCAAAACCACTGATGGTTCGTTTTTCCATCAAATCCCCCTTGGTGAAAAATGAAAGGGAGTTAGGCTGCAGTGTAATTTATCTAAGGAGGAAGAAGCGTTGATTTTTGACACAGCACAGACTCTGGGGGCTGTTATTTGCAGGTCAAATTACATGCTTTACTGCCCATCTGAAACTGCTGCTTGTTAGCTGATGGCACATTGTGCTCTCTCTGTGTTTTGGTTGTGTTTAGGTCAACCCATTTGAGATTTAGACAAATAATCCAAATGTTTGTACACAGGGGGTGAAATCTTTTTGATTTATTTTTAATTTATTTTTTTGTTTGTTTTAAATTCAAATTTCCTTTTCGAGATTTGCTGCTGATTCTTTAAACCCGTTTGTGACTTTTCTTTATTACTATTTCTTTTATCTTAGAGGTAAAAAAAAGTCACTTTAATGTTTCTTTTTCATCTACGCTGTAACGAATGAATTACCCATGTTCCACCACTGTTCAATTTTAAAATAAACTCTTATTACTCCCCCAAAAACTTATAACCAAGTGAAATTGCTTAAAAAAATCAAATCAGATCAAATTATTACTTGTGGAAGAATTCATACCTAGCCCCACAAAGATTTATTTTTGTAGATCTTGTTGGATTTACAAAAACTATTGGAGTTGTAAAAATCTTTGATGGTCAGTACTATAAATCATCGGTTGATTAATATTTCATGCTCAACAAGTTTATTTATTTTATTTTATTTTATTTTATTTTTACCTTTCATTACTTTACCCTTTCATTGACAGTTCACCTCATAATTTATACATAAACTCTGGTTGTTCTTACTGATCTAGAACAAAATTTGTGTGTGGCTCAGAAATCAGTCAAAATGTTTCAGCGCAACTTTTGTAAACTACTTTACGTTTGACTCATATGTTGTGTGCAACATACTGAAAATGCTGCTTATAGCTAATAAAAGAATAACAATAACAATGTAAGAACTTCCCATCATCCCCTCTGACCAATCCCTTGCTGCCTCTTCGCCCCTCAAGGTATTCTGGGTTGTGAAGTCATACCACATTACCTAACTGTTTTGCTCTCTGATCCAGTGAACCTTACGTATTGATATACAGCTGCACCTTGAGGTCTGAAAAATAAGTTACATTTTCTGTTGGTTACCCACTTTTGAGATGTACATAACAGCCCACAAGAGTCAGTATATCCAGAAACACATACATATCCATCAACTTTCAATATTAACTTAATATGTCCCCCAGGATGGGAAAATTAGCTTAGAGTTTCAATTAAACTCATTTAATTGTCATTTACAGGAAGGTAAGCAGCCCACTTACCTCCTAAAAGTGTTTCCTATTTACATGTTTTATTATTGAGCAATATTGATTTTTTAAGGGTTTTCAACAGAGAGGAACTCAATTCAGTCAAGTTATACTATAAATCTTATTTTATCCAACTGGTCTCAATTTATGTCTTGTAATTGAAACAACCATAATGTTGTTGATATTTTTGTAGCCTCTGTTAAGATTTTCAGTTCAGCATAAATCAGTCTGATAAGTAAGTATTTGTATAGTATAAATATTCTTAAGGAGGGTCTAAGGGCAGGGATGTCCAGAGTCTGTCTAGTTTAGTTTAGCAATTAGCTACTGTTTATATTTTATGATTGATTTTATATTTTTGTACAATATTGTTGGTGCCCGTCAAGACAACTGTGTTGTGATAATGGGCTATATACATAAAACAGTGGCCCGGTTAGGCTCAAGCAACCCTGTGACCCCATAAAGGATAATAGATGTCCAGTTGTTAAAATGTATTATCACAAACTAAATATTTTTACAGTTCTGGATTATAGCTGAAGTTTTTCTGAGGTGTTACAGACCATTTCTCCAAGGACAAGCACCTACAACATATCTATTACCTAAAATGTTTTGATTCCCTTCATATCGTTTAAAAGCATCGCGTGACACTGTGGCTAGAGTTGTATACTCTGTTTGTCATGAGTGTCTCTACATACAAAACCTTAAGTAGACAAAATTATGTTTTATGTTTTTCTAAAAGCCTAATTATGGTGCCTTCACTGCGTATATATATATATATATTTGTGGGGAAAAGAAATGCCTGGCAATTATGTATTTTTGTCAAAAAAAATATGGAGTGCACTCAGGAAATCTCTCCTACTTAAAACCCTAAAAGCGGGTGATTTTCTTTAAGCTACTGTAAAGAAAAATTGGTCAGAAATGGTCCTCCACCAGCAGCTAAACTGAAAAGAATTATTACTCTGAGCACAAATTAGGCAGGAAATTTGCTATTTGTCTTTTTAGAGTAAAAGTGACAATTTTAACCAGAAAAATGAAGCTGATTTGCTTGTCATTGTTTACGTGAATGCAGCTCTTCTCATTTCTGCGTCTCTTTCTCCTCCCCGTCTGCCGCTTTCACTTGCTGGCGGCAGGCCACCATCCCCATTCACCCGTGATTTACTTGCTCTGCTGAGAAATATCAGCTCAGCGCTCACAAATAAAGCAGACAATCAACAATGATGGTGAAAAATCAAACAGGGAAACACATCAGAGACGCTTTCTCTGCATTTATTGGGTTCCGACATCCTGTAAAGAGGATGTGTCATTACCTCCCCTGCAACACCGTCAATTTATCAGTCAGCAGCAAGCTGCCACAGAAACAAAAACATATTTTATTTTTGAAATAAATAGACTGGGTGATAAATGAAAATGGTGGACAGGAAAAAAAAAGATTCATTTCATTCTGCAATGAAGAAGGAAACATGCAGTGAACGCCAAATCCTTTCAAATTAAAGGAAAGACCAGACAGCGAGCTCACAACTCTTACAACGTACATGCAGTCAAGTTAGTCTGAGATGCAAAACAACTAATATTTTGAACCAAAAAGATTCTAGTTTTGATGCGTTAAATTCGGGAGACTTGCCAGCTATCCCAAGAGCACAGTCGAGATCATGATTGATTTTCCACCAGCCAAATTAGCTGCAGGAAAGGCAGTTTAATATTATGTAATGGATAGTGGTTCAGATTAGTTCTCTGAGCCTCCCTGAGGACTATGGCAGCAGTGCACATTAAAACAGGGATGTCAGTGATTAACTGTTTGCGACCATAAAGCAGCCGTATTTCTCTCATTTACTCCAGAGTCTTGTTGACTTCGCTTGTACATCGTGATCTACAGGACTGCTTTTCCGTTTTCCCATTGGCTTATTAAGTCTCCACCACCTCCATCAAAGGGCACAAGTGTCAGTTCACTCAAGAGACACTCTTCCCAAAGCTGTGTTTGGCAGTAACATTTTAATTTGATTTTATTGGAAGTTGTTGCTCTGACATGAAAACTACATCTTCTGTGGATGTTTGACTAAAAGCCTGCCCTGCTTTTGATCCTATTACCTCGTGTAGTCGAGGAGCCTTTTACTGTCAAAACATGCAATGCTAGTCTCCAGTTTTGTCTTCAGTTAGGCAGTTCCATTAAACAGTCTCAAAGGGTACCAATGTGATAAAGTGGCAAAGGTTTTCCAAAAAAAGGCCAGGTTTCCCAAAGATCCATCTATTTTCCAAACTTGCTTATTCCTTTTTGAGGTCACAGGGTTGCTGGAGCCTATCCTGGCTACTTTTGAGTTAAGGTAGGGTAACTCTAAGAGTTCATGGCAGGTCAGTTTCTTGAAGATCAATTTAAAAATGTCAAAAATGCATAATTTGACAACACTAAACCTGTAAAAACTGGACTGCTGATTCACTACTGAATACTGGGGGTGTAGGAAAGAAGTGATTCGCCAATATATCACGATACTTCATTTGGGTATAATTGTATCAAAATGCAGACATGGCAATATTTATTCAATTATTTATCGATGTCCTTCTAAGTCTTTTGTTTTCCACTTTTTTTACTTATACTTAAAAATATTGTATTTTGGAAATCAGACAATATTTCTTAATTCACCAAAAGAAAAGTCCCACAAATTTGCTTGGCCTAAAGCAACTTGGAAATGAGATACAATTGCAGTGCTTAACGTTAATATTCAGGAAGAATTTTTTCCAAGTCATACTCTTTAGAAAATAGTAAAAAATGGTTCTGGTACAGTCCTGGGACATATCGCGATAGATATCGTATTGTTAGCTATGATACGTATCGTATCGCCAAACTCTTGTCAATACACACCCTTACTGGATTCAGTGATGGTGACCAAAAAATCTGCAACAAAATTCTGTTCATAAATCTATCACCCTGTAGTATACACCTAGCTGGTGTAGGGTTCAAAGGGTCTGGTCAGGTAGCTTTGACTCTGAAACTTTTAAAAACCTGATTGAATAGTAAAACAGTAAGAGTTGCACATTGATAGAAATGTCTCGACAGTGTTGGGAAGACATTTTTTAAGTTCCTCTCCAATCATCTTTTGATCTATTGTAAAAGTATTCCAGATGGTCTTTTAATTATCAATATGTTGTTTCTAGCCTAATTTAAAGGGTCTTTGTTGTTTTCTACATAGACATAGGAAGCAGGAGTTCATTAGAAATTTTCTTGAATTTGGAAGGGGCTGTTGACGCAGAGTAAGCCTGCCCCTGCTTCCTCACAATTCCCCACTAGCTTACAGCATACAGTTTTGAGCAAGAAAACTGAGACGTAATGTACATGGCTACCCTCACTATTATAACAATAATCTATATATTGTTAGTAATCCTCTACATTACTCTAAAAGCAAAAGATTTGCCTAAAACTTCAAGCAAAAATTGTAAACTGTTGGGGTCATAAAGACTGGAACATCTGTTTTAAGACAAAACTAGGACAAGTGATTCTTGTAAACCTGAACATCGGGCTGTTCTGAAGCTTTTTGACTGATGATGTAGCTAAAAAAGAAAAAAAATCCTTATTTTGTACCTGTCTTCTATGGAATCTGTTTTATTTCCCAGCAAGATAAAAAAAAAGTACATTTAACAGTGGATGCTAAGCTTGCTGCTAAATCCGACATTATCCCCAAGCGGCAAAAGCCCGGCGTTTGTCAAACCTTCTTAGGAACTTCCTACGCATTCCTAATAAAACTGCCTGCAGTTGTGTGTGGAAGAAACATTAATGTTGGTCTATTTTTACTCCCGTCTTTGCCTTACAGTCTTTCTGTTGGTGTTTTTTTTTTCCTCTTTTTGTTCCCGCCTGATTTCATGCCCTTTCATCCTGGGCGTCTTGGGCAGAATCCCAAAGTCTAATAGTCTAGCATTCAATAAGTTTGACCTGCCATGGGCAAACGCCTCACACGGGCATCGGAAAGCCGCTTAGCAGAAGCTGCTCCATCTCTTATGTAAGAAACGGCGCCCCCACTACTGTAGTTTTAAGAGCGGCAGAGAGGAAGAAGGTAATCAAAGATAGGAGCGGAAAAGTTCCATATAAACTATAATATTGGATCTGGTTTCCATCTACTTTATTAAAACCCTCCAGACAGGATCCATCGACTTGTTTCTACTTCTTTTTTTTAACTTTTTCAACTTAATCCATCCCCGCCGCCTTCCATACTACGGTGGAGCACAGCAGGTGAGCAGGCAAATTGAATTAGAAGATCCTCACCTCGCGGAGAACAGAAATGACTAATGTCTTCGTTTAGCTTTTAATTACAGAGCATCTTCCTAATCTCCTGCGGAAACCTCTGCAATCAGGGGCGCTCGGATCACTTTATTCCTTCTCCCCGCGGTTCTTGTCAACACAATGCGGACGGCGCCCCCCGCGCCTGTGCACTGGAAGTAGATTAATGACACTGATGGACTGTGACTGATGTGTGGTCATTTTTTTTTGTGTATCCTGAGTCCTCACCACATACTGGGAGACTTATTTTTTAACAAAATAAAAGTCCTCTAGTGTTGGAGGATAATAAAAAGGACTTGAAACTTTATTACATCAGCCAGCATGTCTTTTCTCCCACTCTCACGCAAGTCCCGCTTTTGCTAGAAGAAATCATTTCTGAAAGTTAATAAAGGCTTTTATTTTGAGAGGGTTTCTGCTCAAACGCTGCTACCAGCGGCTTCAGGCTGGGAGAAACGGCTGGCAGCTGTCGCTTCCCTCGGTGATCCATGAGCTCGCAGGTGCACAGCAGCCCCCCCTCGCCTCCTCAATTCAGGTGAAGGAACATTTCCAGCACCTCCTGCCGCTCTTGCCAGTAGTGTCAGAGACAAACTTCCCGACTCCTGCCCTGTCAAAGTCCTCTTTTCTCAATTTTGGAGACCGTCATTTTTGCCAGGTCTGATTTATTAGCTCAGTCCCACCTGAAATCATGAGAGGGGGGCAGGAAAAAAGAAGAAAATATTCAAATGTATGTGGAGGACATCAAGGGCGTGAGGGAATACGCACACATCCGTTTCTAGAATACCACAGCTAATGCTGCAGCAGGTGGGGCTTGTTGTCCTTTGACGCAGTATCATTGTGGTGTTGGCCACACAAACACTAACAGGCGTTCCCTCCCGCTTCTCTCTTCCAGCAGGAGATTCCCCCCGTGGCGTGTTTACTGTTGGAATTGTCTCAACTGTTAGAACGTGTCGTCAGTGTGTGCAGGGGGGTGTGGAGGGGTTGTGGTTGTGTGCGAGCGTGTCTCCCAGAGCGATACAGAGCTTTTCCGAGGCAGAGCAGGTGGATGCGTGAGTCCCATTCGACTGCGGCTCCACTCGGAGCGCAGCTTCCCTTTTGAGATTCCACCTTTTTTTTAAGCAGCAAATTGAGACATTCGTGTTTTCCTTTATTTATCTTTAAGCATTTTAATTGCAGTTTTGAGCATTCGAGTTGCTTTTATTTTCCTGAAAATGATTTTTCTTCCCAATCTAATTGGACACATTTGCAGGAACAAATTGACCTCCAAAAACTGTAATTGTGTGATAAGCTGCTGTAACAGCAATGCAGACAGTCTTACAATAGAACAGTATTTATAAAAGCAAGTCAGAACTTTTGAAAATGTTTTTTTTTTACATTTATTTTTCTCAAAAACCTTTGTTCTGACTTACCACGTTCCCCCATTTCACTCGTTTGTGGAAAGACCGCCCAGCACTGTAAGGCTCGATGTAAAAAGTCAATTATACCAGCACCGACTGCAATCAGGAGGTAATGACAGCTGTTTAAATGTCGATCACATGACTCTAAATGGATTCTGCTCAAATCTTTTATTTAACTCTTTAATGTCACCAAAGACACCTAAAGAACACACAAAAATAAAGATTTGGGAACATTTGGAGGGAGATTGAACTGTACGACCATATAGGACAAGTTGGGAGTGAGGATGCGTTGTTATTATTGCTAAACTAGACATGATTTTTCCTTTTTACCCCATATGCGTCTTCAAGTTGCATTAAATTAAACTTCCTTGAATGTACAGTATAATAACCCATAATAACTACATACCTTTTAGATTTAAGATTTTACCCTCCAGCGATCGTCCTTTCATTAAGTTCTTAGTCATAGTAAAACTATGTCCTGTTTGTGGGTGTTTAGGTTGTGGACCTGTACTGGGGGGTAGATCCAGAGGAGTGGGACAGTCCAGAACTGCAGAGACTCAGGATGAAACTCCTGGAGGAATGTTTAAAGACCTCGGCTGGACCCTGTTTTGTGGTGAGTACCCCAACCTGAACATAATATGGTTTTTGATGCAGATGAAGGTCTTCACATTTATCGTCATCGCAATACCTGACTGTGCGATACATTTATAGTAAAAGATGCTGGGAACTCCACATATAGACAAACTTACAAGGAAGTTCATCTGCATACCTGCTAGTAGTTCACCTTCAGAGAAACCTTTCAGTACAACAGGAAGCGTAGTAACATCTGGGTGCACATTCATTGCAAAGTAAACATGTTAGTTTACCTTACCAAGAACTCGCCACAGTAAAACATTGACAATATCTACATTTCTCTAAATTGTTTCCTTATTAGTTTTAGCTACTACTATCAGACATGTAAATTATTGTTGTTTTGTGTATTTCCCTGTTGTACAAGTTATTTTATGTCTCCGACTGAGATAACTATATATGTATATATATGTATAATTTAAGTTATGCTATTAGTCGTTTTGCTATTTGTTCATGTATTGGAAGTCATATATGGAAAAGAACCAGTTTACACTTGTCCATGCTTGTTTCTAGATATCAAATGAGTCTTGGATGTTTCCGTGTGTGTATATTTATCTATATGTGTGTATATTAGTATATCACACCGAGAGTGTACTCATTAGAGAGGAAACAGGGCTATAGTCTTGGACTTCTACTTCTTTTCACTCCCTTATGAATATTTCTTCTTTTTTAGTTTTTGTCCTATTTTACCTTAAATGACATGTCCAAAATATTTATTTAACATTTATATCCTATATAATATTTGCAATATTAATCACTTATATCTGAAGTTTTCCTCATATTGTGCAGCCCTAGTTTGTACCTCATTGTTTGCAGGCTTGAGCTTTTTTTTATTTTTATGTTTGAGCTGTTCTACAAGATGCAAGCACACAAAGTAGAACTCCATTCTATTCTCCACTTTAAGTATAGAAGTCCGTGCATGGCTGAATTTTCACTAGAATATGTCGAGTTATCACCCAGTTCTGTAATGATGGTTGAAATTTGGCTGATAGTGTTTTTTTAAACATTAAAAGGAAATGAAGGAAAAGCAGAAGCTGGAAGCCTCCACAAGGAGGAACTGATCAGGAATTATTCAGACGGAACAGATTGAGTCCGTAGGTTGGAAACTGAGGGAGGCAGAGATCACAGGTAATGCATTATGGGTACAAGAGGAGCTCAGTCAGTGGGGCACGTAATCCTCATCCTCAGAGCAAGTTTTGTATTTCCCTTTTTCTGCCACGCTTCATGCACTGCCTTCTAAATGCCGCTCTCACTCAGAGGATTCTCTGCTCTTTTTCACAACCCGATGACGAGAAAAGCATCAAACTCATCACAGCAGCTCAAACCAAAACTACAAACTTTTATTTTTTAGTCCTGTCTTTTAGCTGAGTTGTCAGTTTTATTGACTTTTCTTTGTAGACTTCAGATGTGTTTAACTTCCCTCATTTCCCAGAAATGCAACTAGACTAAAGCTGTGTTGTCCAAACATAAATCATAAATCACCTGCATGCAAAGACTATAAAGCTCAGCAATTAGGAAATGAGCCCAGACACCACAGAGTGATAATTCATGCTGAGCTGAGGTGACGAGGTGAGTGATCGATGTGAAGAAGAGCACTAGAAGTGATCACAGGTAGGAAATGCTTTACCAGCAGACTTCTATAAAAGCACAAAGCAGTCGTAGACATCTGGGGATTTGATCCTTTGCTCACAGAGCGGAGCAGCATCACAGAGCGACTAAAAACATTCTAGATTTGCATGTTAGTGTTGTCAAATCAACCACCAGCTGCTGGGTTTTAGATTTGTTCTTGAGAAAATGTTTCTTGTTTTAATTTTTAATTGTCTTTTCCTACCAGTAATGAGATCAAAGTTCATAAGAAACATGTCAACTGAAGGTAAATTGCTCCAGGAATGCCTCAACTATCAGCTTTTCTCTCTAACTTTTACTTGCCAAAGAGGAGAAAATATTGTTGTAAATGTCAGACCCTTCAAAATAAAAGTCTATTGCAAGTCTATTGAGAAAAAGTTCTGTCGTGATAAATATCGTTTTATCGGCCAGCCCTACTGTACAGAAGTGAAGTGTTTACGCAATCAACATAAATCAGCTGATTGTATCACAGAGAAAAGCAGCTTTGCATCCTTATGCAAAACATTGTGTTGCATATTAGCGCATATCCCGTATGAAAAGCCGCTTTTCTCCACGTCAGAGTCGGTTGTTTTTGAAAAGTCAAAGAGCGTCTGCTATTTAAGTGTTATTGTCAGTAAAGTCTTGTTTTTTTCTGCAAAGGCTGATTATTGCAAATAAAGCAGGAAGAACAACACAGTTCACCAGAAAACTTCCCATCAACATCTCTGACAAATTGCTACCTCTTGTCCCCTCTATGCATTCTGGGTAGTGTAGTCTTATCAAATTATCTGACTGTTTTGCTTAGTAATCCGTAGCACCTTAAGTTTGATTTTATTCAATAATATAAATGATCGGTGAGTCACATTTTGGATAAATTTACAACAGTGTTTTCATGAACAGATTATCATTCCAGAAGATACAAAGCCTCATATTTTACAGACGGGGCGATGTCAAGAGCTTGATCAAATGGTCTGTTGTTTTAAACAAATGAGTATCAAAGAGATGAACAAAAGGTCAGGTCACATGATGTGATAGAAACCATTAATCTAGAAGGTTTATACCAGCTGCCCCATCACCTTATGAGGAAGAAAAAACACTAATTATTGTGATCTTGACTGATCAAAAGTCATCTTTAAGCATAGGGATCGCTCTAAATCTGATGTAAGAAACTCTCATTTAATCATTTAAGATTTTTTTAGCTCATATTTGTTTGATCTTCTTCAGTATTCAGCTTTTGCTTTCTGCCTTCCCTCCTTGTTTGATGGAAGCTCAGGTGAATGAGGTTATTTATCATCCTCTGCTGTTTCTTCTTCAGGAAATTACTTCTTTGCTATCAAACAGTTTAATAGTTTGGTTTAGATTTGGTCCTTTCAATCTTTTCATTTTAATTTTACCAAACGATTTCTGCATTTAGGTCCTCTGTATTTTACTGTTGCTTTTTGAGAGATGTACAAATGAGTAAAAGAGTAGGGCCGTGCACATTGGCTCGTTAATGCACGGAGTTAACAAATTTTGATTAATGAGTTAATATTTATTAACACAAATTGATCATACCTCAGGGCATCAGTCATCCATAGCGTGCATTAAAATACTTTGTCTTTCTATTATACCATGGTTATTTACAAAAGAAATAAATGTTATATCAGTTTTTAGGACTTTATTCTTGTTATTTCTTTGGTTTAGATCGTTTTTTTTTTAACAAAAAGCAGACTATTTGATCCATGGTCAGTCACATTGTCACGATAACACAACAAGCGTCGCCGTGGCTCGACTGCAACAGCAAAGAAAAGTGATAGAAATGCTGATCGTCACAATAGGTTAAATAAAGCTTCAGTTCAGAGAGAATGTTCAGCTCTTACCGCTTGTTTTTTTTCTAGAAGATGGAAGAAAATGTTTTAAAGCAACCTGTGTATTGATACATGGCAATAGAGCTGTGACCGGAACTTTTTTTTTCTTATTTCCAGGTCTGCAGGTTCGTTTCTTATGGCTGTACGGCATCATCTCTGTTTTCTTGGAGTAATACTGCAGACATAAAAGTCTTTAGAGTTCTGCTCATCTTACTGTTGATTTGTTTTTAAGTGCACAAATGACACTTTTGGGATATCTGAGTAAACACTCGATAAATTTAAACATTTCAGGCAATAACAATGCAGGTAAATTTTCTCTCTGGACTGTTATTGTTTAAAAGCAGCATATTGTCATCAAATTTACCTCGTAAAAAATTGTAATTAATAGTGTTTGATCAAAACACAGAAGAGTGATTAATATGATATATGTATTTATTCAATTGACAGCCATAATTAAAAATAAATGTGCCACATGTACAGTTTTGTATGTACATTTCATTTTGGCAAATACTGTAATAAAAAAAATACGTTTTTTCCCAGGTTTACAATTAATTAATACATTTTTTTAATCAATTCCCAGCCCTAATAAAATGTTAAAAACACGCCTAGCCATTCAAATTCATCCTAATACAATGATGTTAAAAAGCCAAAAAGTTTTCTTTTGAAATAAGTGTTTTGAAATCTGACATTCTTGCGTTCAGGTGATTTGAGACAGAACGAGTTCCAAGTGGTAAGTTAGTGAACTGCACCTGGTTCTAAACACTTTAGTTTTAACATCTATATTGTAACCCTGTAACAATGGAGATGTCGCTCTCTACACCTACAATAACACACAAGCTGCATTTCCTTTGACTATGAAATTGTGGTATTTGGATTTGCAATAACAAATTTACCTAACGTAAACACAGCAATTTTGAAAACACTCGCATTTATCAAAAAAAAAAAAGAAAAGCATTTGGAGGAGGAGGTTTTTGAGGTGTATTGAAATTTATATATTTCACAAAACTCCAATAAAAAGACTTTTTTCAAACGACTTGGGCACTGCAGAGCGGGCGCCACATGAAGTCACATAGCTCATTAAACGTTGAGCGTGTCATGTAGAATTGTTGGATCCACAGTTCACCTGTAAACCACAATTTTCCAAAATCGCTTCATCTGTAGCCGATCCCACATAGGTCATAACAGCATAGGACGCTGATGTCTCCTTTGATAGATAACAATGAGCACTAGAACCGTAGCAGAAATCTGAATGTATCTGCTGTCAACCAATGTATTGTTCACATCTGTCGTTGTGTTTTTGAGGGACTTATTCTGTGAGTTGTTTGTATTTATTTGCATAATTATAGTTTATTGGAAACAGTGTAATTGTGAAATTATGTTTTTGATAAAGAATTTTATTTAAGTTTTGCGCTTATGCTACTGTCTTTGACATAGTGTAACTCTTCAACTGTTTTTGTGATCAACATAAATCAATCAAAAGTGTAAAGTGTTGCATATCAACACAAGGCTGCTTTGTACACTTCAGAATCCAGTGGAATTATTGTGGAAACGTTTGACGGTTACAGTAGTCCAAAGAATGGAAACACTGAAGCTCTGGTGTAAAAGGGTTCATTTGAAAGTCAAAGGGGTTCCCCTTGAATTGATGGATATAGACTGCAGGTTCTATCCAGAAACAAGCACATTTTAAGCCCCGAAATCGAGTCTATAAGTAGACTCCTTAAAAGACACCTTTATAACACACCAAAGGCACATCTAAAGAGAATTGAATACCAGCCTGTTTGTTTGTGCTGTGCTCTTATTGCTGTACAGCCTTCATTCATTCCCGTCAGACTCTTTGCCCTCGGTCACTGCTGCAGTTTCATCATCTCAGACGCAGAGCAGCACAAGACACTGACAGGAAGCACACACATAAAAACCCTGGCATGCACACTCATACATGCCGTCTGATCTGACGATCACACGCTCCATGTCACAAGGCTCCAGCTCAGAATGCTAAATACGAACTCCAGCATGCGCGCGCATCTGCAGAGCCCGTCCTCTCCATCTGGATGGGTAAATGTTTAATGGCATTCTCCAGTCGTCTGACCTCTCAAGTGAGCGCCGGATGTCACATCGAGGATCCCACGATGGCTGCACAGCGCCGCTTCGACACGCTAAAGCCAGCTGCTCGGTCCCTGTGGCCCGCATTTGTCGTCGGGTCGGCCATCCAGCTCCATTTCCGTGACTGGGGAGGTCAGAGCGGTGGCGGCGGGTCCTTTGATCACAGACAGATCCTCTTTAATGATAGTTCTGGGTTGACTGGGGCATCCCTGGAGAACGGCAGTTTATTTTTATTAGTAGGTAGACCTAGATATCCATGATTGGGGGGAAGGGGATGTAGTTTCAGATAGTTTCTAGAATAAATAGTAGATTTGCATCAACCTTTACATATTTGTAGCTTTGTAACCCACAAGCTCGGTTGTTGTAGGTCATTGTTTTCTTTGCCGTTGGTTTGATTCAACGAAAACCGCAACCCACTTGTGGGGATTTCACACGTCCAGGGACCGCCCAAGTGTCACCCCTTCTGAGAAAATCACAGGCGAGAATAGGGATGAAGAGAAAGAAAGGCCAGAACAAGACAAGGTGAACTCTGTGGAAAGCCAAATTAGGTCCACATTGATTATTGATCTTCTTTTTCTAAAAGCGCTCCTGAGAGAACAGGGAATTGCCATCAACACGTTCGCTGGGAAGAGCTCGCTGCTGCCACAAAGGATCTGTGCAATAACTGGAAACCCCTGTGGACTCTGCTGCACAAACTAAAATTATCCTCAATTGCACTGAGTTATTACAAAAAAGCTGGTTCTGTGGGATTTTTTTTCCTGAAGAAGAATCCAACATATTTAATACTTATAAAATGGTCAACTTTTCATCAGACATGTCTATTCGTCTTTATAAAGTGAGACAAGACAGGAGGCAGTGCAGGATTGTGAGTCACAAACACCACACCTAGGCACGAAGGGCTTTTCTCTATCCTGAGCATCCAATAAAGCAGGTTTCCATGGTGATAGCAAAGGTTGGCATGGTGATGGTGTCATTGACCCGCAGATTAAGCATCACAATAAACCATAGCGTTTTGTCTTTTTTTTTTGCGATCTTCGGCTCTCGAATTCCCTCATGCGAAAGGAAAAGAAAGACCTCCATCAGCGCCTCAAGGACTTCCCTCCCTCTGCGCGAGAGGAGAGCTGCAAATTTTGCAGCTTGCGTTCCGTTTCTTCTCCATTTCATGATGTAAGTGAAAAGGTGATAGGGTTGTTCACCTTGCTGATTTAAATGAAATTGGAAGCCAATTTTGTAATGTATTCTTCAAACAGGAAAAAGGACATTTTAAAGCTTTAGCAGTAATAAGTATTCAGACATTCAAGAAGAAAATAGTCACCTTTAATTTACAATATTCTTTGTTTAAGACATAAAGCGAACTATTGAAATTCAATAGGTAGGGCTACTTACTTATTATCTATTAGATATTTCCTTTGCAGTATTTTATTAATAAACTTGTTTAAACTTTGTCTAACAATGTTTTTTTTTTCAAAATGCTCCTTAAACTCGGGTTGTTCGCTCGGTCCTGTTAATTCTTTTCCTTGGCTTTTGAATTGTAGTATGATTCTACTGACAGTAGCAAAGGGCATTAGAAGATTTTTGGGGATTTTTTTACTAGCTAAGACAAGCCATAGATGCCCAGCAATACGACCTCTTTAAAAATGTTCACAGTTCTGCTGAATTTCGTGGTTACTCCTCACAAATGTATAATACAATGGCAGCTGAAATAAACAGAATTGTAACTTTAACACTGCTGAAAACACATTAAGATGCTAAGATCAAAGATTTTGAGACATTAAGGTCTGTTTACTTTTTGCATGTCTGTGTAAGTACCTGTTTGGTGAATGAGACTCGTGTTTACCTTTTATTTTGGAACCTATTTATGGAATAAGTTAAAGTAACAAATCTTAGCTGGGATTAAGAAAAGCAGCTGGATTTGAGTTCAGTTAAGAGAGTACTGTATTTTTTGCACTATAAGGTGCTCTTAAAAGCTTAAATTTTTTTCAAAAATCGACAGTGTTCTTTATAATTCAGAGTGGCTTATAAATTGATTAATTCTGGAAGTATTTACTGATGTTAAAGCAATTTTGAGAAGTTTATGGTGCTCAGTCAAACTGTCAGCATATATAATAATATTAATATTAGGACTGTCAGATCTGTCGCGTTAAAAACGCGTTAATCTGACATGTGCTTGACGCCAACAATTTTTTTTGACGCATTAATCGCGGATTTTTCTCATACGTTCCTTTCCATACCGCGCGCGGGCGTCCCGCACTTCAGCTGCTCTCATTAGATCACGGGCGGGTCTCCAACCTCCGAGCTGCGAGCTAAAACCGGCCGGCGCTAGGACCTGGAGAGCTCCTGCACCCTAACCCGGCTCCGGTTCGCGTCCAGTACCACGTCTGGTGGTACCGGCTCGCGTCCGGCGCCGTGTCCCGAGAGCTGCGGACCCCCAACGTTCCGAACAGCAAGCGCACCGGGGGACGTTTTAAATGTTCTGGAGGTTTGAGCGTGATCCAGCCCCAGAATAGCAGTCTGTCTGCCGGCATATTCACGGCTTGAGCTCCGCTGGACACGTCGCTGCATCGAGCTGCAGCCAGAGAACGCGGCGGCTGTCAAACTGTCAAACTATCCACAGTGTATCCCGCTTTTCTCAGTCTTTAAGGTTTTAAAAAACAAAAGTTAATACGAAATGATAAATCTCTATTTCATTTATTACTGCAGTTCAGCAGAGGAGGAAAAGATTTGGTCCTGACAAAAAATGAACATGAAAGTGTTATGGAAATTTTTTTTGTGATGTTTTTTATTTTATTTTACTGAACGTTGATTGAAGTTTTGAATTTAAAATGCCCTTCACTTGCACTTGGGCTTTTGTTAGGCATTTTATGTTACAGCCTTTTATTGTTAAGAAAGTTTATCTCAATACAATGTTACAAAATAAAGTATTTCTGATGAAAACTATATATTTTACCATTCTTGTCTTCTTAATCAATGTAGAACTGCTAAATTCCACGAAGCACACATTTTTTTCCTTAAAAAAAAGGCCACATATGAATTTGTGATTAATCGCAAGTTAACTCTAGACAATGCGATTAATCGCGATTAAACATTTTAATCGCGTGACAGCTCTAATATATATATATATATATTCCTGCTCCAAGAAGCCAAAATCTCATAGACTCCTGTTGAAAAAAAAGCTATTACTGTCATTCTATTTGTCAGAAAAATCGTTCTTCCTCTACAATCTGTTTTTTATATGTTCTTGCTATTTTTTCATGTTTTTATTTATTGCAAGTTATTCAAGTTATAAACTGATCAATCAGATGTCTCAGTAAAACTCTGAGGGGCACGCTGGCCCCCATGTCCAATGTTCAAAACGTGCAACATATTTCGTGTAGCCCGCTTTCAAGTGGTTGAAGTGTGGACCTCCAATAAACTAACTCCTGATAGGCAAGAGTGGTTGCCATAGAAATTTTGACTCAGACCGACGTAAACTAATCACCGCTCTCTGACATTGTTTGGCTCCAACATGGGGTCGTCTGTACTGTTAAAAAATGATTGAATTGACTATGTATTGGAGCCAGAAATAAGTCATTTTGGGGGTGACATCACAATCACACTTAGTCAGTGAGGTAGCCCCATGTTTAACAGAAAACTCAAATCTGTTTCTTAAATTAACAAAATAAAAGGATCAGCTCTTATATTTTTCTAAATGTCCTAAATATTAACCATTGTAGGTGAACCAAATTTGTAAAGTTAGTTGAAATGGATTGTATAAATCACCTTAGATTGATTACTAGAAACTGATTTTATTTTTTTTATTCTGGTGTTTTCTTCAGATTCGTGCTTGCCTTAGTTTTTCCACAGCCAATGCAGCAAACATCCACACAGCTGACTGTGTGTTTTCATTGATTAATTGACTGTGTGAGTGATTGATTTGTTAATTCATTCTGTAGCTGTGCACAATATCTTAGCTGCCTCTCCCAACTGGCTCATCAGATAAAGTGCACTTAGCTAGAGTATAAAAACCCTTTCCAAGTTACGAAAAAAAGAGAATGAAGGAAAAGGGAGAGAGGGAGGGAGGGAGGAAGAGGAATGCAGCCAGTGCATTAATTGCATTTGGCCACTCTGCTCTTTTCGCTTTGGCTCCCTGCAAATCTCGCACCTGCAGCTCTTGGAAGGCAGCGGCGAGAGTTCAAACCCTTCTGGAATGACAGACACGCTCTGACTCTGGACGGAAACACTTACAAAAGACCAGTGCATGTCAGCAGCTGTGTGATAATCCACTTGACATGTTCTCATTTGAGTCTCCATCAACGACAAGGGGGTTAAATCATGGTTTATTGCAACAATGAATAAAATACATTAATATATCAAATCTAATAAAGATGTTAAGTTACTAAATAATTGGGAAAAAAAAGAAAGTAAAAGAAAATTCTGCTATCTTTTTGACAAAATTACTTCTAATCATAAATAGACATATTTGAATAATAGATGTATAGTTTTAAAAGTAAAAAAGTCAGTTTTTAGCATTTATTGTAAGAAAATATTGAAATCTTAATTGCCACCTTGAGGTTTAGAAAGTCCTAGTCTCCATCTACACATTTCTCCTATAGACATTGTAAGTCCCTATTCCTTTCATACCGCTCTGTGACCCCTTAAACAAGTAGACCGAAACCTTCGCCATCATCCAGCGCAGCTATTCTCTACTGAAGTGTTAGAGAAGCTCAGCGCCGGCATCTTCTTCTGACACATCGCTACAGTGCTGTGAGCCACGTCTATGAGGTGACTAGCAGGGCAGCTCAGTGCACACGTGACTTTCAGAAGATCAAAAGTGTAGTTTAAAAGTCACAAGTAACTTCTTTGTGGGCTGATGTAGCTAAAATAGCTCAAAATTATGCAAAAGACAAGATGGCAGCGTCAAGATGTTCGCTGCCCAGTAGATCATCCATGTGGAAAACTGATGAACTCTGTAGATTTCTCCATATGGCAAAGCTATACACATGCTAAGATACTTACTCAGTGAGTCTGGAGTTTGAAGTAATTCGTCTTTTTGTTCCCTTTCAAAGCCAGTGCCCATTTCTTATTTGGCCACTGATGTGATTTACTGACTGGTTGGTTTCATAGCCAATGCATATGCTGGGGGAGATGCATATTAAAGCCACTTTTTTACTAATGGATTCTAATCCATTTTTCAACATGACACATTTATGCAAATCATAATAAATCTATTCTTTATAAAAGTGACTCAGAGATTTCATATTTTCGGCTAATACTAGAGCTCGTTTTCTTCTTTCCTGATTTAGTCTGCTTCAAATGGTAGAAGTGAAAACTCTTGTTAACTTTGTTTTGGACTTTAGACTCAAATACACCTCACCTATCATCACGCTCACCTCCAGGTTTAGAACATAGGATATAAAGATGGATGAAGCTTTAATTGTCTTAGTTTTCGCATAATTAAAGTTAGATACATAAACTTTATTGAACTAATTTATTGAATTAATCTTTCAACATGGCAGAGCACAGTATTCAACTATTAGAATAGACAAAATCACAGACTATATTATCCACACACAATTTAAAACAATCTTTCTAAACAATCTAAACTATGGGGGCTAAAGGGACACAACATCATCATTGACTTTCAGCATTTCAGAAAACCACAGTGTCTTTTTGCTACATCCTTTTTCTACTAGTTTAAGCACTCAGCATACTGTCTCCACAAGCACTACAGTCGATCTTTAGTAGCTTTGGTGCTGTTGACTTTTTCCTCAGATGTCTTCATCCCTCAGTTTCTTCAGTTGTTTGTAAATCTTAGTTTTGGCTTTGTAAAACTATTCTTTTGGTTCAGACTTTCTTCAATTGGTAACATCAACCACAAACTCATTTTTTATGCCTTCTGGCAGCTTGTTCTCCAATGGTTTGTTGACAATAGGGTTCTTCTGGGCAACTACTTCTACAATCCTTTTTCTACCAGTTGTATCGACTCTATTGTCTCTTTTCCCCTGAGCGGCACTGACCAGACCAGTCTTCTCTTGGAAGGTTTAGAATGGTCCGGGAAATTCAAGTTAGCGCTTCCATTGAGCGTCGGACCATCATAGCACATGTGGGGTGCAGACCATTGGCGTGGTGGTGCGACTACAACAAAAGAGAAGGTGCATCAGTTTATTCAGAAATGGACAGATAAGTAAAAAAAATAAATAACCCCGGAGGATAAATATAATACATAGCAGGTGTTTATTATGGATGAATCCGGCCTCTACACTGCAGAACAGTCTATTGTTCTGAATCAAAAAGAAAAAAAAACTCTTTATGTTGAGCAATATTCCAATGCTCTTTAATAAATGTTTTACAACGCATGAGCTGAAGTGTTTTTGATGAAAATGGATCGGTAACGGACATTCTTTGGCTGCGGGGGTCGAGCGAAACAAAAACGGAGGAAGGGGGGTGTCCAAATTTGTGGATCAGTGTGTTTCCGTTCCCCAACCCCCACTAATAAGGGGGAATACTGTACGTAAAGATTTGCGGGGGCGAAGAAGAATGCAGTTGAAAAGAGGACAAAAGTTTTGGTTTGGATCTTGAGTCCGGAAAAGCGCTGGTCGAACGCTTGCTGTTGTCCTAAAACCTTTCTGCCAATCATTGATTTACAAATAGTGACAACAGAAGCTCCTCCCTACTGAGTCCATTCCATTTTTTATGGACCTACGACCAAGGGGGGACCAGAAATGGTACCAGTCGGTCTTGCTTTATGGGGTCATTTTGTAATGAAGACTCTCAAAAATTCAGTCTGGACCACTCAGTGGAAACGAAGCATTTGATGTTCTTTGGTTAATAATGAATTAGAGAAATAGACACTTGTTCCCATAAAAGTTTTCCTTGTTTTTTTGCACACCCATTACTTGAAAACTGAGGTCTTGGGTCACTGTTCCTGATACGCTGTCCTAGAGCAGAAATTTAGCTTCCACTAAACCAGTCAACTTCCTATATCTTTGCAACCCAGGCCATTTTATTTATTTCTCCACCAGAAAAAAGTTTATTTTGTTGCTATCAAATGCTAGAAATAATGTAGGCTTCAGCTAAATGGTTTCTATGCTCTGGTTTCACTCTTTTGGGGAGTTACTGGTGGTCTTTCTAGATGCTGGTCAAGCAAGCTTCAAGTCTGCAGCCTGAGTTTTGTTCTTACAAAAAACATCAAGTTCCTTAACAGTTTTCACATGATTACAGGTATAAAATTGTAAGGCTGCAATCTTGTACCTGAATGATTCATACTCTGTTTCAGCAATTTCAAGAGCCTCTAAAAGTTCAGATTTCCCCAAACTGTCCCATAATTTTTTCAGTTAACCCCTCAACTCATACATAATTTGCTCACATTCTTCTTCTATTTTGTCAAAGACCATGCATTGCTGTGTGGCTAAGACAAGCTTCTACGCAGAGAAAATCAACTTTACGCTGAAACAAAACACTTAAAAGTTGTGAAGTGCTTACGTAATAAACATAATTCAGCTAAATCTGGCTACTGGAGAATAAAAGCTTTAACAGAAAGCATTTTTCCCTGTCGGAGTTTGTTGGAACTATGTTAATTGCATAAATGGTTGAAGAGTTAAAGTAGTTTAATGATAATGTGTTCTTTAGGTGTCGCCTAGTACTAAAGAGTTAGCTGGCTAACATGGTATAAAGACCCAAAGAGGGACGTAACACAGAAAAGACTAGAATTTCTCTGCCTTTAAGTTTATTAATATATTTATTTTTAGTTATAATGAAGCAAGAAATACTCATATAAAAACTATGTCCTAGTTTTTCTTTAAAATACATTATTTTTGGCTACTAAAAACAGTAATGAAGCAACAACCGAGCTCTCACGTGACCCCCTCCTCCTCTAAACAAGCTTTCTCTGCACTGCAACTCTCTGACACCCACATGAACCCCTGGTAATTAGTGCCACACGGCCACGAATCCGCACAAATGCAAATGAATGCATCACACGCGTTTGTGGGATTTTAGAGCAGGCCATCCTACAGTACGTGCAATGGCCGCGCCACATGCCGTCATCTTTTTCCCTCTCGCTCTCTGCATCTGTTCCCACTGCGATTGCCAGCAAAACAAGAACTCCAACATGGAGCGGCTTTGAAGCGTTATTGCCGAGAGCACGCGGCCGCTCTCCTGCTCATCGGCGCTCGCGGCCGTTCAGCCCCACGCTTGCTCTGCATTTCCCACCGCAGGCGGGGCTTGAGGTGCATGCGACTCATGACACATGGAGTAAAGATCAGCTGTCCATTCCATGTAGATGTTTTTAAATTCCTATTTTTTTCCAAAAATAACAGATAAAGACAGTAAACCAGTAGTTGGCTTTGGAAGCTGTCGCTCAGGAAAATGAGCTCAGATAAGAAAAACTGACTGGAGTTTACAGTAGGTTTGCCATGTGGGGAGAGAGATAACGGTTGGATGAAAAGGCTACCAGTTCATTTGATGAAGCTTAATTATGTTTCCAGTGCTGAGTGTTCTTGCTTCTGAAAATAAAGAATGCAGAGGGGAATTATGGCGCCACAAATCAAAATTGGCATGAAGGTTGCAACGATTACATTTTTTTTAGATTTTTAAAAAAAATCCACATACTTTCCTTTTCCATGAAGTAGCCTTGCCTGTTTGATTAAAACCAAAGATTACAGAACTGTAGCAATACCGTCCAGGTGTGTGTTTCATTTAGCAGAGCGTCATTTAAAACAGTTCACGACTTTCATCAAAATACTTCAAATATTCTACACTAATTATCAAACGAATGGTCTACTTGTAGCATTTATACTTGGAAATAATTAGTAAAACGTTTGGCAGGTGCAATGTATTTGATCACTTGATGACTTGTGAAATTCTCGAACTTTAATTAACTTGATAAGTCATTATTGTGAAAGGGCAAATAAAAATATACTCAAAAAATGCTAACTCGGCTCTAACATTGTCATGTGAGCAAATTTCACACTCACATGTATTCCTATGGAGTAGAAGGAGGTTGTGAGAGGATGCCATAGAAATATGAAAGATTATTAACATCATCAAAATAAATAATAATTTAAAAAAATCTCCATAAAGTTTAAATGACAGTGAATTGAAATAAACACAGAATTTAGTCAAAAGAAGGTAAAGAGCCGGTTCTGTTGCAGAGAAAGTGGCCATTAAGATATGGTAAGATAGTTTATTGATCCCAATCTGGGAAATGTTGATCGTTTTAGTACTAACACTTTATGTTAGTATTGTGCTCAATATTGGTGCAAAGCTGATATGAAAAACTGCAAATAACATGTGTTAGTTTATCCAATGTTAAAGGGTTAATACTTTAGGGAAAAACTTTATTCCATGGGATATGAAGATAAGCTTCCTAGTTGCTGGGCTGCAACAACACAACTCAACATTTTAATTTTGAGCCTCGGTGAATTATTTTTTTAACCAATACTTTATGTATTTATGTATCTGCTCATTTATTTGACAGGGAAATTGCACATAAAAAAAACATCGTCACCAATCCACCAAAGTTAGCTACAAAGCTATTTTTCATCCACTGTCCTTGGAGTGACGTTAAGATTGTCTCCCTGAAAAGCATAACATTAGAAGCAAAATACAATGCAGACATAAAAACATCTGGAGCCCCTAAAGGGACATCAAAGTAAAAAAATAGAAGAAAACCTTTTTTTTCTGGCTACTATCTTATAGGCACCAGATACAAACCAGTAAAGAAAAAAAATCGGGTTACTTTAAGCTCAAAAAACAGAAAATTTGAAACCAGGTATAGTGCTCACAAGATAGCATCTGGTGCGCACAAGACCCTAACCAGATTTAGAAAATTTCCCTTTAGGGGCTCTGTAAAAACAGTAAAGACACACAACATTTTGAAAAATTAAAAATACAAAAAATGATCAGATATACATCCTGACAGTGAAATGTAAACACAAAGTAGAAGTAGACCAGGACTTTATAAAAATGTAAATTGACTCTATTAAAGAACATGCAGACATTTATAGTGATCTAATTAAATTTGAGGTGTTAATAGATTATATATGTTGACATCTCTGATGTGTCACTGGCCAGTTCTTAAGACATTTTTAAATGATCTTTGTGAGTCTAGTTCTCTGATGTTCTGAATCCTGTCCGTCTGTACCTGAGAAGGGTTTTTGACTGAAGACTCTTTTTGCACATAGACAATACAATCTCCTCAGACTGGCCCTTGTGTGACTCGTTGTGAGCTGGTTTGAAAGTCTACAAACTGACTAAGTGGAGGAGAAGATAAACCATTCATTATTTTTATTACTAATTATCATCTAGGAGTGGGTCGTGGGGGCAGCAGTCTAGGCAAAGATGCAGAGCTGTTCCTTTTCCTGATCACTTCGTTCAGCTCCTCAAGGGAAATCCTGAGGCATTTCCAGGCCAACCCAGAGATGTAGTCTCTCCAGCATGTCCTGGGTCTCCCCCCGGTGGGAAATGCCCAGAATACCTCCCCAGGGAGGTGTCCAGGAGATGTCAGAACCACCTCAGCTGGCTCCTCTCAATGTGGAGGAGCAGTGGCTTGTTTCCATCTCTTACAATTCACATTTTGAGACAGCTCCCATTATAGAAGATGCTCCTGCTTATGCAGGAAAATTGAGAATCACTTCTAAAACCTTTAAGGCAATGGGAAGATTCGCCTCAAGCTCTTCAGCCAACGAAGATTGGAACCAATGGGCAAGAAGAGTCTAAACTAAACCTACAACTGTCTAACTAAGGCCCTACTTCTACAGTCCCCAAGCTGTAGGTGACCCCTTTCCAAGTGTGACGTGTCTGCTGTGATTTCAGACATTTGGAAAGTTCTGTCATCTTTTACACAGATAACTTTTTTTTAATCTGGTCTCTGGAGAACCATGGTTTTTCAAGCTAGAATCAAAGTAACTTTTTTTTGTTTCTATGGTAGCAAAGTTTGGCAAAAGTTTAGATTTTTGTCAGGTCTCAGTGGTATTGGTCCCTCTGTACTGATTCAGTATCTCAGCCTACAAGTGTTTGATCTGCCAGACTCCTACAGCTCTTCTTCTTCCTGTCTCTTGAATATTTCATTCAGCTGTGAGGTTTAACGTGATTTAGTGTCTGCTAAGGGTTCTGGCACTTTTTATTTTTGTAACGAGTCCACAAATGTTTTGAGAAATGTCTTACTAGTCTCGTCTACAGTGTGCAGCGTGGCATCACAGCTTTTATTGTTCAACACCCTTTTTTTCATTCATGTTTCCTCTCTCATCCTTTTTGAGGTGCATGACAAGCACTTTGGGAAAAATGGATGGTGTTTTTTTCCTCTGTAAAACATCCTTCATGTTTGCATTGTACTATATAACACAAACCGCTCAAGATGAAGATGTCAGGATGTGCCATAGAGCTCACAGAGACCAGACTGCGATTTGCAGTCACATTTCCCATGCCCCAAATGCGTCACAGTTGCGCCTGTGGTTTTGAAATTGCCTAAAATGAGTCGCGCTGCGAGCTTCATTGACTCCACGAGTCGCCCCACACTGCTGATCCACACAATAGAGCCCCCAAACAGCTTGAGCGATTATGACGAGCCAAAATTCGCCCTCTTCTATTTTCACCTTCTGTGCCCTTCTGTCCTTCTCCGCTTCCTTTCTTCCCTTCCTCAGGGGCTGGTGGGAGAAAAATACGGCAGCATCCGAGTGCCAGGGGAGGTGGAATCCGCGGAGTTCGAGATGATCTTGGACGCGGCGGTGGAAGCCGGCTTGGACACCCACATTTTGGAGGAGTGGTACTGCAGGGATGAAAACTCCGTACCACCCGCATACTACCTCAAGCCCAAAGCCCAAATGCTCAAGAACTACCAGAACTCAGTGAGTCCAGCAGAACTAATATCCATAACATCTTGTTTTATAAAATGGACTAGTCTATCTTACTTGTGCCTTTTTCACCCCTCATTTA
Organism: Oryzias melastigma; assembly: GCF_002922805.2. Taxonomy (NCBI): domain Eukaryota; kingdom Metazoa; phylum Chordata; class Actinopteri; order Beloniformes; family Adrianichthyidae; genus Oryzias; species Oryzias melastigma. The sequence goes on along the minus strand of NC_050529.1, from coordinate 14,728,830 downwards.
GTGATCTGAACAAAGGGAATATGTTAAATTTTCTTTTTGCTGGTTCATTAGAAACTGTCTCCTTTGCTGTGAAAATTCATCTTAAATTCCCTCCTCTGTCTGTAGTCTCTTCCATTGCTTTGACCTTCAATATGACATTTAGCAGCAAATCTTAGTGTCCGTTACAAACAGCAGTAAACCCAGAACCCATTGTGCTTCACCGCACAGTCAGTATGGCAGAGTCTACGTTACTGCAGAGGACTTTTGCTTGATTTTGCTTTGTGGATGCTTTGTCAAAGCATAAAAAGGCTTAACAGTGATCTGCCAACACGCTAGAGGCTGCAGCAATAACTGTAAAAAGGATAATATCTGTTGAGCCGGTCTGAAGCCGGCTTTGGAGCCAAGTCGTTACCGTCTTGGCACAAAGAAGATGAGGGATTTTCATAAAAGGAGCAAAGAAGATGAAGCAAACAAACAAACCTGACTGTTGTTTCAAAAAATCATACAACATTTTAGTCACTTCAAAATAGGGTTGGGCAATATAGACTTATTTATATCACGATATAGTTTTTTTTTTCATATCAGGCGATAATGACATATATCACGATATAAATCAGCTATCTATATTTGTCAAATTTGAACGCTCTATGGCTCATAAGAGTAATCAAACAGCAGGTTATTTGGGTTTAAATATATATTGTCTGTCACACTTTAAAGTCCCCCATAACAATTTTTTTTATTTTAAAATACATACTTAGTAGGTGTTTCAATTATGATCATAAAGTTTTTAACCAAAATCCCTTAACCTAAATGTCTTAAAAAGACATTTTTAATGTTGATCTGAAGCCTCTGTTTCCAGAATCTCCTCTGAGGGGGCGTGGCTTTTGGGCATGATTCTGCATCCTGATTTTGGAGCTTGTCTCACTCTCTCGGTCCAGTTCTCATATACAGTCAACGTGCCAAACCAAACGCTAATCACCTGTTTGACACAGCGTGAGGATTTGTATGGACCTCATAAGCTCAAGTTGACCCAAACTTTACAGGATAATTACTTTTTAAGAGTGAAATACTAAAAACTGTCCACTAAAATGAGCACATTTTCAGAAATAAAAGTTGAAGCAGTTTATTTTGAGTTGAATGAGACATGAGACTTTCCCTTGTTAGTGCAGATGTCCCTGCATGAGCTCGCATGAGGCAGAATGACAGCGGTCCCTCAGTGTGTGACGAGTGTACGGTCAGCCTGTCCTTCCTCTGGCTCCTGCTCGTCTTAGATGGAGTCCAGCAGCGCAGCAAAGACCAAGAGTGACAAGGCCTGGAGGAACGTGTCGGAGGAGATCAAGAGGATTTTCCGAACAGCCGTGCTGCAGCTTCAAGAGAAGGGCACCATGAAGAGCGCTCAGGCCAAGAAATTCCTTTGCTCTGGTGAGTTTCATGTCAACTTTTTTTTTTTTCCTCAGCTTACATACTGATCTTTTTCGTTCGAAGTAGCCTCATGTGTCTGTGCCTGCTGGACCGTTCCTCACGTCTGTCATAATGTTCCTCACATGGAATTTGATCCTGTCTTCACTTCATTGGTTTTCTCTTTTAGATGTGAGCTGAATGTTAGGGCTGTGGATTGTTATTTAGGTGGTGAGCTTGTTGTTTTTTCTGTGTTCTGCACCCTGATTGGCCGTTGACCTTGTCATTCACCTATTCTGTGCCGTATCTTTTCTATAGAATGCGTTCATTTTGCCCATAAATCTTCGATCAGGATTAGATCTTTGTTTTCGTTTTACAATACTGGATTTGAATTTTGAGAGTTTAAACGGGAGAGAAAAGTGTGAAAATGTCTGAGAAAAGTGTATGCAGTGAGTAGTGAGGAGAATTACAACATCTCTCTGCAATTTTAGAGTGATAATTACATTTCCTGAAGGGTGTTTTTACCGTAGTCTGCTATATTTATGAAGATTGTGGATCTCAGGCGTCACAAATATTCATACTCTGTTTTTCTAGATCATAGATATCAGAGTATTTGTTTGCTTCAGCCCTACTGAGTGTACTGGCATTGTTGCCTTTCTGCAACTCTGATGTGAATTTTCTCCTTGCAAATGAGACTTTTCATTAGTGAGGAGCTCTCGACTGCAGAGATTATTAGAAATTATTAGTAGAAATGCAGATTTTCTGCTGTTTACCCCCCGACAGGTGTGGTTGATTCCATAATGACTCTGGTGTGACGCGACATTATTAAATGAAAAAATGAACTCCATGTGGTTTATTGGTAATTTCAAACACAAGTGTTTTCTTTCATTTCCCTTTTCTCTAGTGAGTGTTGGGCGTTTTTTTTTTTTGGCATAAGATTCAGCTTTTACTTTTTGCATGTTTTTCCTTTTATTTCTAACAAAATTTAAACTTTATATTTAGAGTAAAACTTCAAGATCATGATATATATATAGTATATACATTACCGTTCAAAAGTTTGGGATCACTTAGAAAGGTTCTTATTTTTGAAATATAAGCACTATTTTTTTCAGGTAACTTTAAATCTCCAGTTTCTTGCATAGAATAGCCTTAATTTCTAAAAACAATAGACTGGAGTTTTACAGGAATGTTTTCTTTTTCTGGCCATTTTGAGTGTTTATTCGACCCCACAAATGTGATGCTCAAGATACTCAACCTTGCCAAAGGAAGATCCGTTTTATAGTTTCTCTAACTGTTTTCAATTGTGCTATCATGATTACACAAGATATTTTCTAATCATCTGTTAGCCTATTATTTTATTAAACCAATTCAGGGAAAGAGAAGATCGGTCATCATCTGAGTTGAAATATCGTGATAGTTCACTATACCGATATTTTGTCCCACCTCTCATCACCAATAATTTCCAGAATCCGTTCAATTGATTCACCAGAGCCTGGATCGATACAATTCAAATTTTTTTATTTTTTTTATTTGATTCTTTCGATCCTCTTATTTCACTTTGATTCAGTTCAATTTAGAGTTTACACATTTAAATCAAATAAACCTTTATTTATAAAGCGCTTGTCATTCACACGTTTGTTACAAAATACATTAATAATATATATATATATATATATATATATATATATATATATATATATGTTTAGAAGATTTTCATATTAATCTGATACAGTTCATACTGTAAAATGTATTAGTAAAATTATAAAAATATTGTTAATAGCATACAGTGTTTCATGGTTTCTCAAACAGAGAAGCTCCAACAATTGGTCTGCTTCTCCTGGAGGGTGTTTCAGTTTGGCCACTAGGTGGCGATAGCGCTATTGCATTACACCTTATTCCAGAAGAAGAAGAAATATGTGTTTAGACCAAAAATAGTTACTTAAAAAAATATTTTCTTAAACAAGTTTGGAAAATTAATGCCTGTGAGTTGATAAAGATATATATTTAGTCAGCAATGTATGTTTAGGTCGACTGAGTGTTAGCATTAGTTGTCCTATAGGAAATCCCATTATACGTTAGCAACAAGCTAGCAGACTTTAGCTGTCGATCTCTACTTTATGGATTGATTATCGATCTATTAAGCTTGGATTGATTCACATTAATCAGTTTTATCAACCCAACCCTGATAATCACACAGACAATGTTTCAGTGTGAAATTTTGCACAATTTTATCCCAATTTAAATATATATATCATGCAGAGACATTACCAGCTTTACTTCCTGCTTACATAAATTCATGACAGGAACTGTTGTTTGTGATCATGTCTCCTCTGTTATATTTATTTTGTTTGGGCACATTTTCAATCCCATTGTGCTCACATTTATGAGGATAATTTGGATAATATTTTCGGAACCTTTTAGATGCTCCTGCTATTTGCCACACAAACATTCTGTTGGTCGTTACCATGCGCCCACTTTCTGTTTTTCCATTTGAAAGCCAATTAAGAGCGACCAAATGTTCCCGTTCTTCAAATGAGCACCAGAGACTGGTTTCAGAACAAAACTATTCTTGTAAAAATGTCTGATTTTAAATCAAAATGAACCTGTTCAGTGTAGTTATTTTTTATTTTTCATTTACTGATTAGAGTGTGTTGGGGGGTGGGGTTAATCAGTCATTTTTACTTTTGTGAAAAAGGAAGAATATGGCATTAATGAGAGGGTTTGTTTGTTTGTTTGTTTACTTCAGCTCCTCTCGTTTCACCCAACTGGTCATTTTTAGCACATTGTTCGTTTGGGCAGAGCCAACTCCATGCAGATTCATGCAAATGCAGGAGTGAAATCAGACATCTTCCATTTGAAGTCGCTGACTAAACTCAAGCCCATTTTCTCCTCCAAGGCTTTTGGGTTATTTATGGGTCAAAATTCCTGGTTTTATGCGTCGTCTGTTGCTAAGCTGCAGTTTGTGCTGCACATCTTTGAACAAGCACATGAAAACACGGACGCGTTTCCTTGGTTTCAGCGCTGTTACCCCTATTCATTTTAAGATTCTTTCATCTGATTTTGAATCTCACCATGGTTTCCTCAGCTGCTCCTACTTGTGTTTCCTTGAATCCTCTTAGTTCAGCTAATCATTAGCTCCTAATCAAACCCAAAACTAATTTTTGCTGTAACAGCCCCAAAATATAAATATAAACAGTTTGCCACTTCAGTCATTCAATGTCTTTATTTGTATTATATCTCAAAATTATTGCAGTCAATTAAAAAAACACACACTCTTTGATGTATGCAACATAGGAAAATGAAAAGATAAGTAAAAACAGCTCATGCCATGTCCAAAGCCTGGCTATACAAATGATTTTTTAAAAAATGACTGCCTGCTCATTTTTAATGGTAAAGGTCGATTCGATTCATTTCTGTCTCAGACAGATTGTACTTGTTGGATCGTAGGAATAGAAATCAATTAATCATCCAAAACATTAAATGACAGAGCGAAGTACACAAAACGCACGGATGAAGACAACAGAAAAACACTTTTTAAATACTGTGATTGTAGGCAGCTGTGACTGTCTTAGAGAGAAACCATGGGGTGGGGCATCCACCAACCTGCATGGAACAAAGCAGAAGAAAACCCATAACAAAAATCAATCAAGAACAATTTATGACTCTTTAATGTTTTTTACAGTAAGAGCTGAACTTGATCAAAGGGACTTAAACATGTGCAGCAGAGTATTTATCACTAGTATTGAAGAGCACAGTGTGAAGCAGATCCATGACGGCACAATTCCACATTATTTCAGCACCACGGACAGCGCTATAGATTTATCAATACACAGGATCATTGCTGCCACTGATATGCCGGCGGATTCAAACTCACACAAGCTTCAGTCATTAACACATCCGTGTGTCCGGCACACTCTCCACTCTCCTCTCTGTCGCCTAAATAACACTCACTCTTTCTCAACAAATTGCTCAATTTATGAAATCTTTATTTAACAAAAACCCAAGGAAACACCACCTGTGGAGCATTGACCCTCTAAGTATACTCTCAGATACCTTTAAATATTTACATTTTCAAGATTTTATTCATATCTGATTTACATTTTTAGGGGCATTTAGCAAAAATGCCAAATATTTAACAAACGACTTCAACTGAATTTACCTTTAAGATAGAGCTTTATTTATTTTTCCTATACTAAGAAAATTTGCAGCATTTTGGACAGCTTACAAGTTTCTGCATTGGTAGGAAGAAGATAAAAACTGATTTTTGTATATGCATATGTACTATTAATGTAAAAAAAAAAAAAAGTTAATAGTTATGAATTTATATTTCAATTGTTCTTGAAAGATGCTTAATTATTGGTTTAGAACAGGAGTCAAAAACTTTAAAGCTAACGGAACCGATTGGTCCAGTTTCTGACTGACGTTAACCCACCAAGAATTTCAAAGTCACTGTTCAGTAAAATACACTTTATTCACAGCATTTCTGTGGGGTCTTAAAAAGTCTTAAAAGCTTATTGAACTTGTGAATTTGGAAATAATACCTCAAACAGTCTTAAATTTTGACATCTAGGACTTAAAAACTGAGCTGTTTATAGGAAGGAAGCTACATTTTTGATCATAAAATGGGAATAAATGAATAAAATGGAAAATAGGTCTTAATTTTTTTATATGCATGGTCTTAAAAAGTCTGAAATGTAACTTTTAGAAACTTATAGTAACCATGTATTTATGTTTTTTATGTCAATTTAGACATATATTTATGTATAAAATATTTACAGTAATTGAATTATTATATTTTATTTGTACAGTACAACAATTTAAACATTTTTTTTACTTTAGACAGCATCACATAAAAGTTTCTTTCAAAATAAAATACACTGTTTGTCTAAAGATCCTTCTGCTGTAGCAGATTTACTTGAATAAAAATGCAAGAAAGCCAAACCAAAAGATGGTATTTTCCATCATTATGATTTTAGTGCACCTTCATCATTTACTATGAAATATAAACAGCACAAATGTAGAATCTAATTTTTCAAATAAATCTTGATGTTTTTAAGCTTAATCTAACAATAAACTACTCTTACCAATATTTTAACAGTAATGTGATATGTTAAAATTCTATACATAAATGACAAAACTTAATGTATTAAGAGAAACCAACAACAGTACTTTATTTATTGTAATGATTAGCATTTTTTGTTGTAGCCTAAGAGCCACAATGGAGGGATGAAGGAGCCGCATATGGTTGCAGAACCTTGGTTTGGAACATTATTTTGTGCCCCTCCCACATGTAAACCTGCCATTTTGTAATTACACACATTTCCTCACACATAATATAACACTTTAAAGGTTGATTAAATGCCTTGCACAGCATCTTTTAAGTGGGCATCCCCAAAACATCCCTTTGGACATGATAACAGATAGAACCTTTTCTCCATAGAGGAATGAGTCTATCGCGATAGACTTTTATTTTGAAAGTTGAAAATTTCCCTGCATTGGAATATCGCGATGCATATCGTTATCGTCTGATATGAAAAAAAGTATCGTGATATATGCCCAGTCCTCTTTGGGCTATGGAGCCTATCAAAGCAGCGAGCTGGTATTTTATGATAAATGTGAAGAAAAATAGAAAGAATTGCTACAGAGAAAAGAGTGGAGTAATAGCGAGTATCTTGCTGAAGAAGCAGGAGTTAAAGAGTTCTGTGGGGTTTTTGGGTTGAATGGGATGAATATGTCCTCTCCTGAAACTTCCACTTTTCTTTTCACACGTTGCCTTCTACCCACATAAATAAGAGGCTGAACTACGCAGGAGATCCTGGCAGGATTTCAGTCAGTGGGCTTGTGTGCTGGCTTATGTGATTTCTATCATCTTTGCCTCTTTTAAATGAGGCTCAAGAGAAATCCATCTAGTTGGAGGCTAAAAGCTTCTAAAAGCAGGCTGGTCGTGCTCTTTAAAGAGACCTAAATCCAATATTCTTCTGATTTCCGACTTTGCAGCTTGTAATCCGGCGGTGGCTTTTGTGAGAGGAAGAAGTTTTCTCTCAGAAGATGAAAGCTTGTCGTCTTCTCTTTGTCGTTTCAGCCCTGGAGGATGAGTTGGACTTTGCTCTGGGGAAACAAACGCCCGCCTTTCTCAGGAAATGCGTCTGCTACATTCGCAAGATCTCCAACTTTGACCGCTTCGCCAAAATCCCGGAGATGTCGCGCTACATGGACATCGTGGTCAGCAGCGATCGCGTCATGCGCAACCAAGAGTCCTACGAGCGCCTCCTGAAAGTCCGGGACGAGTTCATCCCCACGATTGTGGCCGCCTCCAACCTGCGCGTCTACTCCTCTGTCACCCACTGCGACATGAAGCTGGGCTACTCCCAGGAAGTGGAGAGTCACTACGTGGAGGGTCTCTGTAAGCAGTTCTACGAGGACATGGTGGACATCATCCAGGCCACCGTCCAGCAGAACTTTGACACAGAAACCGACCCTTTGTACGACGAGGTCCTGCAGCATCTGTCCCTCTGTAAGACCTACGCTGCTCTGTATGAGTACAAGGCGGAGACGCTGGATTATGTGCAGGAGTACCTGATGCCCTCCAAGGGGAGCAGGATGAGCCCTATGGTGGTGTTTGGAGGACCTTGCACTGGAAAGACCCTCCTGCTGTCCGAGGTGGCCAAACAGGTGAGCAAAAACCTCCTTTTTTGGGGTCGTATTTCCTACTTTTCTCTCACTACAAGTACTCATACTGTGCAAAACAGTATGAGGAGGCGTGTGAGTGTTCGTCCCCTCGCAGCAAACACTCTCACGACCATCTGTGCATCCACCAAGAGCCAACGCGTGCTTCATTTCCTCCGAGGCCAATCGTACACACAGCGTCTCTCAACAGCTGCTTTAAACAAGTTGCGCAAAAAATACATTTTTTCTTTACACAACGCGTGACTGCTCCCAGGTTTGTGTGTGCGTCATCTGGCAGCCTTGCAACAAAAAGATTAATCTGTGGTACTCCTCCTGGCACAAAAAATGCTTATTTCAGAGTGTTCAGGACATTCAAGTTTTATTTACAAGCTGACTATCTTAATTGTACACACAACAAACGTTTTACACAAATTTAAGCTAGTGTGGGTACAAATCAAATCTGTTGCTTAGGCGTAAACGGATCATTAAGAGAAGAGCTTCAGGGAAAGCCAGCCCACAAAAACCAGCTGATATATGACACGGCTCTTTATCGCCAGTAAACAGACGCGCATGATAAGGCTGGTTTATATGCAATCTGTTTTTGGCCTGCAGTTTTCCAGCCTTTTAAAAGAAAACAAAGTGAGTTTTTCATTTGACAAAGCTGCTCTCACCTGCAGTCAAGCTGCTATTTCTATTGTGATTTTCCAAACTAGATGGTGCTGAGTGTGTAAAAACATACAGGTCTGTCTCCAGCTGGTTGGGCTGCAGGTGGTCTGTGATTACACAACAGCATATAGCTGCTACAGCGGACTAAATATAGACATTTATTTTTGTTGGACCATTAATCATCTTCTCCATTGTTCTCAGCACAAAAAAACCAATATCAACGTTCTTTCCTGTTTGTGTTTCGCTCAAACTTTTTTTATGAAGTTTGTCTCTGAAGACGAATCATTGTTTATTTTCACACACAATGGAAGGTGTGGAGTTATCAGATTTCTAAGCTCAACATGATTGATCCAGAACTTTTTTGAGCCTGATTTTTTAGAGACCTCTAGTAAAGAGCACAAAATGTGCACATTCAAATAGATTGCTCCTGCCATTTCTTTACGTTTGGACCTGATGCACGTTCAAGAACGGGTCGAACATGGAGAGAGAGAGAGAGAGAGAGAGAAATTATTAATGTACGTTTTAAACAAATGTGTCTAAATGTGTAAACTCCAAATTGAATTGAATTGAGTGCCTTGAAAGAATTGAAAAAAATCAGAATCAAATCAGTCCAGACTCTGGCGAATCAATCGAATAAATTTTGGACATCATATGCAATATCCAGCCCTAGCTGATTGGTCAAAGTTCAAGTGGTTTAGCTTTCAATGCGGTTTCTATGAATGCAGAGTTTATACAGAGAGCCTGAAAATGATCAAAGGAACTTGCTTAGTGACTCACAAATGCAAAAGTTTTAAATTTGGAAGCACTATTGTAAGAGTAGGGTTCGGCACATACTTTATACATCATACACACACCATAGATCCTGTGATGGACTGGAGAACCATCTAGGGTGAACCCTGCCATGGGCCCCAGTGACCCCATGACCCCAAGAGGGAATAAAGGTTTCGAAAATGGATGGATGGAGCAGAAAGTTTATTTACATAAAATAAAATTGGACTTGATGAAGGCCGTGGTGCAGAGGTAGAACGGTTGACCTCTGATTGAAAGACTGCAGGTTTGGTTTTCACTCTACTGCTCCATGTATTGAAGTGTCCTTGGGAGAGACTCTGAACCACACATTGCTCCTGGTGGTTATAGGTTAGTGCCAGTGTAATGCTTCATTAGAAATGGGCTTCCAACATAAACTATGACTTCTAGGGCTTCTGCGTTCAATACTCTCGCGTTCACACACCGCTACGCTAGATTTTAGTCTGTTTTCAGGCTATGTAGAAAACACGCTGCAACTGAATGCACGCTGAAAGTTAAACCAGTTGACCACCGATCAATCAGAGACTCAGCTTTGGTAGTGACATATGGGTAGTGTACTTTTTAAAACAAGGAAGTGCCAAGAGGTTGAAAATCGATCATGGTGGACAAATTAATAAATGCATTTTGTGCCCAGACAGAATTATTTAACAAGTCTTTCATATATCAGAATAGAGCTGTCAAAGTAAAATCCTGGTGCAAAATTACAAGATCTGTTCCGCTTTGACATTTCAAACCAAGCCTCTTCCAACTGTAAGTACATATGCTCAGGTAGCGACAGACCTACAGTATGTTAACACCATTTCTAAAAGCACGTTCAAAAAACCATGTTCAGCTCATTCTGGAATGCGCCACACATGCTGTGGAGCCGGCATCAATGTGTAAATGTGTATGTAGATAAGTGAACTGTACAGCACTTTGGGGCCTCAAGGTGAATAAGCAAAAAAACGTAATATCACAAGAAGTACTTTTACGGGGGCGTAAAATAAGTACAGCTGGAAAAACAAGATCGCTAGATGAGGTTTGGAGAGTTAGTGCTCAGAATAAAATATTGGCTAATAGAACAGGTGGGGCGCCAACATAAAAAATCTCTCTGACCCATATCACTTACTTCCTATGAGGAGCAGATAACTTGGAACTGAGGTACTTCTAGAACAAGCGAAATAGTCTGCAGCTCTTGCAGACTATTTGACATCTGTTCTGTTTTCTGAGACAAAATGCTAAGATGCCCATAGCAGCTGGTCAGCACTGTGTCATGACTGGCAATAGTCAATAATGCCCTGGCAGGAGGGGTCGAAGATGGCGTACAGGTGGTGGTAAGCACTCTTAATCCCAGTTGCCCTTCAGTGAAGCAGCTGAGGCTGGAAACATATGAAAGGGCTCAGCAAGAAAAGGCTCGCACTGGAGGAAAGTACCAGTCTGCATACTCTGCAGTCAAGTTACAAATGTCACGTTGGATTAAAAATATGTATTAAAACACCCGGTTTCACATCAACATTTTACTTCTGCAGGAGTGTCAAGATTGCACTGCTGCACCTTTCATTCCGAAGCGATTACTCTTTCAGTCTCTTTTCATGCTGCTTGTACCTCATCCTCTCAACTATAGCGACCACTTTTTTTGTATGTAGTTTTGCAGTGTACACCTCTGTTTTAGTCAAGCTAAACGCTCAATACCGCAGCAGCAAGCCTATTCTATATATTCTGTTTGGCAAGTGACATTGCATGTGTTGGATTGATCTGTGTACATCAACTCCACCCAATTTGAGGTTAATTTAAGATAGAAAAGCTCATATTGCAATATTCACCAATGACAAATCAATCAAGTTTACTGCATTGTTTTGACTTCTTTTCAAGCCACAAAAGTACTGCTACAGATGAAGGGAAGAGGAATTCTTGGTGATTTTACGGAGGAGCTGCAAGATTCCGTATGAAACGCAACTTATAATGAGCTGTGATTCTGTGGGATCTCTCGTGGCGTCCGCTGTGCTGCGCTCAGGATAGCCACTTCCTACCAAGAAGCGCATTTAATTTGAAAGAAGTGTTTCCACTGCAGTTTTGCGAAAAATGTCTATTTCTATATGCTCCAAAAAACACCTCCTCTAAGCGCAAAACTTTTTATTTGTCTTAATGCAAGTTTTTTTTTAATTGTGGTGTTTACATTAAAAATTTATTATCGAAAATCTAATTTGCAAAATGTCATAATTAATGGAAACACAGCTAGTTACTAGAGTTAAGCATGACTACACTCCACCTATCAGGTTTTTCCTCTTCTGTTTTTCTTCTTGAAAAAAGTCACTTATTTTACAATTTTCCATACCTGTAAAACTAATACATTTGACTAACGTGACTCAAGTTGGAATAAAGATTTATCTATTTACGTATAGCCAGAAGTAGGCGGTGATAGAAAAAAACAATACTCACCCTTTTTGATCACGTTGTCATCACCATCTGTGTGTTTCACAGAGAAACCTCTTTTGTTCTTCTTTTATCTGCTTTTACTTACATTTAAAACCGGATGTAGCTGTCAGTGGTTACGTTTGAGCGGAAGCCAATGGCTTTGAGTGGCTCAGTTTCCTGCGCTAATCTGGACACAGTGCCACTCGTCCCTAGTGGTGGAAGTGTGTAATGGCAGTTACAAATGACTGAAAGATTGCGACTTGGGAACACTTGATCATGTGTTCGATTAAACGGCAGGAGCCGGTAGCGCTTGGGAATTAGGTGGTGGCGGCCCCCATCAAATTCTCTAAGCATGAAAAACCCTGATTTACAAATCTTTAGTCAATCAGGCCCTATGAGTAAATGTTGTAAGCAGTCATTGGTTGATCTAATGATTTAATGGGATTCTAAAATATGGATCTCAAGCGTGTTTATTTATCAAGAGCAAATTTGAGTTACTACTGGCTCATAGTTTTGCTTCTGCTTTAGTGTTTATACTTCACAAACATTTTGCAAAACTGTAAGATTTATATGAATCACATTCAAGTGTGTATAATTCTTCATCAAATGTCTGGCCTTATGTCTTTTCCCTCTTTCCAGATCTGATCTTTGTAGCTCACACTGAAAACCATGAAAGCTAGTTAAACATATTTACATTGCAAATAATTCCTAATCTATCTCCCCACCTCTTCAAACCCACTCAAAGCTAAAACTGGAGTTGGAGTCATGAATATCGTCCCAAAAGTGTCAGATAACATTGTTATTCTTCCTGAAATCTCAGCTGGGCCGTTTATTGAATTTATTAGGCATAATATTATCATGGAATAATTAAATGAATTAGTTCAATATTTGAATTGCATGAACTCTAACAGGGATTCTATGTGATATTTTTGTCTTGACAGGCCTACACATGGCTGCAGAAAGAATTGGGACCAGAAACAGACCCAGTGGTTATTGTTCGCTTTATTGGCTCCAGCCAACTCTCTACAGACCTACGAACTCTCCTCCAGAGCATCTGTGAACAGATCGCAATAAACTACCGCTGCCTGATTCACTTTTTGCCTAACAAGATTCAGGAGATGAGGGAGCTTTTGATTAACCTATTAGGAGAATCATCGTTCCATAGACCCCTGGTAATCGTTCTGGACTCCTTGGAGCAACTTTCAGATGCAGACGAAGCTCGCAAACTGTGGTGGCTTCCCATACACCTGCCTCGCACAGTCCGCATTGTTGTTTCAACGCTGCCAAACAAGCACGGCATCTTGCAGAAGCTACGCCACCTCATACATGATGATGGATATTATGTGGAGCTAATCCAGAGGGACCGAAAAGCCTGCAGCCAAATGTTGAAACAGCAATTACTTGGGGTGAAAAGAAAAGTTACCTCCGGCCAGCAAATCTATGTGAATGAGGCACTGGCAAAGTGTACCTTGCCGATGTTTGTCAACCTCATTTATAGAGAAGTAGTTCATTGGAGGTCTCATAAAGATGTGGATGATAAGTCCCTTTGCTCCACAGTGCATGAGAGTATAGAGCAGCTATTTTACTCTGTGGAGAACAAACTGGGCCAACGATTTGTCTTCCGAGCTCTGGGGTACATCACCATGGCAAAAGCTGGGCTAACTGAGGTTGAGCTTGAAGACATCCTGTCCCTTGACAATATAGTTCTAGGTGATGTCATTGTGGCAACATACCTAAAAAACCCTCTCAGGATCTCCTACGACTTGGTTGCAAAGCTCAGAGAAGAGCTTGAGGGGTATCTGATAGAAAGGCAGGTGCGGAACATCACATTGTTGGTTTGGGCCAACCGGCATCTCCATCTCATTGCCCAGAAGCTGTACCTCAGCAATGAGGAGGACGTGCATCAAATGCACAGCCTCTTGGCTGAGTATTTTTTAGGAGCATGGGCAGGTGGTAGGAAGAAGATTTTTACCTACGATAACAACCATTTCACCTCCCTCAACATTTCTCACCACAAAAACCCTCATCATCAACAATCCCATGAGAAGGCGTCCTCTGATAAATACTCGTATGACAGACAGACTCCCGAGCAGCCGTGGGTGTTCCAGTGCAACCTTTTGGAGCCTGACATTTTCTTCGTAAATCACAGAAAGATGACGGAGCTGGTGTACCACCTTACAAGAAGTGGACGGACAGATGACCTCATGTTTGGGGTCATCATGAATTTCAGCTGGCTCTATACCATGATCAAGATTGGCCAATTTGAAAAGGCTTTGACAGACATTGACCTTGCTTACAGCTGTTCCCAAGAAAAAGAGCTCAAATTTCTGGCTGCCACTCTCCGTAGTGTAAAAGTAAAAGTGCTAAAAAACCCTGCATCCTTGTCTGCAGAACTGCAACAAAGACTTCTGCCGGTTGTCGCCTCACTACCCAAACTCAGACACCTTCTCTTGGAGTGTGACAAAGATGGCCCAAAGTACTGCTCTATAATGCCCCTCCATTCATCAATGGATGTCACCTACAGCCCAGAAAGACTTCCTCTTTGTTCAAGCTACATGCAAATTGTGGAAATCTTGCCCACTCTTGCCCTGAACATAGTCATTGTAGCATTGGAGGATGGGTCCGTTAGTACTTGGGACGTAGAAAGCAGGCAACTCCTCCGCCAGATTGACACTGCCAGATCGGTTGTGCTAGGAATCAGACTAACCTCTGATGAGAAATATCTGGTCGTAGCTACGACCAAGAATACTTTACTCATCTATGATAACCACAAATCCTGCCTTTTGTCAGAGGTTGAAATTAAAGGGTCCAAGCACAGTGGTGTCAGTGGTGGGGTCGCTTTCATCAATGGTTTCACCCTGTCTACTCATCATGCACTTGCTTGGCTTGAAGCTAGCAAAGATGTGAACGTAATTGACCTCCTATATGGCTGGCCCCTCTACCAGTTCCATTGCTGGTATGAGGTGACGTGTGTCCAGTGCTCACCAGATGGAATGTATGCCTTCTGTGGCCAGTACCTCAACACTACATCCATCTTTAACTTAGGAAATGGGGACAAGCTGGCCACTGTGACATCTGAGTTTTCTGGAGGGTTTGTCAAGTCCATTCTTGTACTTGACACCCTTAACCAAATGGTAATGATAGACAATGAAGGAAGTTTGTCAGTATGGAGTACTAAAGAGATAACCAACCCAAAGCTCATGGAGGATTATGATTGTAGAGGAGATGATAGTGAAGTGGTCGGTATCGAGTTATCTGAAGACCAGCGGTCTATCCTGATTTGCAAAGCTAGGAGTATAGAGGTTCTTGACACAAAAGTGTGGAAAATGGTTGAGAAGTTCAAAGCAAAACGTACTGAACGCTTTGTGGCTGCTGTTCTCTCCAAGAATGGACAGAGTATTGTCGCCTCCATGGAGAACACGTCCTCCATCTTTGTCTGGAGGAGGGACAGTGGACAGTGCATGGCGAGTTTGATCGAGATCTCAGGGGCTATTGTTAAGCTCATCAAATCTGTTCACCACAAT
Organism: Oryzias melastigma; assembly: GCF_002922805.2. Lineage (NCBI taxonomy): Eukaryota > Metazoa > Chordata > Actinopteri > Beloniformes > Adrianichthyidae > Oryzias > Oryzias melastigma. Next base: position 14,713,396 of record NC_050529.1, on the reverse strand, counting down.
TTGCTCCTCTCTGTTGCCAGCAGTGGAGTTCTATCAGTTTGGGACATCGACATAATCACCGCCATGTCTAACATTGACAAAACAGGCAAGAAGATCCAGACCTTGCAACTGTCTGGCCGAGAGGATTACGTGTTTACAATGGATGGCTCTGAAGCTGTCCACAAGTGGAACTTTAACACCGGCTTTATTGAGGTGGTCTTCAAGCACGAGGGCACAGTGGAGAACTGTGTCCTCACTTCCTCAGGGGACCTCATGGTGACTTCTGACGACAAGTCCAGTCAGTATATCTGGCAAACCAATACTGGAGAAAACATCTTTCGCATCAATGGACAGAGAATATCCCAGCTGCTAATCACCCATAATGACCAGTTTGTGGTGTCCCTATGTGAGCAGAACGCTTCTAGAGTCTGGAGACTTGCTACAGGGCACAAAGTATGCAACATCTTAGTACTGCTCCAGAATGCAGTGATAACAACGGCAAACACTTTCCTTGTGGGAACGTCTAAAAATAAGCTACTTGCTGTTAGCCTGTGGTCAGGGAGTGTGTCAAAGAAGTTTGTCTGTGATGATGGCATCACCATTGTCAACTTCAGGCTCATACCCGACTGCCCCGACTGTGTGGTCTTCATCACCTCTACCGAAACCGTCTTTATTTGGAGTGTGGCGGACGAGTCTGTGTGTAGACGAGTCCAGCTTCCAACCAACTTCCTCAAAAACCTCGAGGACTTTCAGATTTCCCCCAACGGAAAATTAGGAATAGTTTCCAAAGGTGATGAGAGTATTAACGTCCTTGACCTTCACAGCGGCAAGTTAAGGCTTGTTCATGCTGCCGGCATAATCTGGCGTCAGAAATTATCGAGAGATGGACGCTATTTGGTTTACGTTTGCTTCCGTAACTGTGATGAGGACGACGATGCTGGAGTAGTGTCCAATCTGATAGTGATGCGTCTTGCTGACGGCAAGAGCATTGGAACATGCTCTCTTTACAAGACCCCAACCTTCCTTGCTCTCTCCCAGCGAGCGCTAAACATCATCATCGGCTTTGAGGATGGCAGCATCGGCACATACACAGTTGTCGATCGAGTGGATGCTGCTCTCAAAATTAAGATAGCCACCTCCAACAGCCGACAGATCGTCAACAACGCCTCCCAGAAGGTGCGACCCAAATGTGTGAACCATTCCTTTAAGAGCATTGCTGACTGTGTCTGGAGGGAGTCAACGGAAGTCTTCTCCAGGGACAGCCCCAGCAACGTCTCGGACTCTGGAGAGGGTGAGTCCACAACACCTACGAAAAAGGCTGAACTGCTCCAGTGAGGAGCAGAGAGAAGAGGAGTTAAAGAAGTCTTTTCAGGGGGCGGGTGGGAGACGTGTCACAAATCTCAGAATCTCTGGGGTAGCAGTTGATTCTTGTTTACAGCCAAGTGATTCAGCTGCAAATTTCAGGCCTGTGGGTGGTCAATAGGCCGACCATTTTAACGCTGCATACAAATGATGTATTACTTCCAACTTCAGATGTTCTTTATGTTAGTTTTACACAAGAAGACTGTTAAAAAATACTGTTTTACAGAAGAAAAAAATGTAAACTCTGTAAGGTCTTAGTTTGCCATTATGTGTCCTTTTGCATTTGAAGAACTAAGCTATGATTCAGATTTGTTGGTCAAACATTTTCATAGCCATTCCAGCGATCTTAGCTACTGTCATTGACTTTATTTACATTGTACACACAAAGCCATATTGTTCTTGAGAGTATATTTATGTTTGTATTAACCGCTGGCAGTACTGTACAAAAAAAAAAGAACTTTGAACATATGTACATATCTCTTTTCGGCTGCTGCAACATGTGCAACTCCTTAAAATGTTACGTTGTGCTTAATGCAATCAAAGTGAGTGCCTGGAAATAAAAATGTTCCTTATGTGCATATTACAAGATAATGAAAATGCAGGGACTTTGTAAACACACTATACGCACCATTGCATAATACTTGCAATCCAGTCGACATCAGGAGCGATTGATGGCATTTCTTTCTGGAGTGAGAGCTGTAGGGATTTCTTGGAACGGGTTATGTGAATTTAAAGTGAGTTGACCTGCAGTTCCATTCGTTTGTGTGCGGTTCATTTTTAAGGGAAACACCACTATAGAGCAAACAGTGTAGCATAGCACCATACACATTTGAGCCTTAACCAGTGTACTTGCTTTAGGTTTTGTGGAGTTAGTTCAGATGTTTCAGTGTAGGAGGACAGAGTGAGTTTTCTTTCTGCAACAAATCAGCTGTGTGAACATATGTACAAGTTTTTTCAGTAGATGGAAGCACTTTAGGAAATGTTTGTGAAAATAATGCTTGGTTTATTCAGAATAAATAACATTTTAATTGTTTAAAAAAAACTAGGTAGTTAGTCTGTTGACAGAGACACAGTAGATCCTTGCAGGCTTACTTGAAATGCTGCAATCGCCCTACATATGCCAGTTTTGAATAATACATGAAGATCCTGTCATCTTAACAACATACTTCAAAGAGGAGCCATTTGGAAATCTATCAGAATTAAATTGGGGTCAAGAAAATGACAGAGACATAGTGTCAAAAAACGCTGTCAAAGCCAGAAGTCTTATCACGTAATAAAGGAAATGAGAAATATATTTTCAGTATTAAAAATCTCAAGACAAAAGATATGTGGGATAACAAGCAACTAAAAACATATTAGACTTTCTAAGCACAAGTTCAAAGAAAACCACTTCAAATGTTTGTCTAAGTTTTGGAGATAGTATACCAGCTTTGTCCAAAGGTTTGTGCTTAAAGAAATCATCAGTTTACCAGAGTTAGTTCTATGACATAAGTCAGGTCAGTTTTACATTTATAACCAGAGGATAGGTTGTCCCTCTAAATAGAACCAAGTCTGATTTCAATAGGGCTTCGCTGGTTTCTCACACAAGTTTTGCTCAATTAAATCAACCAGTTCCTGTTAATATGAAGCTAAAATTTGGCTTTCATGTCCCAAACTGACCTGTGATACATTTTGCTAGTCTTTAGCAAGATACTTCATGTCTAGAATAGATCTAGCCCCAAATCTCTAATCAATAACCCATGTGGTCCAACTACAAATATTTGCTGTTGTATTCCGGAAGTGGCTGTTTGATATTGAAACAGTGAAACCAACTGGGATCAATAAAGTCTTGTGGTTTTGTTGAAATTCTTTTTCTGCTTAAATAGAAGAAAACAAAAAACATGTAGTCAAAAAAGGATAGACTTGTATCGCCAATGTACGTTAATGGACAGCCAACATGGTTTCTATACATTCAGTGATCATGCCATATATTCCAGATACGATATCATCTAATCCTGGCCTTTCTTTAAATTGATCAATAGACGTGCTGATGATTTATTAGTCACCTGTCAATCAAAATCTTCTATTTGTGCACAAATTTAATGATAAATATGAAAGACTTATCAGGCCAAAAAAATTGCAGTGCTATTTATACATATGAAACACTTAATACGTGTCTTCATTTTTTGTTGTTCAGTTTAAGTATTTCAGATTTAAATCTTTTTACCAAAATGCCCTTGAGATTGCTTATGAAACTGACCCGGCTCCATTTTCTTTAGTTTACAAATTCTCATTCTGGAAGTCAAAGAGTATTTGCTTGGTGCATGCTAGCTAGCTGTGAGGCTAAGCCTTATCGTGCCATTTTCACAACGTATGGCATAATATAAGGTAAAAAATAAACACACATCAGTTGGCTTTTTTTTTTAGGATCTGTTGCGCATAACAGATATACTATTTTTACTTTTTTTATTTTAATTTATGCTAAAGGTACATCTTAGGTACTGTTTTTACATCTGTTGTCAGATAAGTGCACATTACTTTTTCTCCAACTGGCAACACGATGCAACGCACATTGTCAAGATTGTCCACAAGGATACCTTCAACCGGATCGTCATTTGGAAGTTTCTTGGACTATAGCACACACGGTGAATATGTCGTGCAGAGGTGGTATTTTGTGGATTAAGACTAGCAGAGATAATGGTCAGCCGACAATCTTAAAAAAATAGATAAAAAATCTGGATCTGTGACAAGAATAACTGAAACACGAATTGTATCTAGCTTCTACGAGTCCAATTGACTCACGATCGATGACAGAAAAAGTCGACGTGTACACTCTTTTTAAGGGCTAGCCATCTTATTGTATGTTTACAAGTTAGTAATAGTTCAGAAAAAAAATGCCCTTGGATGCTTTCAAACTGGGTAGCAGCACCAAGCTTTAAATTTCCCCACCAAGTTAAAAGAAAAGAAAAGATATTCTAATATGTAATTGCCAAAGTTCCTACTATAATTTTTCCTTTTTGTTGACGGTCTGATTCGTTTTTGAGGCTTGTACTGTAATTATATTGTTACCAAATGGTTTTAAGTGTTGACTGTGATTATGTTATGATAGAGAAAACATCTTTGCTAACGGTAAAAAAAAAGTTTAAAAAGAAATCCTCTTCTATTATATTGGAATGCCAGTTTCAAAGTATATTTGAATGTGTCCATATGGAAGCCAGTAAACGGTATTATCGTATGTTCAGTAACTTGAATGACTTTTAATAACTTACATGTTTGCAACTCTTAGTTGACTTACTGGTATTGAATGTTTCTATGGTATTCTTTGTATTGTCAGGACTGAAATAACTGTTTAGAGATTTATATTTTCATAAATGTTGTATCTACATTTTGTTACAGAGTTGTTTAACTGAAAATGAAAGAGAAAAGAAACTGATGTCTGAAGCAATATGAAACTAGTGTGTATGCATTGTTTGTAATAAACATTTTAATGTACAAAAAAAGGGGTAGGTCCAAAGTATCCAGTGTCTTCTTTTCAACATGGAGGTTTTTTTTATAGACATGAATAAATTCAAGTGTAAATGTGATGTTTCTATAAATGTTTCTGTATTTTCCAAAACATTATAATCTCTTTATATATTTTTAACAATTTAAACTTTACATCTCAAAGTGCATAAAACCACTGTTTTTTCAGCTGTTGATTTTTTTTCTTTTTAATTTGGCACGTTTAGAATTTCAGTAAATTAGAATTTAAATTTGGTTCTGTTTGTGTGTTTTGAACATTGATTAGCTAATTTTATACATTTACCATTAAGAAACCAAATCTACAGTTTCATTACAATTTTGGTTTTTACAGTGTTCTAAATTACTTTGTTTTTAAGAACTTTCTGATTTTTTTTTTGTTTATTTATAGCATATAACCTGTCTGTTTATCCAGTAGTGCTAATAACAATTAACCTCTTTACAACAGAGCTTTAGCTTTGGTGTTAATCTTCTTTTGACACTCGTAATTCTTTAACCGTTGACGTTAGTGTAACTACAACAAATTTTGAATTGGAGAAAAGCAATTTGTGTGTATATGCAACATTTTAAAGTAGTGGAGTATTTATGTAATCATCGTAAATCACCTTATTTTGTTGAAGATAATAATAAATTTGCGTTGTCATGCTTAATTTTACGTTAATAAGGTACTAACTTTACGTAATTAAAGTGCTGACTTTACGTTAGTAAAGTGCTAACTTAATGCAGGTGAGGTTCTAACTTTGTTAGTGAAATACTAACTTTGTGTTACAGAAGTGCTAACTTTACGACAGTAAATCACTACCTTTACGTTAGTGAAGTGCTAGCTTTACCTTAGTAAAGTGCTATCTTTACTTTAGTGAAGTTCTAGCTTTACGTTAGTAAAGTGTTAACTACGTCAGTGAAGTACTAACTGGGCATTAGTGAAGTACTAACTTTACGTTAGTGAAATACTAACTTTACATTAGTGAGGTGCTAACTTCACGTTAGTGAAGCACTAGATTTACGTTAGTGAAGTGCTAGATTTACCTTAGTAAAGCACTAGCTTTACTTTAGTAAAGTTCTAGCTTTACGTTAGTAAAGTGTTAACTTTACGTTAGTGAAGTGCTAACTTTGCAATAGTGAAGTACTAACTTTACGTTAGTGAAATACTAACTTTACATTATTAAGGTGCTAACTTCACGTAAGTGAAGCACTAGATTTATGTTAGTGAAGTGCTAGATTTACCTTAGTATAGCACTAGCTTTACTTTATTGAAGTTCTAGCTTTATGTTAGTAAAGTGTTAACTTTACGTCAGTGAAGTGCTAACTTTGCATTAGTGAAATGCTAACTTTACGTTCGTGAGGTGCTAACTTTACGTTAGTGAAGCACTAACTTTACGTTAGCAAAGTACTAACTTTATGTTAGTAAAGTGCTATCTGTACTTTAGTGAAGTTCTAGCTTTACGTTAGTAAAGTGTTAACTTTACGTTAGTGAAGTGCTAACTTTGCAATAGTGAAGTACTAACTTTACGTTAGTGAAATACTAACTTTACATTAGTGAGGTGCAAACTTTACGTTATTGAAGTACTAACTTTACGTTAGCGAAGTACTAACTTTAAGTCAGCAAAGTACTAACTTTATGTTAGTAAAATGCTAACTTTACGTTAGTGAAGTGCTAACTTTGCAATAGTGGAGTACTAACTTTACGTTAGTGAAATACTAACTTTACATTATTAAGGTGCTTACTTCACGTTAGTGAAGCACTAGATTTACGTTAGTGAAGTGCTAGATTTACCTTAGTAAAGCACTAGCTTTACGTTAGTAAAGTTCTAGCTTTACGTTAGTAAAGTGTTAACTTTACGTCAGTGAAGTGCTAACTTTGCATTAGTGAAATGCTAACTTTACGTTCATGAGGTGCTAACTTTACGTTAGTGAAGCACTAACTTTACGTTAGCAAAGTACTAACTTTATGTTTTTGAAGTGCTATCTTTACTTTAGTGAAGTTCTAGCTTTATGTTAGTAAAGTGTTAACTTTACGTTAGTGAAGTGCTAACTTTGAAAAAGTGAAGTACTAACTTTACGTTAGTGAAATACTAACTTTACATTAGTGAGGTGCAAACTTTACGTTATTGAAGTACTAACTTTACGTTAGCGAAGTACTAACTTTAAGTTAGTGAAATGCTAACTTTACGTTTGTGAAGTGCTATCTTTACTTAAGTGAAGTTCTAGCTTTACGTTAGTGAAGTATTAACTTTAAGTTAGCAAAGTCCTAACTTTATGTTAGTGAAGTGCTATCTTTACTTTAGTGAAGTTCTAGCTTTACGTTAGTAAAGTGTTAACTTTACGTTAGTGAAGTATTAACTTTAAGTTAGCAAAGTCCTAACTTTATGTTAGTGAAGTGCTATCTTTACTTTAGTGAAGTACTAACTTTACGTTAGTTAATGCATAATTGGATTTGAAAATCAGAGTCTGTGGATATATAAGTTGATAGCTTTAACAGTCAAAGAACTACAATAGGTCAAAGAACTTATGTTATTTAGGGGTTACCGGTGACATATCAGGGTAACTTATGCTAATAAATTTTTCTACTTTCTAGAACATTCTGTCCACTTTAGCTCTAAGCATTTCAAAAACAGTTTTATCGCAGTCATGGCCATCCATGTTCTTTGGTTTCAGTGACTGTACCTTAAATTTCACTGCATGCAGGGAAACAGGGCATGCTCATTCTTCTAGAAGAACACAAACAAGCCAACACACTCAGACACACACACAGTGCAGACCTGCGAAATGAGTGGAAGGGCCACTAATTGCTCCTCACCGCTCCACACAGAATGCCAGACAAGCGTGGTGACTATTTCACCAACTCGGGCTGACAGTGTCATTATAATTAGGCGATGCATGTGCGCCGCACCTGCACGCCAACCTGCTCCCAGCATTCACAAACTTGCAAAGTAAACAGGACAAAGCTGTGGGTTGGCCAATGAAATCCCGTCGCTTTGAGTTACCGTTCTAATTTCCCAGTGGTGTCAATGCAATCTTTCTGTGTAGAGATGGGCGGGCATGTGTCCTGTCACCACAGCAACACCCCCCCTTCTCCTCCAGCTCTCTGGGGCTAAAGCCACGCCTATCATTGTAATGAAGGTGAGCTCATGTCTGTTGGCCTTTTTGAGGGGGGGGGGCTTCCAGTCCTGAACACAACAGCGACTACAGCTAGCACATTCCACCTGCAGCTCCACACGAGCATGCAGTGACACCACTTGTTTGTGGAGCTGGAGGTCTCCACAGGTCACACCCGCCGTACAGTAGCACATTATTCACCCAGGCTGAAAATAGACGCTTTCTTGTCAGCCAGAGCCCCCTTTTTCTTCTCTTTGTGCTCAACTGTAACCTCTGTGTTCTGGCAGGGAAGCCTTTCTCTTCACTCATTTGGGTCTCCCTCTTCTCTCACAAACCAGGTGAAGTTTAAATAAAGTCCTGCTCAGCGGGAAGGGAAGCGGTCCAGTTTTAGGAAACCCTGCCTCACCTGAGGTGAAACTTAAATCCTAGCTGCTACCAATTCCTTTTTTTCCCCTCCTCACATCAAGGCTAAACATCAGTTCGAGGAGGATAACTACTCGTGAGGCCTGACCTAATTCCTCTGAAGCACTCTGGGCAGAGAAACGCCTGTTTTCTCTCTTTCGATTTCAGGTGAGCCGCGACAGAGGGAGGAAGGGAGCATGTTTGCCTTTGGAGAGGTCTTATAAAAACAAAGAACACATGACTCTGTACAAGTTTGTTTAATTTAGGGAAGTTTGTGCTTAAATGGTGCAGAAAAATGTGTTGATTTTAAAGATTAAAGCGTAAAAACACTCAACTCTGTTTAGCACCACAACTGTTCTAAAAGTATTTACCAAACTATGTTGGTTTTACAGATGAAATTTAAAAAAGTAAAGTCAGAGCCCAGAGCTGCTGTTTGACCTTGAATAAAGTAAAAAAAAACTCCAATGAATAGTTACTGAGAAGCTAGTAAATGAGCCAGAACTGTTTACTTTGTGAGATTTCCTGGATTTATGGAAGTGTAAACAGTTTTTAGAACTATTGAAATAAAAAAAAAATAAAAAAACATATTTAATCTTTTCTTTTTTGTCGGTCGTTTTTGTTGTTTGACATTTAAAGGTGATCAGTCTGAACAAGAAGGGAAGCAGAAAAAGGATGACCAGAAATTATTTTTTTATATTCATCGAGTCAAAAAGTGCCACTCTGATCATCATTTGATCTATTTTAATAGTAATATTAGTAACTTAATATTTTAATTGTAAGTATGCCACTTTTAGCCAAAATAAAAAAACGTTATTTTCTAGGAAAGTTTCACATTTTTGACCCCTTCATTGTGTCTCTTTCTTTAAAGTAAAATAAAAGTATAACTGTAAAAAGTAAATGAAAAAAAAAAACTTGATTCAACTCACTTACAACCAGTTGAAGAACTTAAAGTAGCTTTATTAAAGATTTTTGAGTGATGGATTGTCTATATTTAAACAAATTCAAAAGTTTTAAGTGCTTCTAAAGAAATGTCACTGAATTAGCCCAGATTTAGTTAATTAAATTTGCTAATTTTTGTCTGAAAATTTAAAATCTAATGATTTGTTGCATTGACATGATCCTATGTGACACAGGATGTCTTTTATTTTGAAAGGAAGTCATGAAATCGCTGACAAAAAATACTATTTCAAGTTTTGAAGAAAAAAAGCTATATTTTATTTTGCCAATAAATGTGCTTATAGTTATCAAAATAGTAACATTAATATAAATACAAATCAGCCCTCAAATTTTATGAAAAGTGAGTAAAACTTCCTGTTGGGAGAAATTCACCCAAATGGCTCATTAAGTGTTGAAGGTTTGCAGTCCCATGGTGTAGAGCAACCCTGCCCCCTTCCCCTCCCTATTTACGTGATCTCCTGCTAGCTTACAGCTCCTCACAACTCCAACTCAACACTACCGATACAACAAGAACATCGGAGCAATCCAGCTGATTCAGATGAGGTGAACAAAGACGTTCATGGATCTGTTTGTCTACATTCATCAGAATGGAACTTTCTACATCACAAATACATTCTTTTCAAACTTATTTTCTTTGATCTGATCCTAATTCCCAAATAAATACTCAAAAATTCACTTTTGATCTTAATTTTCTTTAAATATATGTTCTCCATCATTAGAAAAATACCACAAAAACATGTTAAAAACCCAATTTTCATCAGATTTAGGAACCCTCCTCTTTATAGGTTTCCGTCATAAATCATAAGTCGTGGTTTATAGTGTTTAATGCATTCCGTGGAGCTCGGGCTAAACAGCTGATCTGTTTTTATTATGCGGAAAGCTTGAAGCCTTTAAAACATGTGTTCATTGTCAGGCCTTATTGTGTGAACCAGTAAACAAGCATAAAAATCAACATTTTTTTAGATTTATGGAGGGCTAGTCAAGTCACATGTTTTTTTTTTCCATCATTATTCTGCCTTTGTATGGAAAAGCTGCTGACTTATTCACTTTCCTTCAGCTTCACGTTTTGTTGAGCATTTTCCCAAGAAATATTTTGTCGTTTGTGATCATTTTTGGCTGTTTTTGATCCAATTTGCAGATTCTGAACAGACATGCTATTACTTTGAGCTTTTTTTCTTAAAATATTAAAACATAATTTTCTGTGTGTGTTTTTTTTTAAGTCCAAACTCTTTTTTAATGCAAAAATATTACAAATTTACACCTAAATTCAGATTTAAAAAGTCATAAATATATATATTTTTTTTAAAACACGTGAATTTAAATATCACAATGCACAAACAGAGCTTTTGTGTCTGTTCTGGCATGTTAAAATGCAGACATGCAAAGCATCTAAAAAAAACAAAACAAAAAAAAACTGTCTTTTCAAATTTACCAGAGGAATGTTTCATTTTGTGTGCTAGACAGTGTATTTCTCCTCCTCAGATGTGATAAGTGTTTGTGCTCACCTGCTTTGTTAAATGTATAAACACCTAAACCGGTTTTTGAGCTGCGTCTTGTCCTCAGGGCCACTTGTGTCCTGAAAAGGATCCTTGTATTCCACTAAGTAACACCTTTTATTTAGATAAAATCCTTCATTTAAACAGAAATGTTTGTCCTTTTTATTTATTTATGGACATTTTCAGCACTATTTTAAACTTTTTATGTATAAAAACCATAATCATCGCCAAAAGCAGCTCAAACTTTGTAATTGAAACACAATTGAACTTTTTATTTTTAATTTTATAACTTTTATGTTCTGTTTTTTTTACAGAATGACTTTAGGTTGTGTGGAGTGAGTGTATAAAAGTTATTTCACTCTAATCGCATCTTAGTCATATGATCAACCATGGTGACTTCAGAGAGGCAGTTCAAGTTAGGCTTAGTCAAGTCTAACATAGGCTATGGAGTCCACACAGGAAGTGGACATTTTGGTTTTCAGAAAACAGAGAAACAGTTTATTTAAAGGTCTAAACTCTATAAATATTTTTTTAAGAATATAGAAACAAAAAAACTACACCTGTAACTTTTATATATTTCTCGGTTACACAAACCTCAAAAAAATATATATGTATATTTCTGTAATTTTTACATTTGTAAAAAAAAAAAAAAAAATCTGCCTAATCTTCAGAACATTAAAAGTATGCAACAAGTATATTTTTGATGTGTTAATATTTTACTGACAAAAGTGTTAGACTGAAAAACAAAATACATTTCAAAATATAACAAAAATAAGCACATTTATTTTAAATATTGGCAAATACATAAATAAAGCAAAAAATATATATAAGAAATAACGAAATAAATATAATTAAATTTGACTATAATAATTATATAAATAATTGTACTGATAGTTTTACGCCTCATTCAGCTTTTATTAGTGTAAAACATTTTACAGACGTTTTTCTAGGGATTTCTATTTAAAATGTGTAGTTTGTTTTGTTTTAAGCACTGTATTGTATGACCTCAAATTTAACTCAGTTTGATTTAAAAAGAGATATAAAAACAAAATTCATAGGAAAAGCATTATACAGTTTAGAAAATAATAATTGTCTATCTATATTATTATTATTAATAATAATATTTGATTGTGCTTAATGTCCACAAAATACTTTCCCTAAAAGCTACTGGGAAAAAAATCTGAATGAAAAATCGAGGAGATGGGAGTTTATTTTGAAGGGTCAAACCGGAAATTGCTTCATTCCTCCGACTTGATCGAGTTCACTAGTTTCCCAGACTAACTAAACTACCCATCAGCCGTTCTCCGTGCACTCAGGAGACATGGGGCAGCGGAGTCACCGAGGAGGGGACTCAGTTCCACGTCGTATAAACAACTTTTAGCTCAACAAATTAACAGGAGCGTCCATTTTATTTACTCGAAACTCTTATTTTGTTTCTTTAACACCGAGAAGGGACCGGAAGAGAGAGACGATAAATGACATCGGTGTGTTTTTGATACCTGGGGCAACGTGTGCCACACCTTCATTTAGCACGACAGGTGAGTTCAAACTGTATTTCTTTTCTTTGTTGTTATAATCATTATTTTTCATTTAGATAATAAAAAGGCTGCTACTAACATTTTGTCTTTGAAACTGTACTTTTTTTGTTTGTTTGTTTATTTGCTGTTGGTTCTGCGACAGGTGTGTCAGCATATGCTTTCAAAAAAGCAAAACAATGGGAAAAAATGTAAAAAATAAAAATAAAAATGGAGGTAGGAGTTGTTTTTTAGCTTTAAAGCGTTTTAGCTAATTTTACTACGAAAATAGGGGCGTAAATTCGGTTTCCAAAACAGTAAAGCGTAAAAATAACATTTTTACGACATGTCGCAAAGCAACAATAACATTTAGAAAATAAATAGATAAAAGCGGGGAAGTTTTTTTAGTCTTTGTAATGACGTGTTTATTGACGCTGTTAGCTTAAGTGTTTGAGTGTAGCAGGTGTATAAGCAAGAGTCGGGCTTGAAAATTTCCATGGAGAGCGCAGTGCACGCTGGTTAATGAGTGAAGGCGGCGTCGTTATGGGATGGAGCTGCATGGAGGAGTGGTCTGGCTTGGCCTTGGTTTGTGTTTGCACATCCAACATGTTCCTCCAGTCACTGATCTGTAGGTCACTGTTTTTTAAACTTTTTTTTTTTTTTTTTATCAATTTGTTATATTTATTTATTAATTGATTGATTTCCTATCAAAGCCACCTTTGCTGAATCATTCTTTGAACTATTCTTCTTGTGTTTGTGGAGGACTCCTCCCATTGGTTACTGATTAAAAAAGCATTTAAAGCGAATGCAAATCCTGTTTGGCTGAGATGGAGCGCGTGTTGTTCTGTGCAGCTGGAATATGGATGCTGTTGTTTACATGCCACAAATAGTAAACAGATTCAATGCCAGAGCTTTACTAATTGAGTGGGTACTTGAGGGGTTTTCAGGTTAAGAAATATGTTTGGGTGACATAATTATAAAAAAAATATATATATGTTTTTTTTCATTTATGAAGGATTCTACTAAACACATATTTACTTCAAATAGCGCCTAAATTTGATGAAAATTGTTTTCAACATGTTTTGTGGCATTTTTCTGATGATAAAGAAAATTAAAATCAAATTTCTGAGTTTTTCTTTATTCAAATCGTAAATCAGGAGATGGTTGTAAGGGCAGGAGCAAAAGTGCTGTTTGTGATGTAGAATATATGTTGGGTGGGCCACTAGCTCTCTTTTCTGACTAGATTCTTGCACGTCTTCCTTTTTTCTCGTCTGAGCTAGAATCTGGCTCAAAACCGCTCCAATATTCTTTGCTAATTTTGTTTCCATCGCTAATGTTAGGTTCAAGTTGTGAGGAGTTGTAAGCTAGCGAGAAAAGAATGTAAACAGAGAGCTCTCAGCAATGGAGAGGGGAAGGGGGTCCTGCCCATAACTAAAAAGCAAAATTCTAATAAACTACTGCCGCTCTGCAGAAACTATGTCCTAAAAAAGGCTGTTTTTTTGGGGGGCTTAAAAGTGCATACTAATAATTAATCCAGTAAAAACTGAGCTATAATTTGATCCAGGGCCCCAAAATGAGCAGAATTTACTACTTGATATTTACTATTTTGAAAATCTAACCCGAGATGTGATGTCCACACATGTGAGGGTTTTAAGGTTATTAGACAACTGGAAACACTAAAATAGTCTCATTAATAGCAATTCTTGCTGTTTTCTATCTCCAAATTTCCTTCGCTGTTATCTTATTACAGTTTTTTATTGTGTTAATATGTTCATTCCATTTTAAAATCACATTTTATTATATTTTCTTGTAGTTTTTAAAGCTATTAAAACTTCTTTGGGGGGGGGATTCTAAAGGTTTATACTTTTGCAATTGCGTGCTGGACGATAAAACGATAACGATATATATTGCGATAGAACCTTTCCTCAATAAAAAAAATGAGTCTATTGCGATAGACTTTTATTTTGTAGGGTCCGAAATTAACATTTGGTTACGTTTGTGTAAACTTAGTCATGTTTATTCTTCTTTTGCTGAATTTATTTTGTACTCTTCTCCACATAAAGTTCCTCCAGTGCATCTGTTATGTTTAAAGTATGATAAGAAATAAATATTTAAATCTAATCAATCTGCTAATGACTACATATTTCTCTTTTGAGCCACAGTGTTCAAATTTGACAAATATAGTTATTTGTTTTAAATTGTGATAAATATAATTTTCGCCTAATGTGATAAAAAAAAACATATCTTGATATAAAAAATTCTATATCGCCAAGCCTTATTTTGCTTGTAAGAGTTGAGAACTGTTATTGTTGAGCATGTATGGCCTTGGAATAGTAGAAAATAGCTACAGTTGGAAAAATGTGTATTTTAAATTGTGATACAAGAAGATTTTAAAATAAAAACGTGACTAAAAAGAAGACTTTTACTGTCCTGGAGAATGATACTCTGCCCTACTACTTCATTTTTTCCCCAAAAAAAGCATGATCACGGACATCAGTAAAGAGGACATCCCATTTTCCAATAGGAGACTTTTGAAAATGAAAACTAATGATCCACTTCATCATTTCACAAGTCAGAAAAGAGAACTTGAGCGCTAGTTAACGGCTCAGGAGCTCCGTCGCTGAAGGTCAGGCTAATGAATGCTATAATAAGACTTTTGGCTGTTGTGATGAGTCATTGTTTTGGGTGATTAATCAGCTGCAATGTGAAAGGAAGACTGAAAACAAGCACGGAAAGTCTTCTGCTGCAGTTTGCACAATCATAATAATTGCTATAATTGTTGTTTATTATGCTAAAATAGCAGCTTTGTCATCCGATCAAGATATAAAGATTCATCCTTCACATACTAGAGTATAAAATCAGTTAAATCTAGAGAACAAATTTGTTTTTTAGAACATTTTCGGAGTCATTTCAGCTTTATACGAATACAATTATGTTTCATTTTCTTAAAAAAAAAAGTATGTTTACAAAATCACCTCAATCTGTGGTTTTGCTACAATAAGATTTTTTGTCTGTTTGTTTTCCAGGTCTTGAGCTGCACAAAATTAAAAATATATATATATATTTTTTATTTCAAAACCACAAAAAGTGGATTCACCAAACCTGAATGTGAAATACTTATTCACCGAAAGGAAAGTTAACAAAATCTTTTTGAAATTTAAAACATTTGATGGAAAATCTTTTAGTCTAATTTTTAATAAAATAACATCTAAAACGAACAAGCAAACAAAAAACCTTTGCTGCACATTGTATCGTCTTTTTTAAACACATCAAAAAGAACAATTAATATGATTGGCAGCATACAGAAATTCTAAAAAAAAAAAAAAAATCATTGATGGGATAAATCGGATTTTAGTTTAGAAAATGTAATGATAGTTCCTTAAATCTGGGAATTAATTTTCATTAAAAGCCAATTTTGTGGAATTTTCCTGGGAACATTTTTTCTTTGTCATAAATATAAAAAATGCTTTTTTTTAAATGAAAGTTTCACTGTGGTTGCATCACTATTTGGTAGTGATATGAAAAAAGCTTTATAGAACATAACACACTATTTTTTTAAAAAAAATATAAGAAATGAATGGATTTTTATCAGGATTATGTCAAATAATAAAAGAAACCTGTCAATAAAATTCAGTATTTTAGCTGTAATAGTCAGCCCTGCTATATCTTTTAATAAAATGCTGAGAAGACCGATATAAACTTCCTTCTAATTTCATGATGGGAACCAATTTAAAGCAGCATTCCTCCTAGCTACTCAGCAGACTTTTTTACCTGTAAAGTACAGATCGGTGCTTCTGATGGAGGAGGAACACCTTAAAAAAAGGAGAACTTTAAAAAAAAAAAAAATCAGTTTTTTATTGATTATTTTATATTTTGTCCAGTCATTCCAAAATTGGATGACATGGAAATAGAATTCCAGCTTTTATTTGTAGTTTCCTGTTATTGAAAACCCCAAATTGTGTCTTAGAAAATTAGAAATATCAATAAAAGATACAATGTTGATACTAATAGTGTTAATCAGCCAGTGAACCTAAAACCTATCTAAAGGTTTCGATTAAATAAAAAAAAGGAAAAATATGAACATTTTTGCTTTTTTATAGAATGACTATATAATATTTTATTTTTAACTAGTACCTGTAAGCAGACAACTGTTGACAGACGTAGGCCTCAATATTACAGAGCAGACAGAACTGACTATTACAGTCTTTAGAGATGTTTAGGTTTTGTTTTTAAGATGCAGCTTATAAATCTGCTTCAGCAGGACCAGCGAAGTGTTAAATGTGATTTCCAATCAAATCACGAAGCTTTAAAAAGGAAACTCTTTTACATTTGTATAAACATACTGCCATGACAACTGACCTTTGGCGCACTTATCTTATCAACGTAGTCAAATGAGCCGCATCGAGGCCGGCCAGCTGAACTCAAGTGTCAAACATTTCATGGTGGAGGCGCTCAGGCTTCTGTCAGCGCAGTGACACTCATTTAATAGTTTTCCCGGGCTCTTCCTCGGAGCCGTAATTGAAAAAGTTCCCCAAATATCATCAATCAAATGGAAAGTTTCCCCGTTCCTTTGTGTCACGCATTATCAGGCCAGGTTGCTCATCGTCTTCTGCCCGTGATAGGTGAGGTGTAGCAGCTAAAACCCACATTTGGTTTGGATTTTAGGAGCACAGGAGCTAAATAAAGGCTCTTAAAGGGACAGTTTAGGCATTAGTCATATACAACTATATGGGGGTTCACTTTTGGGCTGTCTGGGCCCTTGAAGAGTCATTGAGAGGGTGTGTCTTACAGTTTCCTTAAGGGACTTCACGAAAATGGAACCATTACTTTACCCTTGCGTATTGTATAAATGTTCGCTAAAACCTGTAGCTTGCAGCAGGCTTGTAGAAAAAATGAACATTACCACTCGAACTCTACAAGTTCACCTGGTGGTCTACAATCTGGACAATTCCTGCTTGCCCTGTAACGGTTTGTCCAACCATGCCAGACAGCCGTATCCACCTGTGAGGGCATTATTGGATGAATAGCAATATGTACTTTAAAAATATTTTTTACTCTCCTAATT
This sequence comes from Oryzias melastigma, assembly GCF_002922805.2. Taxonomy (NCBI): domain Eukaryota; kingdom Metazoa; phylum Chordata; class Actinopteri; order Beloniformes; family Adrianichthyidae; genus Oryzias; species Oryzias melastigma. The sequence continues at coordinate 14,696,027 of NC_050529.1, read as the reverse complement.
GTTTTTTGAAATCAGTACATTATTTTTTTTTTTGTGCAATATTCCAAAAAGATCATAGTTTCTTAATATTTGAACATTTCTTGCTAAAAGACTACTTCATGTTGAGGTGTATTCAGACTGGAGAAGTTCGTTGGTCTGGACCGAGTCTGCTTAATTTGGTCTGGATTGAGTCCTGAACCTTTACTCAGACTGACGTCCACCGAACAATTCTGTTGTGGACCAAACCTTGTAAACAAAACCACGTGATTTAAAGTTTCTTCAGCCATTGGCCAGGAATTACAAGAGCGGGGCAATGCAATGAGAGAAAGAATAATGGAAGTCCTTCTTTTTGCAATCCTTGTCGGGATAGTTCACTTATTCAAACTTTATATTTTGCTGACCGGTATTAAACGTCTACATCAGCGTCAACATTTTTTACTGCTACTTTGGCACAATAGAGGTGTGCGGCAAGACGGTTGCTAAGGAGACAACGGGTATGAAGGTAAAGGTTGTTGGGGAAACGGTGAGAAGCAATGTGTGTCACATTAAAAGTTGTTTTAATGAGCCTGTATTAATTTGAACAAATTTCACGGAGCTCTGTTTACATCTGGTAGTGCCTGGCTACTATCGCCGTTTTAGTCCAATTGTTCCACTCCGAGCACGGAGCCTATTCAGACAGAGGAAGCTCAGAGCTAACCAGAGTTCAGTCCGATTGGAAATGAACCAAAACCACCTCAAAAGATGGGTCAGAGAACAGTTCCTGGTCCTGGACCAGAGTCCACCTGGGTGCATTCAGACAGAAAATGTGTTCCGGATTTTCAGGGTTCACTTGAAGCAAACCAAATGTGTCCAGTCTGAATACACCCTATGATTATTATTACTACATTCAGCTTTTTTATTATCAATTTAGCTCCAATCTGATTTCTGTGGCTTTTCTTTCTTTGCGTCTTTATTAGAGACTGAGGCTTGAGCATTAAGGTGATAAAATGGCCGTTTTTATCTCACTTGTCACACTCACGCTAAAACTGCCAGACCGCGGATGGCACTGCAGTCACAGTTGTCACTACAAGTCCGCCTCATGACAGCGAGGCATCGCGTCACTCTCCCAGCCCGATCTGGCGCCGGTGTGTTTGTGAAAGGAGGCCACGGAGCAGGAAGAGGAATCGTGTCTGCAAAGGTTATGACGGCTGCGATTTCACCGGAGCAGCAGCTCCAGTTTGCCATCTGTGTCTGCACAGGATGACAGAAAGACTTGAAACAGAAGGAAAGAGCGCCGTGCAGCAGATTGTCCAGATTGCAAAACCCTAATGGATTTTTGGGGAATCAAAAGCAACATGAAACAATAGAATTGTGGTCCAATTCATTAAAGAATGATTTCCAAATGGTTGCAGGGCTGACTTATTTTGTAAAAAAATATGTAAGAAACGAAAGAACCACAATTCAGTATTACACTGTTCCTCATCCAGATATTATAATGATACTGATCATTTAAGGTGTTAGGGAAACTGTCTATGTTAGAGTGCTTTTACATCAGGATACTCTTAACGGATTTGTAAAATTATAGCTAATAGCAAACTTACTACCAATTGATTCTTGAACACAGCTGTGTCTTTAGCATTGACTGTATAAGGAGATGGACAAAGCACTAGTGACATCAGCTGTAGAAAATGCCTGAAGTCAATTCAGTCGGAACGCGATGGGGGAGGGGATCATCTGTCCAGTTCTCATAGACTGTCAATGGTCTACATCCTCAGGGAATGGGTCAAATATGGAGAGCAAATGTCGTACAGCTTGTCGTGACATCAGATGAGACTTCCACCTAGTACTTCACAGCAAGTCGGCTCTGGTTTGAATACCAGCTGGGACGTTTTTGTGTGGAGTTTGCATGTTCTCCGGCTTCCTCCCAAAGTCCAAAATTGTTGAGTCAAAATTGTCCCTAAGGTGTGCATATGATCGAATGTGAGTGTTGTTGTCTTTCTTTGTGTGGCCCTAAGATGGATTAGTATAGTTTGATGTATAGTCTGCCTGCATTCACACTCTGGTTAAACTGCACCAAAGTTCACTTGCAAAGAAACCAAGACACGAATTTGCTTGCTTGGTTCGCCTCTAAATCAGGCCTGAGTTCTCTGTTACTTTAGATTGGAGTTTTTCTTTTATTGGATTTTGCTCATTTCCATTTCTAACATTCTCTTGCAGCACATTTTTTACGAAATTGTTTTAATATTTAAAGAAGCGCCACATAAAAATGCTTTTAACTAAACACCTGCATTTATTTCCAGCTTTGCTTTCTAGTAGATGCTACACATTTAGGTAATTTAGGAGCCAAATCGGTTTGTTGCATATTTGCGACACCAGACGTTTAGGGGTATTAAATATTAGCTGAGAATTTGCGATTTCTTTAGTTTATTCCTCAAGGTCATTTAAATCGTCTGGATATTTATGTTTGTTTGTTTTTGGTTTGAACCGACTAAAATTCCAGAAAGCCGGTGTGACTAATTTCACTGTAGGGTAACGAAAGGAGGACGAAGTGGAAATGAAAACCAACAAAGAGCTGGATGTCAGACCAGTTAGCCCACTTTTCTCTTCACCACGCCTGTCCCATGTCATCCAAGAGAACCTGACCGTGTCGCCGTCCTCCTGACACACCAAAACGTACACATGACCTCTGATCTCCACCATGTTTGCGTTAAGGGATAAAGTACAGTTTATAACGTGACACACCGCTTATATAAGCTGAGCGTTTAAGGGCTCCATGGGGTGATTGGACCCTAAAGCAGCGTATCATCTGTGAAAGACTGGCTTTCTTTGTTCAGCTTCTTTGGAGATATTCTTGTCCACACTTCAGGCAACAATTCCACGGAAAGTTCATTCCATTACAGTCAGCGGAAAAGCGAAACTCATCTTTTATGAAGCCCACAGTGTCACTAAAGCTGTGTGTCCTCAAACCTTATCTACCTGTATTTATTTTTGTAGACCGTCTATGTGTAGTGTTTGCACCAGCAACTCCAGCCCAGTATTTTTCAGCAATGCTTGTGGTTAGATTTCAGTCTTCCAAAGACACAACAAAAAAACGGCGGTATCAGATATGCAAGAATGAGATCATTTCAGGCCGGTTGAGGGGCGTACCTGTGTGTTTAAGGCGGAATTAAGGTCTGAAGATCACATAACCAACATTATCATATTTCACAAGGCTTTTCTAAGGCCCAAGTGTTTTTCCATACTGTGTGAGCATTTCTAGCTTTACAAATACATACTTTTAGATTGATTCTATTATTTTTCTAAAGTGCTTCTTGTTATAAATAGAACGAGTCTTAAAAAGCTCCAAAGTAATCCCAAACAGAAAAAATGTTTGAATTCATGTTTGTTTGAATTAATTTTTAAGGTGTTTTAATCTCTTAATAAAATACAGTTTTACTGGATTTCAGGCCAAAATCACAGCTTTATTTGTATTTATTTTTTTATAAGAATTTCCAATTTTGTTTCATTTAAATCACTAGTTATAGTAAATTGATTTTACTGTATTTTGATGGAGAACCCAACCCATGAACTGGAATAGACCCTTTTCCCATGACGTCACACATCACCGTTCAAGTGCAGTTGCTTCCAGTGTCTATTGTTTAGAACGTCAAAGCTGACTCCTTTGCAATTTTACGTAAATAATAAAAGGTAACCTAACCAATTGCAACCAAAATTTGTACAATATTTATTTTAGAAATATCCTACCTCCCCCTCTTATTTATTATCCCCCTCTTATTTATTATCCCGCTCTTATTTATTATGTCATTAGTCTGAGGATTTTCTAGCATCTGCTTTTCATCTGCTCCTAATTTGAATAAAGAAGTACTTAGAAATGCAATTTTAATCATAAATTATTTTATATAGCTCCTCTACTTTGATAAAAATGCTACAAGAACATGTTAAAAACACAAAAAAGATGATTTTCATTTGAGTGGGTCTTTAATAACACGCTTTCTTGACATACAGTGTCTCTGACCATTTATGCAATCAACATATGTATGCTGATTCTGACATGGAGAAAAGTGGCTTTGCCTCCCGCTGCATCTTCATATGTACTTATTTTTGTAAAGTGTTGTATACCAGCGCAAATTGATTACATAAACACTTCATTATTGTAAAGTGTTGTATATCAGCAAAAAGCCGTTCACCACTGCAGAATCTGCTTAAGGTACATCAATTGCATAAACTATTGAGTTATTGTAGTTGAAAGAACCTGTAGTGTTAAAAAGTTTCACAATGATCAACTCAGGTCACTAACAGCTGACCCTCTGTTAAAAATTCTTTATTGGACGGTTACGTTCTGTCATAACGCTTTAGTTTCAGTCTCACAAAAAGGTTTTTGGCAAAAAAGAAGGGAAGACAAGTTTCAAAAACAAGCTGGCGTGGTGTCATATGTTCAATTTTAAATTTTTTTTTTTTTTATTACAAGCTGTGTTTCCACGGCAACAATGCAGCACTACCCATAGATGTACATGGCTGTCAGCTTGGCTGAAAACTTGTGATTCCCATCTCTGCTTTAATACATGACAGAAGGGGTGCTGCATCCTTCAAAATCAATATCCTCTTAATAAACTCTGACATAAATATAATGCAATCATACAAAAGGAGTTGTCTTGTGGTATCCTCGCTTTTCTTCTTTGGAAAACAAAAAAGGTGGTATGTTGGGGACTCCTCTGAAAGTTGTTAATTTTGTACAGACACTCATGACCTCAGGGAATTTAAAGATTATTAAATGATGTTATAAAGATCAGGAGGAAATCCACTTGTATGATGCAGAATGACATTAGAAAAATACATCTGGTTTCTATAAACCCCCCCCCTCTCATTCAGCTGGATGGCCTCTTCAGATCCTTTTGAAAGCTGTGTGTATAATTAATAAAATGAATGATTTATCAACCTAACAGATCTAAAATGAGCTCGGGGTTTCTCTTCTCCTCTGAGGCTCTTCTTCTATTATTCAGTTTTTTGGGGTGAATTTTTTATTGTGGAAAAAAAAAAGATGTTTCAAAAAACAGTCAGATGTTAATAAAATGTGATTGCTATAGTTATGCTACAACTGATTAAAACATGAAGACAGGAAGAAACTTTTGTGTTTGTCAACGCCATTGACTGTATGAGAACTGGATTGGGTGACTCCTCCCCCCTGGAGTTCCAAACAGGAAGTGCTCGCTGGCTCCAAGAAGCCAAAATCCCATAGACTTCTAAGACATAAACAGCTTTTACTATCACTTTTTTTTAATTGAAACTTTTTCAAGTTACAGACTGACCAATCAGATATCCCGCATCAAACGTTCGAAAATTTTGATTGACAGATTATCCTATCCTTATTAAGATCAATCCTGATTGGCGAAAGTGGTTTCTATAGAAACGATGATTAAGACCAATTTGAATCAATCACTGCATACTGACATCGTCTGGGTGTTCAAATTGCAAAAAAATGGCGACTGAATTTACTTAATTTCATTGGAAATAAACATTTTTTTATAGGTGACTTAAAACTCACTTGGTCCAGTTCTTATATACAGTCACTGGACAGTACCCACAGCCTTCTTTCCACGCCAAGATCACTGCTCTTGATATTCTGAAGTCCCAGTAGTATTTTCATTTACACGTTTCAATTCATTCAAATTAAAAATATATATATATATATCTACATCTAAATTCTCCTAAAAAAAAATGTCCATTTTAGATTCTCTCCTGACGAGGCTTCTCACCTCCAGCGGGGTTTCCTGCGTGTCATTCCACAGGCATTCCTCTGGGTTTCAATCCATACCGCATTCAGAAGACGTCCCGCAGCAATCTCGTTTTTTTCATTACACCTGTTTCTCCAAGATGAAACGTTTCAATTTCCTCCAAAGGAAACCCGGTAAGAGGAGGAATGGGAGGTCGGCCAAGCCGGCAGCTCCTAAATGTCCCTCCTCTTCAGTAATCCTCCTGCCAGCTTTCCTCCCATAAAAAACAGGAGCAATATATTACATATTGAATGGCACAGGGAGCAGATAAGGCATTATTATTGCCAGCCAACAATGGCCAATATGTGAATGAATGATAGTCATTTGATGCGCAGATTGAATCTGTGATCTCATTTTAAGTTTGGAAAGTCTCCAGTGAGGGATCGTGATTGGTCGTTCGGATGAGAGACTCTGCTGCCTTTTGTTGCTAACTTTCAGGGTTTTAGGAGGCTGACAGCAGTGACAGGATACCATTTAAACTCTCACTTTCTATGTTTTAAGTGCACTGATACGCTCTACACAGCCCTTCCCCTCCAAGCAGTTATTATTTATGTGCAGTGAGCAGCACAGATTCAAAAATCTAACAGAAAATTCACTTTGGGAGTCTTTGAAATACTCCAGACACATTTAAAAAGTCTTCATTATCAGGAAATACTCTTTCAAAAGAAAACACTAAATTTGAAGACTGCCATTTTTATTCTAATCTTTACAATCAAGGTTAAAAAGCATAAAGGATCATGCTTTTTATCTTAATGCATAATCTAAAGAAAACTGCCAAAAAGTATATATTTGCACTAGTTGTTGAGCTCTTTACTTTGTATATCTTGTATTCGTACCTTACATACTGTAGTACTTGTAACTGCTGTTGATAGATTTTCTCTGTAGTGACAGTGAAGTCTATCCTATTCCTTTGTTATTCTTTAAAAACACACCCATAAAGGAATCGGAGTGTTTCCAGAACCAATACTGCATGAATTCATTGTCTACTCTCTATTGTTGAGAAAATGTCTGCTTTGTCTATAGTCACATGCACCTGTAGTGGTTGTGGGTATTTGGGTTGTCTATGCAGGGTTGTAGACCTTACATGAGGTCTACAACAATCCTAAGGGGAGTACAGGCGTTTCTTGCAGTTTCCTTAAGGCTTGTTGAAAATGAAATGCACCATTGTCATGTGAGTGGTATGTGTACTGTGAAGTATTTGTAAGTTGCTCACACTTGTGACATTCGGGTGATGCTATACTATGACCTTATGTCACAATCTTGTCGATAGTAAAGCATTAGCCACAACTACACTCATGGGCTTTTTGTGATAAAATTGGTCAAACTTGTGTGGTTAAAACAAAGAGCCTGTACTTAAAATGTGTATGGGTTCCTTGTTCAGAGGGAGAGGAGACATTTCAGTTCTGTGTCATTACTCAGAGTTTTCAAGTATCCGGTTTTTGGATCATTCGAATTATAAACTCCTGAGAAACGCAGTTTTAATCATAAATTCTTTTGTATAGGTCCTCAATTAGGAGAAAAATGCAACAAGAACATGTTAAAAACACAAAAAAGATGATTTTCATTGCAGTGGGTCTTTTAGGTTTAAAAGAATGCATGAACTCTAAAGACGTTTTCCTCAAACTGGACTGTTTCCTTCTGATCTTTTTCAGCTGCTTTACTGAAGCTTTGCTGTAATCTTGGGATCGCTGCTCTTTGGTTGGGGTTATTCTGAGTTTAGCTCAAGCTGTTGAGCAGGTGACGTCGAGTTTGACTCCCGCATACTTTATCATAAGGCGGATTCTATCCTCAAGGTGTGACGTCAGTGTTTTGGGAGTTGTCTTTAACTTTTTTCTCTGTCGTCGGCCTTATCTTCACAAATCCGTCGCAAGCAAAGTGACGTCTGGGATGGATCAGCGGCCCGTCACAGGGCCATAAAGACATAAAAACACACGTGTGATGCAAGCATAGAGTCACTCTGTGGTTTCTGTCTCTAGACAGAGAATCCTGCCTTTCATAGTAGAGATGGCTTTAAGCTGTTTCTGCTGAGCAGCAGCACAATGCTGTAGTCTGAAGGAGGAAACACTACAAACACATTGTCAGCACTTAAACAACCCCAGGACACTCTTTGCCTTGCAAATGTGGAAAATATCTCCTCTCTGATGCAAACGAGATTTTTCCGACTTGGTCAGCCAGCCATTAAAATGTCTTTGTGTGTGTGTGTCTTTGTGTTTGAGATCTATGTATGTTTGACCTAAGCCTGAACGCACGCCTTGTGTTTGTAATAAATGTTGTGGCTTCTGCACACGCAACAAGAAAAGAATGTTACATTTTGGTGAATTTATTGAAAAAAAATCTTTCATTTGCATTTTTCTGTACACATTTTTATGTAAAAGACACATTTTAAACTAGAGTAGAAAAGCATAGAGGCTAGCGTTTATGTCTTAAACCATTTTTTTAACCTACAATTTCTTTGTTTTAAAGAAAAACTTGTTAATAGTATAGAAAGATTATAATAAAATTAGAACAGTTCCTCAAATGAAATTACATTAAAAATAAAAAAAACATTAAATAGGTTAAACGTTTTTAAACAATGTTAAGTTTTAAATTTGATTTAAATGCAAAACAACATTTTTCTCAGTTATTTTAAGAACTGAACATTAACTCTGTTAGCTTTGGATTTACATTATATTTTTAATTGAGATAAAAATGTTTTCTTCACTTCAATAGTTTTCAAAACAAAGAACTTTAAGGGCCACAAGATAGAAAAATGATTGTAGGTGGGAAAAATCTAGAGTTCTATTTTAAGTATTTGAAAACAGGTTTTTTTAATTCGACTCACTCCATTAGTTTTAGTCTATTTGTCGGTCACTGATCTGAGCGTTTGTGTCTTTTATTTAATCAACTTGATAAATTCCCCCCCCCCTTTTTTTTGTTTTTTTTTTATGCAGCGAAATCCTTCACTTACTTCATCAGGCTGGTTTGAATAAAAAAAGTGGGCGGGGCCAAAGCAATTCATGGCGTAACCACTAGGTGTGGATTCTTTTTGTCTTTGGGTTTTATTAGCAATAAAAATGAATTACCTTGAATTATCAAGTCAATTAAACAGTCCAATTGTTTGAACACAAAATCATTTATTTTAATGAACTAAATGTTAGATTTACAGGAAAAAGATGACCCAAAGAACAGCATTAATGTTTTTTAAGAAGTATCTGTATTGGTGCTTTGTTGATTGTATTTTGTGTCTCCCTGCGTTGTGTTGGTTGGTGGGTTCTCGTGGGGCGCTCCTCTTGCATCACCAAATTCCTCAGTAATCGCAGTAGCAGCTTCTTAAAGACTCCTGTTGTTTAATACTGTTTTGCTGTTGGGAATGTCTGGCACACAGATGAAACAAAATCACGCGTTGATAGTGGAGTCGAATCAGAACTCTGGGACTGGAGGGGCTCAGCTGATCTTTTTTTATGTGCCTCTCAAGAAAAACAAAACATTGTCCTTTTGTATCTTAATACATTTATAAAAAACTAAAAGAACAAGTTACTTATATTAACTAAAATGTCATGGTTTATGCCTTTAGCTACACACAAACGTACACGTGTGTTCAAGAACACCCTTTTTTCTGATGTATGAAAGACATGGTGCCATATAATTCCAGCCGGACTCAAACCACAAGATCAGTTCATGATCAATTTTCAAATGATTGGCACCTCTGTGAATTCAAAAGGATGCTCCCAACATGCTAATACCAAATCTGAGTTCCTGATTGATTGGTCAAAGTTCAACTGGTTTAACTTTCAACACGCATTCAACAGTCACACGTTTTATACGTAGAGCCCAAAAATAGACAAAAAAATTGTGTAGTGTAGTTTTGAACATGGAAACCCATACTGTGTATTTTTAGTTTTTCTACTAAAGAGAGACTATGTAAAAAAAAAAAAAAAAAAAAAAAATCATGATGTTTGAGGCATATAACCAAATATTAGCATTGCTGTATGTATCTTTTTGACCCAGCAACTTTGGTCACATTTTCATTTGACCCATAATAAATGAATTAAAGAACCAATCCTCATGATTTTTTTTGGGACAGAAATATTAGTTCCAATCTCTGTATCAGTGAAAAATCTGAGCTGTAGAAATAACTGGAAACTCAAGACAGCCATGACATTCTATTCTTTACAAGTGTATGTAAAATTTTGACCACAACAGTATGTTTGTTTACTTTTGCTAACAGAAAACACTGTTAGCAAAACACTATTTTGCTAGCAATGTTAGCAAACAATCTCGAAGCCAGATTTGGGAAAAAGGGGGCGGGCCAAATGTAGAGATAGGCCGTAGTTTAGTGACCCTTGCTTTAGATGCGGGGCTCCTTTAAGTCAACCCAAAAATCCTCAACCCCTCATGTAACTGGACCTCTACAGCATAGACCTAGAACTCTATTACTGAAACCCTTTCAGAAATTATCTTTAAAAACATTTATCTCACCACTTTTCTTCCATTCCTTTTTAAAACAAGCAATTTTTGGCTTCATTTTCCCCATTGATGCGGTGTTGGAAAAATCTCTGCACACATTTTTTTCCCCCCCATCTACCCTGAAACAAGGAAGAACCTTAATGAATTCCCTTTCATAATTAATTCAGGCCTGTTCGGTTCCAGCCACTTAAGGTTTTGGAGCTTTTATTCTACAAACACGCAGACGGATTTGTGAAGCAAAAGACTCCAAAGTTTGACAATGCTCCTCACAAGGATTCAAGCAGCTTCTGCGAGACATCACCGGGGGACCCTGAGGGTGTATAGAACATAAAGCCACAAACACATATCTGGAGGATGCACAACATACATAATGCAAAAGGGGGGAAAATGGCTGCAGAAAACAGGGAGATAAGCAAGCTGGTGCTGTCAGAAGAGGCAGTCTTTACTTCCTGACTGTTTGAAAAACAAAATGTTTGAGAATTTCAAACTATTGACCTGATTAAATGTGAGAAGTAGAGGATAGAAGGCTTATCTTATTTGTTTGTTTCATGCAAGTGAGGAAGTCCAATTTTAACCTTAAGAAAAAGTCTTTCTGGTGGTAAATTTTCACTCTCAAAGTATCATAGAAATGCAAGAATTTCTTTTTGCACCCTCGATGATGACGCCCACATCGGCTCTGGACTCTTTTGTGTCTCTGCGTGCGGCAGCAGACCTGGAGGAGGATAATTAGACGTCTTGGGAGAGCTAAGTCAAGCTTTGCAGCTTCTCACAAATAATGTAAAACAAAAAAAGAGAAGAAGAAGAAAGGAAAGGAGGAGGGCTGGGAGTGGGAACGATATGCTTGTTTGTAAAGCTTCTGCTACGGTGTACCATCACATAAATAAGCATGACCTCTTTACATCCAGATTGACTCGTCCCACAGGCCCTCTCCTGGACCTCTGAGCTCATTACTACCTTCATAAAAGATCTATGAAGTCAAACTGCACTGATGCTTCAGAATAAATGGAAGGGATAGAGACACAGCAATGAATGGATGCTGCTACCAATTGAAAGATGTATATCCCAGCACACAATACTTCAAATACATTAGTTCCTGATAGTCATTGATTTCTGTGCACGTCTTCTATTGGTCCTGGACTTATATGTCTCAGGGTTTTTTATCTAAAAGTAAATGAATCAAACTGAATCTGTTTATTGTTATTGATTACTGTTTGATGTGTTCAAAAGATAAACTGTTTTTGTGTGCCGTGGCCATTCAGACACTTTTACTTGTAATTTGTACCAGTTTTAGTTGAATCCTCTGGTGAGTGACGAGTTTATCTGCACTAAGTAATAACTGTTGTATTTCTGGTGGTTAGGGGTGGAATCTCAGGGTAAATCACGATACCATGCAACTGACGATACCGATAGTATCACAATATGGAAAATATTGCAATAATCAATATTTTACCATAGTAACCTATCATATATTGTTATTTTGTAAACAAATATATCTTTTTGTTTTCCCCATTATATATAATTTTATGTATATTTTTTTTAACATCCTTTGCGACAGTAAAATAAAATGTTCCATAAATACTAATGTGTCTGTAATAATAACATAAACTTTAAGGTAACGACTTAAACAACGATTTAGAACTAAAATGCAGAGTATGTCACTTCAGACAACTATAAATGTGGAAATAAAAACTCAGAACATTACATTTATGTAAGATAATTTATGGGTTTGACTAATCTAATCATAATCCTGCTTATTTGGACCAAACAGTTTTAATACTTCTACAAGTCTTCTTCTTTCTGTGTAGTCTCTTTTTTACCCTTAATACCGAAGATGTCTCCAGGAACACAGAAATAACCAACCAAAACTCTTTGACCTTTTACTCAATCAGTGTGAATCATTGGATTCTGATGCAGAGCCTTTTTATTTTGCTTTTATTTCCTGCAATGGAGATCAAATCTGTTTATTTGTACAGATCTGGAGGATCCATTTAGTTCAAACTCTTCAGATGGTTTTTCAACATTTTAGATTATTGCAAATCTGTAATTTGTCCCAGAATTGTAATTTTTGTTGTTTCTAAAAATCAACTTCCAATGTTAGAGTTCGTATCATTTGACTTTTTTTTATCTTAGAAGTAGAATTGTTTTTTTTCTTCTAAATTAGATGACAAAGTGTGAAATTTGAAATCTTTTAGGACAAGAATATTAAAATCACTTTTTGTAGTTTTTCTATAAAAATAGTCGGATTTATTTGTTTTGAAAATGTTTTAAAAAAAACTTTTTATACATTTTTAACATATTTGGGTTTTTTACCTATAAAGAGAAAAAAATAAAGAAATTTGGGATCATTGTCACCCAAACATCCACAATCTCTTTCACCCTCGAAAAATCGAACTTGAGGGAAAATGTAGACTCACAGGATCAAAGACAAGACGTTTGTTTAGGAGGCACAAATCCCTCCTTTCAATCCACAAGGAGATACTGTGTCGTCTCCTGTCAATTCTTCTCCTTTACTTTCAGACAAAACCGTTTAAGAGTCGGGGATTAATTATTTACCCGGGCGATGAAATGCCAAAGCCTTGAGAAACGCACCAACAGGAGAGAAAAGGTCATTCCCATCCGACGCATAGACTCACACACAACAGTGATGGATGGAGAAAGCATCTTTATCGGCCGACGCCGTTTTCATCCTCATGACCAGACACCGCCCAGACCAAGGGCGTAAACATATACAAATCGTCATTAAAAAAAAAGCTTTTACATGTCACCAACAGCAGAAGATCAATAGCAGCCTCCGAGTTGGGGCGTCGCACAGACCTGCATCTGAATCTGTAACCTTTACCTGTTGACTGCAAATGTCACCCTCTGAAAACAGCATGTGAGGCTTTTCTATTTTGGAGGGTGATTAAAGTTTCATTGCTGTGCTAACGTGTCTCCACAGCTCCACCAACACCACCGGCCAAATGGGGTGCCAATGCTGCCGGATGATAAAGAGGTGAGAAGTCACTTCCTCCTCTTATAGTTGTTTGTTTGTAATTTTCCCTTTGTGTGTGTGTGTGTGTGTGCTTAACTAGTTTGTTTTTGTCGAGTCAGTTTATTTTCTGCTCATGTGCTGGAAAAACGAGCAGTGATGCAGCTGGGTCGGACTCTCCTGTGAGTTTGTTCACACGCTGGAAAGAATAAATTAGAGCGAGACAGTCGCACAATGGATTTTCCTTCACATCATAAAAACCAGCATTTGTTGGAGATCGTTCTCTGTGTTGTTAAAAGTTTTGTCTCAAAACTGTGAATTCATTTTTGGACGTTCCATATCCTGCAGACTCCTTCTGTAAATATTTAAGAAAGAATGGGTCTCTCTCAGGAACCCAGAGGAGTTTGGGGATTTTCTCCATGCAACAACAGCTTCCAAAGTCAGGGTTACTACAAATGAAGAGGAACAATAATCTCTGATGCCCCCCCACAATTCTAAAAAGGCAAAAATAAACACCTGATTTGGGCCGGTCATGTTTGCTGACGTCTACTCCACCCGACTCAACAATGTAGCTTAAATAGCCGATTGGGAGGATCAAAGTAAAAGTAAGAATCTGTTCTGCTTTTGTCTCCACCCACCTGCCAATTATACTGCAATAGTTGATCTCTAACGAAATCTAAATACCTGATTTTAAAAAAAGTATTATTTTGACTAGATCAGGGGTGTTAAACATTGAAAAAATGATAATGATGTTAAAAAAGTCTTTTAGTTCCAGTCTTAGGAACTTTGGATGCTTCAACGAGACGTTTTGCACAATTTCAGGTTCCAAAGACTTTGTAGGAAGAGTTTTGGGACCAACTCTGTTCCAACATGAGTGCACAGTAGAGCACTGAGATTTGACCTAGAACTACCTGACTGGTCTGCACTCCTTCAACCGACTGATTTAGGATGATAGAGTAAAGACTGAGCCAGAACTTCTGATCAGTTCAACCATTCCACCAGGTCAAACATTCCCATGAACACAAATTAGCTTTGTTTTCCATTCAATTTAAGACCTTAAGAGTAGCAGCTGTTGTGAACCTGAACTGCATTTTCACGTCCAATTGGAGATGTCATGGTAGTATAAACTACTGCTTTCAACCAGATGAGTGTAAGCAAAAAAAAATGAAGGTTTGAGTAAAAAAAAAAGACTAAATCTATAATTAAGGCTTTGGGTGAAGTATAAAGATTAATATCATCAATCCAGCTTTTCCTTTTATTCTCCATAAACCAAAATCTGTAAGAAGAGTCCTTCAGAAGCATCCTGATTAAATGATTTATTTGGAAACGGTTAAATTAGAGATGTTTTCTAATCCATATATCTTTCCCAACTCCTTATTTATATGTGATTCTGTGAAAACCATATAAAATATCTGCAAAGTGTTGATATCACCATAACGTTTCTCATTCTTTGGTTTTCAAAGTCACAAATCTGTATTGGAGTGAAACTAAAAAGAATTCAAATGTTATCTAACCAGCTTCTGTGAATTTGAATTTGCTGCTGGGCGCTGCATCCACCTCCTCAGCGCCGCTCCGCAGTTCAAATGTCTGCTCGGCCCCATAATGATTTCTTTTCTCGCCTGATGTGCAGCGAGAGGTCCATTTATAATGCCAGCCTCACATCGGCTTTTAGCACGAACCGTGAGTCAATATGCCAATAGCCATCGCCGTTGGTTACTGTATTTCTTCGCCGAAGTGTCCGCTCATTAAAAGCCCACAATGCATCGTTGTCAGGGCTCGGCAATGAGACAGAGCGGGGAAACCACATTCTGATGGCAGATTAATGAGGAGACTTGTGCAGGCCTGACTTGTAATCCCCCCACCACCACCTTCACACTCTTTTTCTGCACTATTCCTAGCTATGGAACCAAGTGAATGCTTGTGGCACACATGCATACCTCCTTAATTGTCTGGAGTGTCACATTTCTGGGATTAGCCAGAGTTTAGTGGCATGGGAAGGGGGAGGGCTTACGAGGTCAACAGCTAGAACTCACCCGCTTGGAACATTTTCAAAACACAGATTTTTTTTGTCTTTGACAAAAGAGTTTCCTTCTTTAAAGTCACACTGATCATTTTTTGATCTGTAGTAAAAGCGATCCCAGTGGTCTTTTATTTATGATTGTGACGTTTTGGGCCAAAATTATTTTAAAAATTTTAGTTTTCTTGGAAAGATCTTCTGCAGAGCAGCAGTAGTTCGTTAGAAATTCACCTCTGAGTTGTGGGCGGGATCATTTGCACAGTTCAACCTTGCCCCCCTTCCCGTCACCCATAACTAAGCTCTGGGGATAGGACTGTTGGCAAGGAAGTAAGCCTCAGCTGTTATCCCATCATCCCAAAACATTAGGTGACAATATTGGTGCTATCCAGCCGATCAATTTTGAGCCAAATACCAGATACCACGAGAAAAAACAAAGACATTCAAGGATCCATTTGTCTACAAGTGGATGCATCAGAATGAAGTGAAGCAGGCAGCCTGTGGCTTGCCTGGCGAATTTTGTACATCACAAATACAATCTTTTTCAAGCAGCACTATTTCATCTGCCCCTTATTTACAACTATTTGAATTAGATTTATAGCATCACCTGCGATAATGTATGTGTGAATGTGGCCGCTGAAGATGCCAGAGCTGATAGCTGAAAATGCTGAATCTGAAAGCTTGCCAAAACATTAGCAAAAAGCTAAATAAGTGAAAAAGCTGGGAAAGTGTTTAATGTCCAGAACAGCTAGCATAATGCTAAAATATTAGCTAAACTCAAAATTAGCCGAAAAACCTGGAAAAAAAATTAACGTTTTGATACTAAGATTGCTGAAATTGCAGAGAGTGTCATTGAGTTTTACGTGCCGAAAAACGCTCGGAAAGGCGCAGGAGAATCACTTTAGTGACTATAAGTAAATAATAACGTATCTTAATTGTCTTGTATGTCCTCCATCATCAGAAAAATCCCACAAGAACATGTTAAAAACTCAATTTTCATCAGTTTGTTTTTAAAAGCTACTCTTAGCGGCTGTATGCTCAAGATGATGCGTGAGATCCATAAACAGTTCTGTTTACCAACCAAACTGCTAAAAATAAGTGAGTAGAGGTTGAAAGAATGTGACCTGACAGATCAACTGCCGGTTTAGCGTTTTAGAAACCCTTTCAATAGTAGTTTTATTCAGCTTTTACTAATGAAAATCCTTTTTCTTTTCTTTTTATTATCCTGGATCTCCACGCTTTATGCTGTTTTCCTTTCTTGTACGTCTGGCGCTTTTTTAAAAGCGCGCTTCAAATTTCACCTTGACAGCAAGGACACGGGAGCTGAAGGAAGAGAAAACACTCATTTTCTCAGCTCTCCCCTCGCAGTGAAGCAAAGACGCTGGGCTGTGTGTGTTTGTGTGTTCGTCCTCTGGCTTAATCGATTAATCCTTTCCAGAGTGGTGTCGGGTGTTTTTTGTTTGGGTTATGAGAGTTGGACAGAAGGAAGCATAAGGTGGTGAGATACACGAGGAAAGGGAGAAGTTGGAAAGAGCTGGAGGGAAGATGATGAAATTGATAAATAAATAAAAAAAGAATGACGGCAGCAGATCTTTGAGGCTTCACTGTGACGCTGGAGGAGAGGAGAATGTTGTGGATTGATCTCCTGGAGAGCTGAGAAGTGGATCGACGCTCTGCTGGGGTCACACGGCTGGACATGTGGAAGACAAAAACAAACGGATGTGGGAGTGAAGAACAGCAGGGAAGACTGACATCTTCAAACATGTATGCCGTACCTGTGAATAAGGAGTACCGATGGTCTTCTGTAGAGGCTCTCCAAGTTTGGATTAGCAGAGATTCATTAGATCAGCAACAGTAGAGTACAAAGATACTTCAGGACATCTTTAGACTTTGAGAGTCTAAAAAATGTTTCCACCTCGGGTTGCACAGTGGTGTAGTGGTTAGCACTCTGACCTCATGAATTCCTCATTCCTCGATGGTCAATTGGTAGCTCTAAATTTTAGGGGTGTAGGAAAAAATCAATGTGGCGCGATACTTTATCTGGAAATACTTGTATCGATTTGTCAGCGTCTTTCTTTTGTTTTCCGCCTAATCCCCCGACTCCTAGTACTGGATAGTATTGAATATTTTCTCAGTTGTACTTTCAGAACCTTATTGCTTAAAACACATTTATTCTATGTTTTATTTTTTTCTTACACTGAAAAATATTTTGTTTTCTAAATGGTGACTCTATAAGAACAAATATTTCTTAATTTACCAAAAGAAAAGCAGCATGAATTTGTAGGCAAAAGCAACATGTATATGAGATAAATAAAAATGAATAAAAGGTGTATTAATATTCAGGTAGAGTTTTTTCTAGGTCATAGTCTTTAAAAAAAATTTAGTAAAAAAAAATGTTCTGGTACGGTCTTGGGATATATCGCGATACATATTGTATCGTGAACCATGTATCGCAATATGAATTATGAATTTGCTAAGAGCGTGTGCAACTAAGTTATTGTTTGGCCACCATATTCTGATAATATTCTGATAAGTTCTAGAGCTAAAGGTTTGACGGTTACCCCTCAGTGACGGGTTGTGTCCAAATCCTATGGTACCCGAGTCTTTCTATAACTTCCTATGAAATCACTGCTGACCAGGATTAGTACTACCGTTCATGTGTGTCAAAGACAATGGCAGACACAACATTAGAAAGCGCACACCGTAGTTTAGAGAATAAAAAATAACTAGTCGCTGCCTATTTTAATAGTCAACATAGTTATGACTAATCGACTAATCGTGGCAGCAATAAAGTTACGTTATTAAATTATTTGTTAAAGTAAATGTAACTAACTTATTTTAAAATAACTTAATTTAACTTGTTTAACTGAATTGGTCGTTTAACTATTAAATTAGTTGTTGACTATTTTAATAGTCCACATAGTTGTGACTAATCGACTGATTGTGGCAGCGCTAAAGTTACGTTATTAAATTATTCGTCAAACTAAACTGAGCTAACTTAATTTAAAGTAACTTTAACTAACTTAATTTAACTTGTTTAACTAGATTAGTTTTATTAAATTAGTCGTTTAACTATTGAATTTGTCGTTGACTATTTTAATAGTCATCTAAAAGTTAAATTATTAAATTAGTTGTTAAACTAAATTTTAGGTAACTTAACTAACTTAATTTAAACTAACTTTAACTAACTTCCTGCGGCGGACTGGCGACCTGTCCAGGGTGAACCCCGCCTTCACCCATCAGCGGGCGGGTAAGGCTCCGGCTCCCCCGCGACCCCAAAAGGGACAAAGCGGTCTGGAAGATGAATGAATTTAACTAACTTATTTTAACTTTTACAACTAATTAGTTGTTTAACTAGTAAATTAGTCGTTGACTATTTTAATAGTCAACATAGTCGTGACTAATTGACTAATCATGGCGGCACTTAAGTTATGTTATTAAATTAGTCTAACAAAATCTTAACTAATTTAACCAACTTACTTTAAACTAACTTGAACTAACTTTAGCTAACTTAATTTAAACTAACTTTAACTAACTTAATTTAACTTAACTAAATTAGTTTTATTAAATTAGTCGTTTAACTATTGAATTAGTCGTTGACTATTTTAGTAGTCGACATAGCCGTGACTAATCGACTAAACTTACCTTAATGGCGTAAACCATTGAAGAGTTACAATAGTTAAAAACACTGTTGCTCTGTTGTTAACAGTTTAAACAGACCAGTTCATGGTTGTAGCTCCATACCTGATTGTGTTTTCTCCCTCACAGCTACATCTACGACCCCTCCGTGGCGGTGGAGGAGAGGAAGGCCGACTCTTCGGGGAACTCCCTCTACCAGTCCCACCACCCAACAGCAGGGGGCCTCAGCAAACAGAAGCAGGGCCTCCACAACCTGGGCTACAGCCGGTCCAACGACAGCACGCTAAAACTGGAGTTTGACAACAACCAAGTCAACCACAGGCTGCACGCCGTAGGGAGCGCTCCCCCCGTGGAGGCGGGGCCATACATCATACAACCCGAGGTGCGATGGGAAGACAGGGGGTCGAGCCAGGTGCCGATCTACCCCAGCATACAAGAGTACGAGCGTCAGAGGAGCTGCGCAGAGACGCAAAGGAATGGGTGGGACTCCTCCATCAGCCCCACGGGGAAGAGTGGAGGCAGGAGCTCTTCGGTCGACGAGATAGACGAGGGCGTGGGCGGGACTCCGGAGTACATGGGAGACACGGGAGACGAAGGGAGCGTCTTATCCGTGGACATCCACACCAGCACCACCAGCTTGTCTTCGGCCGGCACGCGGGACGGCCTCACTCCGCCAAAGACTTCAGACGTTTCCACCGAGGAGAGCGGGATTTCAGTCACCAAAAGCGAGGATGAGGAGGAGGTCCGACACGAGAAGGAGGAGGTGCAGAGCGTCACTGACTCCATGGTGGCTGAAGCTCTGGCTGCGTTGGAAGCAGCCACAGCTGGAGAGGACTCCGAGTAGCAGGAAAACTTGACTCAAAATTGAAGCCGGAGAAAATGAAGAAATGCTTTTAGACAGATTTATTTTGGAACTATTTTTATAAATGTGAAAGAACATCACGTCTACTTTCTTATGAAGAGCTCTTCCATTCCAAAGGCTTGAATAAAGACTGAGGAGACACCAGTGTGGACTGAAAAGCCCCTGTGGCTGTTTTACACTGTGTGCTCAACACTCCACAGTCCTGAAAACCACCAATGTGCTCAAACTCACCACAGAGGGTTTCCTTCAAATCATTTGAATCCACATTTGTGGACGATTGGAGGAGACACTTCTCTACATATCCTTTCATTCTGATTTCAACGGAAACCAAATCAGCCCTCAAACATTTTTAAAATAATGCTTTGTAAGTGTTTCTCTGCAACATTGATTTTAGTTTCGCTTCATAACTGACCTTTTACCGCCAGAGCTCCACAAAGGTCAGCAGTGGAGAGCTTCGGTTCTCGTCTTTTTCCCCCTCCTGTAGGTCAAACCTTGTGTTTCCCGTCTGGTCGGTGACATTAGTTCAGTGCCTAATAATGAACTAATTGAGGCTAGGAAGACATAATTATGAGAACGAGTGAAAGAAATGATCTGTTTAATTAATGAAGTTCAACTTCAGTTTCACAGCGAGTGCCCTTTCCCGCTTGTTCTCCCGCCAAATCTTTTCCACTCAATGTATTTGTGTTGAGAAAGTTAATACAAGTGCAATAAAAGTTGTGTGTAATCATTTATTCTCCTGCTGTGTTTATCAAATGATAGAATGTTGGATAGCAGTGAGCTAACTTACTAGCTTATCACTGGTAAATCTCAGTGTTGGGCAGCATTGTTAAGAGAACATTACACAAGTCAAACGTATTTGAATCCTTTCATTTTCATGTTTTTTCACACATTTCTTCTCAGAATTAGCAAGTATGTTAGCATAGAGTGCTAATTCAGTGAGAGATACCATAGATTGCTAATTCAGCATGTGTTAGCGTAGGCTGCTATGCCAGCGATTGTTGGTGTAGATGCTATGTCAACACATATTAGCATAGACTGTGACGTCACTGTGTGTTACTATAGACTGGTAAGTCAGTGTGTATTAACGTAGACTACTAAGACAGGAAATGTTAACCTAAACTGCTTAGTCAGCATGTGTTAGCATAGACTGCTAAGACAGCATTTGTTATCATAAAATGCTACGTCAGCGTGTGTCAGCATAGACTGCTCAATTAGCATGTGTTTGCATAGACCATAGACTGCTCAGGCACCGTGTGTTCACATATATTGCTGAGACTGTGTGTTAGCATAGATCACCAAGTGAGCACGTGCTAGCATAGACTACTGAAACAGCATGTGTTAGCATAATCTGCTCAGTTAGCGTGTTAGCATTGACTGCTGAGACAGCATGTGTTGAGTCAGTGCGCGTTAGCATTCTGCCATAGAAACAAAGGAAACCAAAAGACATTTTAAAGCATACCAGAAGATGAAGCTTCACATGAATGTACAAAAAGTGTTGAACTTCTGAACCTTGTTTTGGGGTTTGTCACCAGTAGAAATTGGAGTTTTATTCCTTTCTGTATAATAAAAAAACACAGATTAGAGATGGAGTAAATCTGGTCCAACGTAAGACAGGAACGAGGAAGTCGTGCTGCTGGGAAAAAAGAGGAAGGCCAAAGATGGAGATGACATGAAACCAGGAAGACGGGACTATAAATACACACAGAACTAATGCAAGTCAAAGGTAGCTGGAATTAATGAGATCATGGATGGAGAGATGATTAAACCCTAAACGTAAATACTCAGAAACTCTGCAGGAAAATTCCATCCTGCAGCACTAGTGGGATTTCAGGTCCCCGAACCACGCCGTCGCCGCAGCCGTCGCCTCGCCTGGGACTGCAGCTAATGAACACCTCTGGGTTTGTGCGGAGCTGCGCGTGTGCACCTCGCTTGCTGACTTTTGACTTCCTCACAGCGTTGGAGGGATCATGTACAGCTGCTCTTTCCTCTGTCTCAGCTCCAGATGAGACCGAAAATAGATCCTTCTTTTGACATCTCTTATGTCCCGACCCCCCTACTGACTTCAGCGGCGTGCTGCTCGCACCATTTGTCTTTGAGAACCCTTTACTACACACCACTCTCTGATCTACATCTCCTATACAATTTATATTCTTTTGACCCATTTTTTCACCCATTTCCACAATAAAATCTCGTCATTTGCGCTTCTCTTTGGATTAGTGGTTAGCACTCTCATCTCACAGGGAGAGGGTTCAAATCCCAACTGGGTCCTCTCTGTGTGGAGCACTTCGATTTCCTCCTACAGTCCAAAATCCAAAGGTAAAATCCAACGGTAGGTGTGATAGGCTCCAGCAACCCCAAAAGGGATTCAGTGACTTCTGAAGAGGGATAGATGGGAATCTCATAATTTAGAAACAGTTTATTTTAATATGAATTGTGACAATACAACAAAAATGGATCAACTTCTCCTAAAAACAAGTAGATGATCCATTCTTCATCAGTTGGTATACTCCATCCAATCTAATAGTTCCTAAATGAGTATTTAGAGTGAAGGAGTCCAAAAATTATTAATTCCAAAAAAGTTTTCTTATTTAGTTTTTAGTTTTTACTGTCTTTTTACTTCTTTTTGTTGGGTTTTTTGTGATGGTGAGATCCACGTCGCTTTGTACATATTTCAATAAGTCTTTGTGTTTTATAAATAAAGGTTAAAATAAAGTAGTAAATTGGTAGTTTTCCTATTTTAAAATTTATTATTTAAAAACCAACATTGAATAGGTCAACAGCAATTAATTCTAGGCAAATTATTGTGCAAAGGTAGAGCGGTCGTCCACTGATCAATAGGTTGCAGGTTCATTTCCTGAATGCAAGTTTAGCCGACGGTGCTCACACAAAACAAGCAGGGAGGGGCTTCTTCTGCTAGTGCCATAAACATAATATATAATATATATATATATATGCAGTTTCTCGAACGCCATTTATTGAGGCTAATGTGTACGTAGCTTAAAGCGCTATGTTAGCATGAGTCATTTACTTCAATCTTTTTGATAAAAAATGACCCAAAATACCAACAAGGAGTAAATCTTTCTCCATCAGCAAGTAAAACTGGGAGCAAATGATTACTTACTGAAAACGAGGAAGTAAAGGGATAATTGTTGACTTAAGTTTCACCCCTCACTCCCCCTTCTTTGTTGGCTTTGAGTCCATTTAATAAACAGGTGACAACAGCTGTGAGAAAAGGAGGAAGTGAGCGGACAGTTTGAACGCCACTCTGCTTCTTTACATCCACTCAATAACCGCTCTACTTCCCTGCACCTTCAGATGAAGACAAACGGGAAAAAGCTCATTTGTGCAACAAGCGTCTGCAGACGGGCTGAAGGAGCGGGAACGCTCTGCCAGGCGGATTCCTTCATGTTGCTTTTATTGGCTCTATTAGGCAGCTCCTCGCAGACTCCCCGAGGTGTGCAGCCTCTCTTAATGTGTTTGTTTTTCTCTGGGCTCTGTTGAAGTTAATGATGTCACCCTTAATTGTGGCACACAAACACACTTCCTCGTCTCAGAGGATCAGGAGGAACAGTCTGCACAAAAAAATGTCATCAAATAAAAGCAGTCATTTTGAAGAATTATTTGTTTGACGGAAAATTTGTGTTTTTATTCTTCTGTCAAATACCTAAAACTGAAATTACTTATTAACAAATTGTGTGTTTTAGTAAAAAATATTTAACAAAACTGCTAGTGAGCTGTAAAAAGACATGGAATGAAAAAAAAAAGTCTAAAAATGGAACTAGAGCTGCTAATTTTGGAAGTGGTTCCAGTAATCTGAAGGATGTGAGTCATTTTGAGTATAACCAGAGAAACAAAGCCATGAAGATGATTTATGGCAAACGCTACGCACAATTTGTGCATATCATTTTGTTCTTTTGTGATACATTTGTGATATACAGTATGTAATACATGAGTCTTTCTTGTGTTCGTCATTGCTCAACAATGTCCGTCGACTTAACGTTGAAACTGGCCTCTGTCGCGCGGTTCGCGTTCGGTGTGAATGCAGCTTTATGCTGTTAATGTGTATTTTATGCAGTTTAGATGCAATTATTTCATAAATTTTTTGCAAGTGTGTTTGATATTGGCGAGACGCATGCACAAATTTGTGTCTTTCCACAACTGTATGTTTAACTTACTTGTACTATTAATGTATTACTTACATTTTCTGTAAATAGCGGATAAACCCAACGCAATCTCATCCTCAGGTTGTCACATATTGACGTTTTGAGTGTCTCTAACTCATTGTTTTTTGACTTGCTGGCCGTTTGCAATCCTCAGGACGTGGAACCAGAAGCGCACTGGTTCTTGGGACGCGTCCAGTCCTGGTACCCTAACCTTAACCCGGTACTGGTTTGCGTCTGGTAGCCCACTTGGTACCACATCTGGTCTGGTGTTGGGTTAGGGTACCGGTCTGCTACGCATCATGGTACTGGATCAGTTCTGGTTCACGGTCCAGAGGTTGGAGACCCGTGATTAAAGGGAACATCCTAAACGTCAAAAAGTGAAGCAGAGGGGTCCTTAACCAAACGTCAATATGTGACGACTTGGGAGTGAGAATGTGTTGACGAATCACGTTAAATCACATGACTGACGCACAAATTATGTTCCTTCATTCATGTATTGTGTGACGGATAAATTAATCACCCGGTCTTTCACCCCTCCAGCAGATACACAAATACAAAAAAAAATATGATTAGAAAAAAGTTAGAGTCTTAGAACAGAGCCCTGGTGAACACCAGGAGTGATTTTATTTATTTAACCATTATCTAACCAGGAAAAAATCCCATTGAGATCCATTGATCTCTTTTTCAAGGTGATCCTGATCAAGAGGCACAAAGTACAGCCAAGACAGGTCATAGAATTAACATTGATCCATTCATCCTTCTGGGGTCACAGGGTTGCTGGAGGATACCCAACTACTGAAGACAGGGTACACCTTAGACACTTTGCTTATACATGCTGAGACACACAACCACACACACTCACATTCACAACTAGGGATAATTAAGAGTCACTAGTTAACCTATGTAGAATGTTTTTGGACTGTGGTTTGATCTGATATAATTTTATCTGCTTTAAAAAGTTTTTAAATAAGCTGGAGTTGGACTGAAAAGATAAAAGTAAGGTATTGCAACAGAAAACTGTCTTAAAGATAAACGAATAGAAAAACATTGTAAAGAAGAAAAATCTCACAAAGTCTCCAAACTATTAAAAAAACTAGTTAAAAAGAAAACAAATGCTTAAAAACTTGTTTTTTTGCAAAAACTGCGATAACTTTTTAATGTTTTGACTGTTTCTGTCCTCAAACCTTTTAGAGTCCAAAACTCCATGGAGGACCCCGGTGAACACTAGTGTAATCCTTCACCTTTGAAACATCCTAGCAAACATCCAGTCATGCTTTGCCTCAAACTGACCCGGCGTCCTTTGGAAGTTTGCTAATGTTTCACTTGGATTAAACATTAAATCCTTTACCAGGAAAATGAAGGAGAGCGATCCCGCGTAATGTTTGATGGCCGCTCTTACTGAAGAGTTTCTGGTTAAATTAAGAACTGAAGGGTTTTTTTAAGGCGGGTCATCTGAAAAGCTCATTTAGGGAAGGTCACAGTCAAAGGGAGTTCTCTGAGAAGGTCAGCGCTGCTGTTCAGCAGTGTTGAACACTGGTTGGACTTTCCCCGCCTTCTGGTCCCCCCTTCTGTTTAGAATGATCCAGCGGCTCTGGATTCTCGTGGTTGTGGAGCCTCAAACCTCAGCGATGACGCTCCTTTTTGTGTCCCGTCCTGGTTCAGGCAAAGGCAAACACGCGAGGACAGCAGGAGTCAATATTTGCTGTTGCCTTGCATGCAGCTCACTCACGTCCGCCATTGTTTTTGACACACCCCAACCGACCAGCCGAGCGTCTTTCCCTGTCGGAGGCTCGGCTCGGGCGAGGCAGAATGTAAATGTGGCTGTCACCACTTCCAGAGGTCTCCATCAAGCTTCCCGTTAACCACATGGAGGCGGTTGTTAGCATCTCTTTATGTTTTCTGAGCTGCACAAACCCTCAGAAGGTCAAGAGTTAGAAAACTCTCTAAAGTCAAGGATTGTTCAGCTCTAGAACTGGGTTGAGAACCTTTAGCATCGCAACTCCGTCATCTGCAGAGATCACGGAGGAGAACTGAAGGCTGTCAGAGCGAAGATAAGAAAGAGCAATCATAGTTTTATTACTGAGCGAAGTGAAAAGAGGAGCAGTGGAGGGCGGCCCAGTATGAGGACGGATGGATCTGTCGGATCTGTCGGATAAAAATATACAAACTTCCTTCGGAGTGACAGCAGTTTGTTACAATCGATCATCCACTTGTTTTGTCCTTTCAGCATCAAAAAAGTAAAAATAAAACTTTCCAGAAAGATTATTCCAATCATCCAATTTCTGAACCTGCCATATCAACTTTTGGGGGTTGCTGGAGCCTATCCCAACTCCTGTTGGGTGAAGCTGGAGTACAAGTAGAACATTTAATTCATAGTGAAGTGAAACAATTTATGGGAAAATTAACTGAAGCTGTTAATAACATTCCAGAAAGAATGTCAACCCTGCAGCTAACACTCTGGTGTAAAAGGGTTCAACTTTACAAACATCCATTTTTGTAAATGTTAGTTTGTATAAGACACTTTTGTCATGAATAGCTTACAAGCTTTAGATTGTTGTGAACTATTTAAAGCTCAGGCAATAAATACGAGTCTAATCTCCAACCTGAAAAGTGACACTTCCACAATGTCAGTTATAATAGCTGCAATGACAGTGATGTATTTTGACCCAGTTCCTTAAAACTCATGCAGTTGTTGCTGTTTGCTCATATTACACAACTCGAAGCGTCTGTTCTTTGCTCTCATTTACGTAAGGATCATCACCTCTGATCACCTGGCATCAAAAACATCTACTGAGTTCAATCTCAGTCAATCAGCTTTGGTATTTGATGTAAGGCAAAGAAATCCACCGCCAAACTAACCAAGAAGCTGGAAAAAGACTTGCAACGTGTCAACAAGAAGATCCAGGGCCAAAAACCTCTGGAGGACCGTTGTAAGAACCAGCAGAGAGAAATCGATCCCCAACACCAACACTTCCTTGAAGGAAACTCTTCAGGAACTTCAGACGAAAGTTCAGGATTCTGAAGAGTTAGCCACTGAGATAAAGAAAGTCGAGCTCACGGCCAAAGCCCTCAATCAGGAGAACAATGATCTGCAGAACGAGGTTGACACCATTGTGGTCCTTGAACCTCAAGACCAGTAAGATCACCTCCCAACACTACAGGACAAAAACATCCTCCTCCAGAACCAAATGAAAGACCTCCACAGACATTGTGAGGAGGAAGCAGCACTGAGACGAAGTTATGACTCCATTCTCACCCAAATCAAGTCTCTGGAGGAGAACTCCAGCCTTGACACTGAAGTTCTTGTCTGGCAGCTCCGTCCTTAACTGCAGTGGGGCAGCATGATGTCCTGAAGACCCCTTTAGGACAACAAGCTTGCCCTAAGTTTTTGTTGCAAGTGAGGCCTCCCCACTGCAGAGAGTCATTCCCATAAATGTTTTAACGGTCTTGGGCCTTCTTATTTCAATGATCTGCTTTTAAAGTATGAACCCTCGCAGACCCTGAAGTCCTCTGGTGCTGGACTTTTAGTTGTCCCTAAGGCAGAGGTCTGCAACCGTTAACATTTGCTCTAGTTTCTTACAGACCGGAGCCCAACGAGAGCCACAAAGTCCCAATTTATTGTTTAAAAATGCACAATCTTTATGCCTCTTTGGCAACTAAGTGTTTATTTTAGGGCTGTTACTGCATTAACGCATCCGACTAATCAAACAGAATTAACGCCTTAATATTAGTCGTGTTTTTTTTATTTCAAAAGCTGCATATAGTCATGAAATTTACCTAGTAACACACTGTGATTAATAGTGATTAATCACAACACAAAAGTGTGATTAATCAGATTTTTTGCTAGTTTTTGTCCAGAAAATGACGTTTTTGTTTTTAAAGCAGCCTGCACAGTGATATAGAGCATTTGGGACAAGTATTTTTTTTAGTTCTAAAGGGTGTATGTAAGAATCTTTGTTTTCTTGGAGTAATACTGCAGACATAAAGTCATTAGAGTTCTGCTCATCTTGATGTTGATGTGTTTTAGACCAAAAAGTGGTGTAAAATAGCCTAAAGTGAACCTAAAGCAGACATGTAAGTCCACTTATTAGGTGTAAAACAGGAACTTGTCTGTTAAATTAGTTGATTTTAAGAGGATAACGTAACACGTTTGCTAAAATATTGTTTTTCAGATGAATATGCTGCTGTGTTTAAATACTTCAACAGATTTGTTGGTATACTTTATTGAAGTCAAACTTTAAAAAAAAACCTTAAGACACACAATGATGGGCTTGAAGAACGACAGAAACTACCAGATGATGAGTTTCTTCTGCCTGTCTGAATAAACTTGGTTCCATCTTCATCTTCAGAGGCTTTGAGTCCGTTTCCTGGCTGCTTAGTTTTTGTCCGAGAACGCCGTCCTTCATCTCACACGCCTGGAGATTCCTCATATAAATAAAGACGTGCAAAACACGACATTATAGATAAAAATCTCTTTCAAATATCCTCCTATAAAACCTTATAAACATATGTACACATCATGGAGAACTTTGTGCTCTGGTTCAAGACCCCGGATGCCGTGATGCTGCGGAGGAAAGTGTTTCCATCATTCTGGATCAGTTCTACTCCTCCTCATTAACATCATGTTTGGTTCTCTGTAAAGCGTCCACTCCTGAGCTGCTCGTCTCGGACGCTCTCGCCTGGCTTTATGGGGGTGTCCAGATGTTTGTGTTCTCCCTGTAGGGGAGAAACCTGGTAAATAATTGTGTTTTTTCTTTTCAAAAGTCTACATATGCAGTTGAGGATCAAGAGTTACCTGAAGTTCTATCGCTTCTCTTTGTCCCGGTTCTCTTTCATCTCCTGTGAGATAAAAACCAGAATCAATCTATTGGAGCAGAAATGAAGGAGGCTCTTCGCCTCGTCGTGTTTGTTTATTAACTTGAGGGTTAAAAGCTGCGAGTCAACATGGAAGCTAACGGTAAGAAATGAAGCAAACACGGATGTTGACGGGCGCCTTCCATTCCCAAAAAAACAAACACGGACAGGATGTTGACTCAGTCTCAGGAGCCGGCTTTCACTAGACTCAGACGGATAATCTCTCAAGTTAACAACCCTCAAGATAGAAATGTACTCATCTGTGGATTTGTTTGACAAAGAAACAGGAGCAGAAAAATGTAGGCCATCCCTGCACTTCCGGATTGAAGCTCCTCCAAAAACCAAATCCAGAAAGGGGCAATTTTTCACGGCAATGTCACACAAAATGGCAACATCGCCACAAGAAACGTCCAGTTTACGGGTTTAGACCGACAAAGCTGACAGCTATTTTACACAATTTTACGAAAATAATAAAAAGGTAACCTCAGTAATTGTAATAGAAAATCAAATATTATTTACTTAATAATAATAATGATTAATAGTGATCTGTATTTTAATTTTCTCTCTTAGATCGTTCACAAATCAAAATACAAATGTATGATATCTGTCAATATTGGCGGCTCTAAGAGGGGAAACAAATACAGTTGCATAGGAAATGTATCAAATGAATAATAGCCAGGGCTTTAGATAGTCTCACACTATATAGTTTCTTAGTAGTTAGGAATTAGGGGAGGAATTCAGACACCCACATGGATCAACCTTTCGTAACATCCACATTTATAGAGAATTTTGTGCAAAAGTATGTTTTTTTTTTTGCTCACAAACCTGTTTTAGTTCCAGTGTTGCTTGGCTGTGGGGCTCCACCTGTGTGGGGGTTGATGGGACGCTCCCATTAGAGTCTGTGATTATCAGAGTGCGTCGATCCCTGGGGGGTTTTTCACACTTCGTCACACGAAACCTAGAAAAAGAAAAGAAAAGTCTATAAAAATCAAGTACTTTTGTTCAGGGAGAATAAATGCCTCACATTTGTTTTTGTTTTTTTTAATACGTATTTACTGTTCAACTTTTTAAAAGTGTGAACAAACTTCAAAAACCTACTTTTAGGTTAATCCAAACCCTCTTATCTCCCCAATCCTTCTGAGGCCCAAACAAAGACAACAAAGCTTTAATCAAATCAGCAAATTATTAATATTGGTATCCAGGTCATGCTGACCCTCTGTGCACATTATCAGGAAGTGAAAATGAACGGCGGCCTCCTCTGCATCCTAATGAGCTCTGTGCAGGACATTAAGGCGGAAAAAATCACTCCTTAGTGAAGAATGTAATGAGGGATATATCTGACTTGCTGGTAATTTTACAGTTACTCAGGAATGAAGGAAAAATCTGGATTTACCCACAAATAAAAAAAACCTCTACAAAACTAATTTAAAAAGTAGAAAAAAATAAGTCAATTTGCCTTATTTCCTTAATTATTTGACATTCTCACGAAATAACTAGTCTCAAAACCACAAATAACAAGTAACGTTCAAAACTCTCGCGTTCACACATCACTATGCTAGCTCCAACTAACATTTTCGGACTCTACGCACAAAACATGCAGCAATTATATGTACGTTAAACCAACTTTGACCAATCAGGAAGTCTGATTTGGTAGAGACGAATGAATGCCGTCCCTTTAATTCACAGAAGTGTCAACCAGTTGAAAATTGATCAAGAAGGATAACAATTTCAGCTTAAGCCCGGCTGGAATTCTACGACAAGTCTGTCATGTATCGGAATAGAGCGGTGAGATTTGTAAAGATTTGTGACATTTTGCACCAAGCCTCTTCCAGCTGTAGGTGGCAAACATGTGCTAGTAGGCGGTAGCGAAAAAAAAAAAGAAGAAGAAGCCCTTCCCTGTTTGTCCAGTGTGAACATCATGAGCTAAAGGTGCGTTCGAGAAAGCGTCTTTTGAACATGCATCAAATTAAATGTAGCTTTAGTCTCAGATGTGATATTAAGGTAAAAAAAAATTCAATTAACTGTGAAAAGAAGGTTATTATACAAAGAGTTAATGAAACCCAATGTGTCTGTTATCTCACTGATGTCGTACAGTTTTAAACTCCCCACCATAACACTTCCACCTCCATGTTTAAATATATAACTAGTTTTTTAAATCATGGGCAGCAGTTTTTTTCTCTTTTAATTATGGAGAGAAGAATTTTTACCATATTCCTCCATTTTAGTCTCATCCAATCACAGCTCCTTCACCCAGTTCGACTTTGAATAATCTAAGCCTCGTTTTCACCGAGTAGTCCAGTCCGGTACAGCGTTTAGAGCGTTTCCATTGTGAAATGGACCCATTAAAAAGTACTGAACCGTACTTCTTGGTTCCAGGTCCATTGAAAAGTGAAACAGAACGGTTGGGGCGGAGCCTCTGTCGCCACCCGTTGATTGGCAGAAAGGGATGACGACTTTAGAAAGTGCCAATTTAAGCTAACCTTTTCAACGTTTGAAAACATTCGGGTTTTTGCGGTTCCGATCCCGCATTAATTCTTGGTTCAAACAACTTTAAATTCCTGTTATACACGATGTACCAGAAGTAAAACAAGGAAAAGACGAGCTGCTGGATGACCTCCATTGTTGTTGCTTTTCTAGCCATCGCACTACAATGACGCAATGACAAGCTAGCAGTCTACAGCACGCATACACTGTGAAAACAAACCGCTTAATGGAAGCGAGGCTTAACTGAGTGGAAACACTCACCAGAATTAACTGGACCGTACCGAACCACTCCTTACCGTACTGGACCGCTCAGTGGAAACGAGGCTAAAGATCAGTGGTGTTGGGTTTTTTAGAAACCCAGCCACCCTGATGCTGATCACCTGGATCAGGTGTGTTATGCTAGTGAGTTGAGTGCAGGTGAGTCGAAAAACGTAGTAGGATATTGGCCCTCGAGGCCTGGAGCTCTTAAGATATTCTCTTACTAACGTCAGACAAGGGCCATCTCAGTTTTCTTTGGCTCCAGCTGCCTTTAGATTATTGACCCCATTGAGTAGTTCTCTCACATGATTATTGAAACTTCAAGGGGGAATTTGGGCGGAGCTATTTCCTGGAGAGTTTGTGTGTTTGTTTAACCTTTTAACACGTGACACGTCACCGGTGACACCTAAATAAATAAATAAAAAGTTCTTTGACATAAATCAACTCTTCAGTCGTTTACATGATCAATGTAAATTAGCTGATTCACCGTGATACAACACCTTACTAACATAAAAGTTACAAAAAGTTACATAATGCAACAAAGCTGCTTCTCGCTGCCTCCAAATTCATTGGAATTACATTAGATACGGTATATGAAAGAACGTAAACTACAATTTTCTACCAAAGTCTGACCTCTGATGAACCTGGCAGGCAGGTGTCTTTGATCTGGGTAACGAGCTCTAATCTCAGCTCGTTAACTCCATTAGAAACACCTGGAGGCTGAACACTTTAACCCTTTGATCTGGGTAAATCTACCAAACATTTGTTTACAAACTATCAACAGCAATGGAATGGTAGCTTAAATATTGCTCTTTTATAACAGCAGATGTGCTCATGAGGTCTTTGTTCCTCCACAAAGACGTGTTTTTCATTTCCGTCAGGTGGTTTTGCGAGTAAATGTACCTTCTCAGGGACGAGGCCTTCATTTTCCCAGGCCTTTCCCTCACCCGAGGAGTTTCCAGGTCACTAGTCGGGCATCAAAACTAACCCGTTTAATTAAGGAAAGCTTTTTCACGGATGCTATTTGGAGTTAATGATTGGCCTCACACGCACTGATGCTCAGGTCATCTCTGGGGCAAACGCTAAAAAAATAGTTGATGATAGCTGGACGTGCAGCAAGGAAGTGTCACACACCTGCCCACGGCCAGCACCGTGACCTCTCCGAGGTGACTGCGGCGGTGCTCCGCTCGCTTGGCCGACGGCTTCCTCATCAACGGCCATTTCTTGTGGCTGCAGCGCGTGCAGATGTTCTTGCCGCTTGCTCCGCCGATGGTGTGCAGGTGGCTGCAGGTGTGCCTTTCTGCTGCAGCGGGCGCCAGCGGCGACAACGGGGTCAACGGAGGGGTGGCGGGGCCAGTGGAGATGGGGGTGAGCGGGGGCCTACAAACGAAAAGTCCAAAGTTAGAGATCGCTGAAAGATTTACACAACCGTTCATGTTGGGTTAAACAATAATCACATTGCAACATCAACACTACAAACTACAGTTTAATCAGTCAAACACTAAAGTTAAATCACATTTGTTCTAATATTTAAAAATATGCCTGCACAATAAATCGCAAATTTGTCGCGATATTCGCCAGTTTGATACGTGTATCGCAATAGACGACGATAAATGGTTACCTTAAATTATTACACAAATGCTGAAGGAATCTCTTGGTAGCTTGAAGTATTTAACGAATCAGATACAGTCCTTCGGGTCGCTGACCAATTGAATGGAGTCCTTTTATGATAGGTACCCACCTCTTATGTAGACGTATAATGCAGTTATGTTGACTTATTTGAATAAAACTGTTGCAGTAAAACGGTAATGATGTATTATGATGTATAATATGGTCTGGTTGAATACTCGATTCTGATAATACTGAGAGTTGGAGACCCCTGATTAGCATCTGTAGCTCGGTACCAAGCGGCCCTCAGACCAGTATTGGTTCGAGGCCTGGAGGTTGGGGACCCCCTGGTTTATTGGCAACAGTCAGCAAGTCAAAAATCGACGAGTTGGGACACCCAAAATGTCAAAAAGTGAAATGGAGGGGGCCTGAATCATACGTCTATATATGACGAGTTGGGGGTGAGAATGCATTGGACCCTAAGAGGGATAATGCACTTTGAAGTGTGCATTATCAGAAATTAACCATCTGAAGGCTTCCAGGGCGTGCATTAATTTCTGATAATGCACACTTCGTCGGGCATAATCCCTTATGTGTATCGCAAGTCATACTGCAATATCGATCACTAATATCGCACATAGTAAGTTTTCTTCATATAGTGGAGCCCTAATTTAAACCATGTAATCAAAATGTTGATGATTTAGAGATTCCACGTGCATCAGAAAAAGTAAAATAAATTAAATGTGTTAAGAGGACATTTTGAATAACCTTTAACTGTTTATAAAAGTATAGAAATTCATGAATCTAGGGACATCTAGTGGTAAACTGAAGCCACAGCAGCCTCTTCAAGTCCCCCCTGACATTTTTTTTATCTGAAAAAAAATTATGATTATGAAGTTTTTAACCAAAATCCCACAACCTAAATTGTCTTCAAAAGCAATTTCTCATGTTGATCTGAAGCGTCTGTTTCCAAAATCTTCTCTGAGGGGGTAAAATCACATTTAAAAAAAACATATTTTTACCAACTTTTTAACAGTTTTCTGTCGGTCCAAACAGGGTTTGACACACAGACATTAACATGAACCTCAGCCTGTGTGCTGAGGTGGTTTAAAAACACAGGATCCTGGATGAAGTCCAAAAATAATGTCTAAAACGACTTGGGGACTCAGCAGAAATCCTTCTTTTACAAACAAAACCTCACAAAATAACAGGTTTTTATGGGGGAGGTGAGGATGAGGGGCAGGATGGAGCATTAAAGAGCGGCGAAGCTGTGAGGCAAATGTAGGGAGATGGATGGGGAACCCCAGCAGCCACTCGCCAGTCCTCTCTTCATTTCTCTTTTTCCTCCTCCTACCCGTCTGTCTGCGTGACACCCTAACCCCTCACATCCCATAAATTGCCCCGACTAAAGCGCCTCTTCTCCCCTATCCTCCATCTCTAAGTGATCCACTGGCAGGCTGCCCGCCACAAAGAAAGGAAGGAAGAGGAGCCCTGCAGAATCACACAGAATGAAAGGAGAGCTGAGGTAGATATGTAAGGTGGAGGACACAAAACGGCGTGTTTCTTTCCTAAAGATTGATACACAGCTCTCCTCTCTGGCTGCTTCCTGTTGGCAACATGTGGACGACGCTGCCGCAGGAGAGATGGGGAAACATGCTTCACTAACTTGATTCACTTGGAATCCTTTGCTGTCACTAGTGTCTCCCCCTCACAGCCGTCCATCTGCTGAACTCCCTTCGCTCCCTCTTCTGTCCGCGGGGAGGCTGAGCTACACGTGCTCTACAACTTAGCTCGATGCTGCGAGCAGACGCTAACAGGAAGACCGCAGGAAACCCACAATCTCTGTGAATGAGAAGCTAGAACTGTAGTTTCATTTACTGAAACATGACGTCTGCACTTTGTCGTGACGTTATTTGATGATTTTATTTTGAATAAAATATCCATCGTGGGCTAGCTTCTTTTGAGTTTTGTATTTGTGTTGTGTTTGGGACTTGTGTAAAGGAATTTATAGGCACGATTTTTCTGTTTCTTTTGCAGAATATGTAGTTATGTCGGAGCTTGTTGGTTTTTTTTAGAGCAAATATCATGTTTCTATGAGTATGGGGAGAAAATGTTCCTTAAAGGCTGCAGGATTTCTCATAGGGTTGCATCTTCTGTTAAACTCCTCGGATTTGCGTTGGGAAATGTGTTCTGGTTTGATGGAAATTAAAGATATTTACTTGTGTTTAGAATGTTTACTTTACTTTCCTTCACGTTTATTAGAACTTTTGGAATGTTTTCTTAAGGTTTTGAGGTGCAGGTTACTTATGGATTAAGAGTGGTTTATTCGAGATTCCAGAAAATTCACTTTTGATTCCAGAATGTCCACTCAAGGTTCTGGAATGCTTACTTTAGGTTCCAAAACGCTTAATAAAGTTTTTGTTTGTTTGTTTTTTAACCTGAAGTTTGAGAATTCTAATTGAGGTTCAAAAGTGGTAACTTGAGGTTCCAGAATACTTATCACGTATCAGGAGTGTTTAAGGTTTTGAGGTTTAGAGGTTCCTACCCAACGTTCCAGGTTCTAGAATGCTTACTTGGGGTCTGGAATCTTTACTTGAGGTCCAGGAATTTTCACTTAAGGTTCTGGAGTGGTTACTTGTGATTCCTTCATGCTTATTTGAGGTCTGTGAGTGTAAAATTAAGGTTTAGAGGATCTGGAGTGTTAGCTTAAGGTTCCAAAATGCTTAATCAAGGTTCGTTCTTTTGTTTTAAATGTTAACCTGAGGTTTCGGACTGTTTACTCAAGGTTCAAAAGTGGTTACCATAGGTTCTAGTGTGCTTATTCAAGGTTCCAGAGTTTCTACTTAAGGTTCTGGGTTCTGGAATCTTCTTTTCTTCCTCTTTTTTGTTTTAAATGTTTACCTGAGGTTGGTGTATTTGGGATTCCAGAATTCTCGCAGGAAGTTTCGGACTGGTTTTCTCAGGAGTCCAAAGTGGTTGCCCAAGGCTTGAGAATACACCTCGGGCAACGTGGTGCAACAGTAGAGTGGTCGACTCCTGATCGGAGGATTGCAGGTTTGATTCCCGCCTTACCCTCCTGTGTGTCGAAGTGTCCTTGGGCAAGACACTGAACCCCAATTCGCCTCTGATGGACGGTTGGAGCCAGTGTTCGGCAGCGGGAATGTGTGAATGGGACTATGACTGTAAAGCGCCTTTGAGGAAGGTAGAAAAGCGCTTTACAAGTATTAGGCTTTTGTTTATCTTAGTTTAATGCTTCCTTGGGGTTCTGGAATGATCATTCTGGTTCTGGAATGTTAACTAGAGGTTCCCTCATGTTTATTGGAGGGTCTAGAGAGTGTACCTCAGGTGTTGAAGTTCAGAACTGCATATTTAAGGTTACAGAGGACCTACTTGAGTTTTAGGAATGTTAACTCAAGGTTTTTCTCTGGAACTCCAAGTTCCGAAGTCGTTACCCAAAATTCCAGAATGCTTCCTTGAGGTTCTGAAGCATTTCCTGAAGGTTCTAAAGTAGCTACTCGAAGTTCTGAAGTGATTACTCAAAGGTTCTGAAATGCTTACGCATGTTTGTAATGATTTTCCTCTTGTGTTGCACATTTGCTTTTGTAACAATTTCCCATTTGCCCTCCAGAGTTTTAGTTCCTTTAACAAATGTAATCTAGTGCACAAGTGTTTTTTTTAATCTTGTTTTGCTGATGTTGTGCCTTCTTGAGGATTTTATTTGGGTCTCTAAAGAAATCTTTTTCTTATTTAAGAAAAAAAACCCTATCAAATTTTGCCTTTTTCTTGAACTGTGATGAAGGTTTATTTTAAAATATATTTGTGGCCTCATTTCAACATGTTGACAAAAATTCATTTTCAAGTTATTTTGTTTATACAACCATTATAAATGAAATATCTATTTAAAAAAGGTTTTCAGATCTTTTATGGTTCATGAAGGTTTGATGCATTTTTTGAGAGATTTCTGGAGAAAATACTTCCTAACTAAACTCGACTGAACTTAAAAAGCCTGAAAACAGATAAACTTCACACAAAATTAAATAAAATCTCTGATTTGATCTGAAGAGTCAATAGCAAATCATCCCTAAGGTCTTTTACCGTTTTTCACCTTCAACAAAGTCGGTCTCGATCACAGTAGAGGTGACCTAAAAGGTTTCTACAGCACGCCGCCTGTATTTTCTGCTCTGAAGGTTTGACTCCTGCGTGTTGTGTAACCAACAGGTCTCAGTTTTTCTTTCATCATTTTCAGAAGCAGCTCAGCTTTTTCATTAGAAAATAAAGAACATTTTAGCTCCATTGCAACCTACAGAAGCGTGTTTTTCATTGGCAGCCCCATCCACTCATGGAGGAAGTGCACAGATGACGGCTCAATCCTTTCTCAGAGAGGATCTTGAAGCTCGGCAGCGTTGTGTGACTGATCTGCAGCTGCTTCAGCCTCAATCAAGGAAAATAACCGGGTATAGCATTCCTGTTCTACTCCCTGGGATATTACAGGGAGGCTAATGCTGCCACCTAGTGGACGCATAGTGAAAACAGCAAGATACAGAGCACTTACCCATCGGAATCGATGCTGTTCTCATGAACCATGGCTTTCAGGGCGTCAGAGTTTGCTAGAGACAAAAAGAGAGATGAAGCTCAAGTAAATAAAAAAAAAAACAATTAGTGGGGAATACTGCCAACCTGAAAATTCTTTAAAAGCTCAGCCATAAAAATATTTGCATTTCATTTTTTAATTGATTTTAATCAGGAAGTCGTGTTTAGTATACTTATTGGACTGGTTATTATACTTAAAGGTTCTTATTTAGAGTGGTTTTAGCAGCACAATATTCATAAACTTCAACGTTTCTGATTTTTTTTAAGTGTTTATTAGTTGCTTTGCAAAAACTATATCTATTTTGTAATTGTATTGCTCTTTTTGTGGTTTCATTATTTGGTCCTTATTGATTTTTATCTGAATTTCACTAAATTCCACAGCAGTTTGACGTATAGCGTAAAACTAGAGTACAATATACAAGCTCTAAGGCATTTCTTGCTCAACACATTTTTAGTTTATTAAAGTATGTTAAAAGTTTAGGATGTTTTACACTTTGCATCAGCATGGTTTTTAACTAAACAGAAAAACTGTTCATGTTTTACTTTTATATATATTGCTTGATGGCTTTTTTGGCTACTGTTAACTGCTTTTATTCAAAATGAACAAAAAGAAAGAAAAATGTCTTATTAAGCCTAGAGGAAATTTGTTCTTTTGTTTCTAAAGTATTAAATAATTTAATGGCTTAACTTGAGAAATCAGAAAATTTCTGCTCATTCTTTATCATCAGAACCAAAGTATGTTTGCTATGCAAGAAGTGCCACAACGTCTGGCTTCTATCCTGTGTCACAGCTTGATCGAAACATTTCTTTTGGGTGGTTTATAGGACTGATAGTCTGGAATGTGAACAAAACTAAGATAAAAACGATACTTTGATTACTTTATTGTATTATACTGATTTTCATACAGTTAAATTCTGATTTTATTTAAATGAAAACGTTTTAAAAACTGATCAGTATTACTGCAGGAAACATTCTGACCAGTAGAGGGCAGTGTTGCATTTGTTGGACATCAATAGCAGCCCCAACCTCTCTGTTATTTTTTCTTGAATCAGTTTTGTAGAGGTTTCAAAACTGGAAAAACATTTGAAAGTTTGGCAACAAAACATGCATAAAATGAGAAAACATTTAAAAAATTATAAAGTGCTTCAGATCTTCCAAAACACTGATAAAATCATGTCAACTACATGAAATGAACAAAAGAAAAGCAGAATGAGAGAAAATTGTCACATTCTGAGACGATCCTGCCAGTATGTGACTGCATTCAATAAAATACACAAATGTAAAGGAAACGTGTTGACAAATGTGGGATATTTGTGTAATTTAATAAGCCATTACAAGAGTCAAATCAGCTAATGACAAACATTTGGTGATTTAAACAATCACACTACATATTTTTAGCTGGAAAGGTAAATTTACTTAATTTCAAAGTGTTTTGTAGTTTTTTTTCTAGATAATTTGACTTTAAATTTAAATGTTGAACTTTAAAAGGTTTTCTTCCAATTGAGGCTGATTTTTCTAATCATTTTTTAGTTATTTTGTAGCAGAAAAAAAGATTCTTTATTGAGGGCGTTTAAAGACTTGGATTTTAACAGAACCATAAAGAAGATAAAGTCACATGACCTATGTCTTTTTGACTCTTTATTGTTCTTGTGGACAGAAAAATAATGCTGATTTTTAAGCCCTCATGAATGCTTCACAATAAGTTTCCTTTAGTTTAAATTATTTACTTTAAAACTGAATATTTTTGCAACAAAGAAAACACAAATAGACAAAAATAGTAACAATAAGTCACCTTATTTTGAGCGTACTTTGATTAGGTATTAACAATATATCAACAATGTATCGTGATCGCATTATCAGGTTGTTTGATACCCAGAAAAGGTGAGATAAGCTGCGATAAATGATTGCCTATATACTAAACAGATCAAATACATCCTTGACCAATAATATGAAGCCTTTTCATGTTAGATACTCCTGTGCAGACGAGGGTCATTCAGAGGATAATTTAGGTCGACTTTTATTTAACTCTTTAACACCTAAATAACCTGATTTTTGACGTATTGTTACTCTTCAACCGTTAATGTGATGAAATCGGCTGATTTACGGCTGCTTTTCTTTTCCTCAGAATCTGCTGGAGTTAAACGGTTGGAGAGTTACGACAGGCGAAAGAATGTCAGGGGCTAAAGACGAGGTGTTAAAATAAAAAGGTTAAATTCATTAGTGATATTTCTATCAATTTTCCTCATATTGTGAAGCCTTCACTCTTAGACTAACGAAACCCCAAACAACAAGGTGCTTCAAATCCAGGTTTCCATTTAATCAGCAGCGATCAGGGCAGGAATTCCTGGAAAACGTGGAGGTAGATGTGCTGGTATATGTGGAGAACAAGGGTTGAGGGTTGGGCAGCCTTGTTGTGAGGACTGGATTTGATTGAATTGAGAACTCACAAAGGATTTGTGTTGATACTTTTATTCCAAGAAGCTTCACTATCTTTACAGAAACTAGTTCCTGGAGCTTTAGACGAGATTTCCAGGAAAAGACGATTTATAGACGCTTTGTGGATGAAAGGTGAATTTCAAATCACAACTTCACGGCGAGCCATTTGTTTTTACTCATTTTGGGGAGATTTCTGTCAGTTAGAAGCTTTAATAACATTTTTATGAAACTAAATCCATTGATCTTTTTGTTCATTCGCTGTACTTCCTTTCCAAACATCAGAGGATCAGCAATAAAAAAACACCATAAAGGAATGGAGGCACTTTCATTTTCAGCAGTAAATTTTTAGCAAAAACTAATTTTTTGGGATCAAGATTCATCAGAGAATTACAAATAAATAAATAAACCTCACTGAAGAGTCTGAAACAAAATCTTAATAAAAAAATCCACTAAAGTAATTTGCCTCTGAATGAAAGAAACTAAAAAATACAACATTAAAAAACGAATGATGAAGAGAATGTGAGGAGATTTGGCAGATTTACAGGGAATGTCGGCGTCTGGCAACTCCATGATCCATTGATCACAATGGGATAGAAACCAGAGATGTTCAGAAATGTTTCTATTCTTACTTAGGAAGCATTAAAAAACTCTGACAGCACCAAGACAAAGTCATTTAAAGCAATTAGAACTATAAAACTCTCAGGCTTTACAAGTTTTCACTTCTTTAAATACATTTTTGTCTTCTCTACTTAAAAGATTAAATGCAAAAAACAGACTCAAAATCTAAAACATCCTAAAAAATGTTCATTTTTTCTCATAAATTGTCTTAAAACTATCATTTTAATCTCTCTCGCATCTTTCATACATTGGACTTAAAAAAACTGAAAATATAGTAAATTAAAAAATTAAAAGAATGAAGATGTTCTTATAGTGATGCGTCTCTCAGGAAGACTTGAGAAGAACACAAATGCATCAGAAATGCAATAGTTTGAGCTGTAGAAACCACTTTTATCAGAAACTACTGTTGTCGTGCTGAAGGTTTCAGTATTTGCGGTCCAGAACCAAGTTCTAATCAGAGCACCATCAGTTTGAATGTAAATGTGGCAGAATTCATCCAAGAAAAAAACCCTCCAAATTCAGCTTTAGGAAGAAAGTTGAGGATTGGATAAAAGTAAAATCAAAGCGACCACAGGTAAGGAGGGCGTGTTTAGACTGGAAAAGTCTGTCGGACCGGACCTAGTTTGCTTAATTTGGTCCAGATTGAGACCTGAATCCAGCGGGGCAAGTCCTAAACTTTGTAATCCTTTTGGAGATAGTTCACTTATTCAGTCTTTATATTTCACTGACCAATTTTGAACGTCTGTATCAACATCAAGTACAACACTGTTACTGCTGCTTTGGTACTGCAGAGGCACGCTGCAAGGTGGTTACCGAGGAGACGACGGCTAAGAACGCACATTAGTAGGTGTTTATGACATTTAGATTGTTGGGAAAAAAGTTAAGAAGAAATGTGTATCATGTTAAAAGTTGGTGTGTCTTCTTCCACTTCTGTCTCCGTTTTAGTCCAGTTGTTCCACTCCGAGTGCGGAGCCTATTCAGACTGAGAAAACTCAGAGTCTATTCAGACTGAGTCAACTCAGAGTCTATTCAGACTGAGGAAACTCTAAGCCTATTCAGACTGAGACAACTCTTAGCCTATTCAGACTGAGTCAACTCAGAGTCTATTCAGAGTCAATTCAGACTGAGTCAACTCAGAGTCTATTCAGACTGACGAAACTCGGAGCGAACCAAAGCTCAGAAACGAACTGAGACCACCTTGAAAGATGGGTCCGAGAGCGGTTCCTGGTGCCGGACCTAGGTCTGCTTGGGTGTATTCAGGCGGAAAATTCACTGAAATTCACTGCTTCACTTTAAGCGGACCAAATGTGTCCAGTCTGAATACACCCTAACAATCCCACACCAAAACACACTGGTCCGTCTCACACTGAACATGAAAACAAGTAGAAGAGAACAGCGCTCACCTTCATTTTTCATGATGTAGTGGACAATCTGTCCCACGGTGTCGCTGTCACTCATGGTGTCGTTCGCCTCTGTAAGAATACAGCTGTGTTACTGAGGGGGAAAAATTACTTAATTCAACTGAGAAAAAATGAATTCACTGCAGCTGATTTTCAAAGGTTTCAACACAAACTGCAACAAGCAAAAAAACACTTCCTTAAGTTTTCGAGAGGAGAGGAGATCCAGTTACAGGAAACAAACTGATTTCTCAAGAAATTTGACTTTTTTTATCCTCGAAATCTATAGATGGGTTTAATGAAGTTCATATTAAACATTCTAAAAACTGCATGATAAAAAAAGTTATTTTCAAAATAGTAGATGATGTTGGTTTCAATAATCTGGAATTATCCAAATGCCAGAATTAAAAAACAGTTTGCTTTAAACCAATAGTTTTAGCCGTTTGGAACACCTTCTCCAGTTATGTAATAGTGTGCACAAACACGAGGAATGTGGAAAGCCCTTTGTGGAATAATTACACACTGCACAACAGAAAGAAGCCATATTTGCACAAGAGGGTCAGGAAGAGGGAAATCTCACATTCAAGACAGCAGGAAGTTCTGTGTGTTTGTGGTAATTTATGAGAACTGCATCTGATTTAAGGAGGAAAGACTGAAGAGCTGCATAGCTTTGAGAATGTCTGAGAAAAGTCAGTTCAGCAGGTTTGAGCCGCACATCATAGTTTGCTTTGATCAGTATCAGTTAGTTGTAAGCAGGGATGGTCTTCGTCAATGGGCAGCCAGTGTGGTGACGTCATATAGTAGTTAGACTCCTTTCAAGGTTTTTCAACCACATCCCCATAACAGAAAAAAACAACATTTTAGCCATATTATGTCACAAAACCCTTGATTTTACAAACATATGGAAAAACAGAAAAGACAGTTGTTGGAGCATACTCAGTAGGGTTATGAATCTAAGAATGTTTAAGGCAGACTGTAGATTGGCTTATTAGGACTGTAAAGTTCTAAATTGAAGTAATTAGTGACTTTCTTGGTCACGTAAGGCCACCCTAGAGGTTATTCAGTAAACTAACCTGGCTATAATCCCTTTTCAAGGAGAAACAGGAATTATTTCCTCTTTTTTGCAATGGCAAAGTAAGTCCTAAATATATTTACACATAAATTGATTTATATCATGGAGAAGTGAATTATTCTCCATTCAAAAAAGCAAACTTTCATAGAATACAGATACAGGGCCCACTGTAAAAACAGTATTTCAAAAAAATAGTGGAGAAATCTGCCCAAATTTCACCAACTAATTGTCTAAGCAGTCGTATAGATTCAGTATTCAACTGTCTCAGTTCATGTCAATATGGGGAAGACTTCTAACAACTTAACTGGAAGACCATCATTGATCCACCCCATAATTTGGGTAAGCCACAAAAGTTCCTCGCTGAGGAGGCTGGCTGTCCACAGAGCGCCGAGTCCAAGCAAATTAACGGAAAGTCTAATGGAAGGACCAAATGTGGAAGGAGATGGACCAGCAAGAGACCGTGGACTTCAGCAGATTATCAAAAGATTCAATAAGTGTCAGACATCCATTAAGAGTGTAATGAGGTGGAGGAACAGCTTCCAAAACCACCACATTAGGACACATTCGGGAAATGGACTACAACTGTCGCGCTCCTCAGGTCAAGATACTTCTGAGCCTGGACCAACGAAGGAAAAGTCTCAACTGGGCCAAACAAAAGAGTGTTGGAAAGTAGTCCAAAGTCCTGTTTTTTTATTTGGGAATCAAAGTCCAGGGGTTTGGAGGAAGATTGGGGAGGAGCAGAACCCAAACTGCTTGAGGTCCAGTGTGACATCTCCAGTAGGTCATGATTTGGGCT
Source organism: Oryzias melastigma (assembly GCF_002922805.2). Classification (NCBI taxonomy): domain Eukaryota; kingdom Metazoa; phylum Chordata; class Actinopteri; order Beloniformes; family Adrianichthyidae; genus Oryzias; species Oryzias melastigma. The sequence continues at coordinate 14,652,093 of NC_050529.1, read as the reverse complement.
GCAATGTCCACCGCTGGAGTTGGTAAACTGCTGCAACAACCACCACAATCAGACGCCCTAAGGAGATAAGCTAGAACTCTTGGGTTTCTTAGGTCACGATACTTCTGACCCTGGACCAACAAAGGAAACGTCTCAACTGGGCCAAGAAAAAGTGTTGGCCAGTGGTCCAAAGTCCTGCTTTCATTTGGGAATCAAAGTCCAAGGGTTTGCTGAGGATCTGGATGGAGATGCAGATTTTGTCTTCCAGTATTCCAGAAGTACTCAATATCCTTTTGAAATACTTCATGTTGATTGACATGATGTGATTATCATCTATGTCTTTATCTTTTAGCAAAAACTGAGAAGTAAATGATGATTTCTCTATAGTATTTCAATTTATTGCAAACCTGTTTTTGTAGATTTTATGAGCCAATTTACACCAATTTACGAACAAATATCACTGGGCCCTGAATCTATATTCTATGAAAGTTTACATTTTTGAAAGGAATTATGGAAACACTTTTCCACGATTTTCTATTTTTTTCCAAAAGTGTCTGTAGATGTGTGTGAATATTAAGGTGGTACGTTTCCATTGCAGCAAAGGGGCAATACCTGCTATAAATGAAAGCAAACTTAATTTGCATGAACCAAAACCATCACCGTGAACTGTCTTAACATCCGGTAGTTCAGCCAAACCCACAGAGTGTGCCATCATTTACTGCAGCACACACCCCTGTGAGGGGTTTCCTGCTGACCACTTCCTGCAGCGGCTTTTCCACTGCTGATTAGGGTCTTAACTTAAGGAATCTCAGCACACAGGACGCAATTTCAGTCAATCTTGGTGACAAGCAGGAAGTAGCTAGGCTAGAGAACAAAGACGACAGCTGACAATTGTGGGAATGTGTGTAGATCACAACAGAAAACAATGCCACGTCTTTGTTTCGTCATGTTGGAGAGGGCAAGGCAGTCTGAGGAAAGACACTTGTAATGAAGCGCCGGCTCCTCCACCGCCGCCACCGCCGCCTCCTCTGAAGCTTGGCTGTGATTCAGCAAAGCGATTTAGCTACCTGGGAAATCTGTCATTATTTGATAACAAACGTGCAGCAATCTTTATGGCAGCGCGCCAACAGCTCCTGCTTTACGGAGGGAGCTTATTCAGCTCCTTCTTTCAGCTCCGCTAGAAGAAGAACTGAAACCTCCTCATCCTCAGAGCTGAGCCACAGAAAATGAAAAAATTCACCATAAATTTAAAAATAAAACAAGTCTGTCGCTGCTGCCAATAGCAACCATCTTAGAAAAAAAAAAAGTAAATCACTCTTCCCCTGAGGTGTGATTGATTTTTTGCATTTCCGTCCAGATGAACCCTCCCCCTTGATGAGTCAGAGCACAGAGTGTGACAGCCTCGTGTCTTCCTGGTTGCAGAGGAATAACGCCTTTAGACGGGAACTCTGAAGGAAAGCAACTCGTGTGACTCAAGGGACTGTTCCACGGCGTTGTGAGCGTTTCCTCATCAGCGTGGAGCCCTCGTGAAACGCACAATTATTGTTACCATTTCACATCATGTCACATGTGCTGCTGACATGCAGAAGAACATTTGGCTCAGGAATGTTGTTGAAGCCTGCAAGTCCTCGACAGCAGGCAAACCTGCTGCTTCCACACTTAACACAAAACCCTCCTCATTAGTTTACGCTAAGCCAGGCTGACGCAGCACATTTGATGCTCATTTTTTAAGCTAAAGGAACACATAAATCTAGCAATAAATATTAATTTTCTGGAAAAATTTATAAATTCACAAACATATTTAGATGCAGATTATAAGAATAATTCAATATTGAATTACATGTTTCATAAAACCTGACTGAATCAGCTTTGATGCAACAGAAACTGCTACATCCGTGTACTGATCCGACAGTTAAACCACAAAAACCGCCAGACAATAAAATCAGAGCAACGGCTTAACAAGTGTTTTTTCATGGGTCTTATGACGACTGACTTAGTACCATCCCCCTTTTCTATGAAACTATGTTTTCTTTTATTTTAAAAGTATCTTCAAGTAGGGATGCCAGGATTAGACAACTAATCGACTATTAAAATAGATGACTAATTTAATGGTCGATTAGTCGTTACTTTATATTATATGGAGTCAGAGTGTTGTAATTATGCTAGCTTTTTGGACTATTTGGACATTTATTAAAGGTTTCAGGCTATTTCGGAGCTACTTCTACATGCTAGCTCTTTTGGCTAATTTAGGCTTTTTTCAGCTTCTTAGGCTAATATGGCGTTTAATTAATATTTTAGCTGACTATCAGCTTCAGTGTTTTCAGCTATTAATTTCAGCATCTTCAGCTTACAGCATTCACACTAGCATTATCGCAGGTAAAGCTATATATAATGATGGTTAAGATGTGTGCTTTAAATCCAGTTTGTGGATGACCCAATTAGTCAACTAATCGAATAAACTAATCGGTGATTAGTCGACTATTTAAATAATCGTATGTGACAGCACTATTTTCAAGTTAAAGCAGGTTTGGGTGATGATATAAGCTAACAGCAGGGACAGGGATATATCTTCAATCTTGGTTTGTGTCACCACTGAACCCAGAAAGGGTAACCTCGGGTTCACACTGCATCCGGTGTGGATGCTGGAGCGGTGTAAGGCAAGGCAAGTCAAGTTTATTTGTATAGCACATTTCATGTACAGAGACAATTCAAAGTGCTTTACATGAAACATTAAAAGAAACAATCAAAAGAAATTGTAAAAATGTTATCATTAAAATCCAATTTAAAGAAAGTAAAAAGATTTTAATTTAAAACAAGCATAGATAAACAGTGCGGACGTAAACTTTTGAATACATATTAATCAAATGCAACTGAGAACAGGTGAGTCTTTAACCTAGATTTAAAAACACTGAGTGTTTCAGCAGATCTAAGGTTTTCTGGAAGTCTGTTCCAGATCTGTGGAGCATAGAAGCTGAAAGCAGCTTCTCCATGTTTAGTTCTGACTCTAGGAACTGATAAAAGACCGGATCCTGATGACCGGAGAGGTCTGGCTGGTACATACTGGGTCAGGAGGTCAGTCATGTATTTTGGTGCTAAACCATTCAAAGCTTTATAAACCAGTAACAGAACTTTAAAGTCTATCCTCTGACAGACAGGTAACCAGTGTAAAGACCTCAGAACTGGACTGATGTGGTCTACTTTCTTGGTCCTTGTGAGAACCCGAGCAGCAGAGTTCTGAATAAGCTGCAGTTTCCTGATGGATTTTTTTGGTAGTCCTGTAAAAACACTCTTACAGTAATCAAGTCGACTAAAGATGAAAGCATGCGCTAGTTTCTTCAGGTCCTGCTTAGACATTAGATCTTTAATCCTGGAGATATTTTTGAGATGATAATGGGCTGATTTAGTGACTGCCTTAATGTGTTTATCAAAATTTAGGTCTGTGTCTAACACAGCTACGGCAGATGACTCACATTGGCTACGGGTGGCTGCGGTTCTACTGCAGCCACAGGGTCTTTGCCAACCTCACGAGACTCCGAACTCACGTAGGTTCGTTACAGCCCTAGTGCTAGTTAAGTATAATTAACTGCTGTGGTAACATAACCCAAAACGTAGTGACTGCTCCATTCTACGACCCTCCACGGGCCCAGACAACCCAAAACCCCACAGCGCCAGTACGGGTCAACCACTGTATGGGTGCATGTGACTATAGCTCAGAACAGGGTTCTTAAACTCACTTTACCTCAAGACCACTGAACGCAGAGTCTGGCATATTTGGCACAAATGGGGTTCGATTTGTGCCAAAAATGTTTTAGCGTCCACTCTGTATCTTTGGTCCATTGTCTATGTCTACTAAACAAGTTTATTGAATATTTGTTCATGTCTATGTATTACTAAGCAATATAATCATCTCTTCTAGGTAGAAGTCAACCCACTTAACACTCAGAGATTGCTTGAATCCTGGAACTCAAATTGTTCACATCCAAGTGTGGTAAGTTGCGTATACACACCCAAAAAAACCCTCTCTGAGCTGGACCTTTTGTCCACTTCAACTACAGAAAACAGGAAACCAGCAAAGAATAAATGCTGCGTCAACTTTGACTAATTAAACATATTCAGTACTGCGTTCTGAACAATCTGCGGCCCCCACAGCTGGGCCTCCTCAAACTGAAATATGTCTTCAGGAAATCTGATCTCCCCCTTGTTCCTGTACTGGGAAAGCAGGAGGACTAAAGAGGTCGTTCGTGGAAGCGGCTCTTTCAGTCAGATATTGTGTGATTCTTAAACATTAAAATCTTTAAACTTCTTCTAAGCTAATCATAGAGATGAAAGTAATCAGGATGTAAAAGCTTTGCAAAATATTTCATTTCTTTAAGAACTGCCGTGTGTCCAAAGAGGTGAATCAGCAAAATCCAGTCCCTGTAAAGAGGTCATTCCACCACATGTTTCAGTGGTTATCCAAGCATAACAAGTGATCCAGGGTAGCAGGACTTGCGGTCTAGGACCAAGAAACTCGAGGCCGACTTGTTTTTCGTGAAAGGAAATTAGCAACGAAGCAAGTTTCGACCTCCTTTACACATGCATGGATTAATCTGATCCTGTCTGAGCAACAATCTAGGGTGGGGACTCTACGTGGAAGATGACATCATAAGTACTAAGCACAGTTGCGGCAACCCAATTTGCACCAGACAACAAAAGACTAACAAATCTTCAAATATGACACAGTTGTAACTTCTTTTTTTTTGTTGTAAACTGTCTCAAACGCTACTTAATCCAGGTGACCTTACCTCCACCCTGCTCAGGATCCTTGTCTTCTGCATCACACTCCTCCTCATTTTGAGCAGTGGTGCACCTGTAGCCCTTCTTCTTCAAAACGTGGCAGATCACCACCCCCAACAAACCCAGGAGGAAGAACACCGGAACCAGAACGAAGGCGATGTAGTCTGGGTTCCCACTGGGTTTCTCTTGATCCGCTGGAAGATTGAAGATAAAGAGAAGAACAAAATTAAATGATCAATTCAAGTGATTGATTTAAATTTGCTTTAACAGGAAACAGAAGAAACTAATGTGAAGAGTTAGTCCGGGAGATCTAAACGCCATCAGCGGGAACCTGACAGTCTCACCTGCTCCCTCTGCTCCTAAACTGCCGAGTCATGCTCACGTGTTTCTTATTTAAAAGCTCTACCTTATTGCTTTTAGTAATATATATATATATGTGATAATATATATAATTAATTATATATATTATTTGTTTTATATATATATATATATATATATATATATATTATAGTTTTTCTTTTAACAGAACACCTACTATAGTCATCTTTGTGAATGATAAGTGTTTTTCTGGTATTAAGGGCTGCCAATGTACACAAACCAAGCCCACATGTTAACGTTTGTTATATCTGATGGTTATGTAACCGCCTGCAAGGAGAAAGAAAGATAAACTCTGAATTCTTCAGCTCTTTTCATGAACAGATTTTTTCACTCCTACCTGCCCAGTACAAATGCCGCCTTTACTTTTGAAGCTAGTTTTCATGACTACCTTTTGGAAAGTTTGATCAGCAATTTAGGATTTGTGCTCATTCAGATGTTATTTCTAAAAAAATATATTTTTTATACGATCAATAAAAAAATGAGCACTTTTTTCTTTGATTCTGATATGACTTTTAAATCTAAATGTGTGTAAAAAAATGTTTCATCCATTACTTCTCTTTTCCCTTTCAAAATTGTACATATTCAATTAAAACTTGTGATATTATTGTTTGTTTAAAATCTTCGCTCTTTTATACTCTGTGCATGTTTTTGTGTTTAATGACCTGATCTCGTGCTTTCATGTTTTCTGTTGTATATTTTTCTCAATTACACTTCTTTTAACATTAAATCTGCAGAAATTGTGACCATTAGGGCTGCACAATATGAGGAATGTGATGACAGTATGAGTTGCGATACATGAACAAATAGCAAAACAAAAAACAACTAATAATAACAGTCAAATCTGTTTGATTTGTTAAATACTTCAAGCTACCATGATATTGTTTTAGGATGTGTGTAAACATGTCACACGTGTCTCACACGATGACGATACATTTTGCGATTTATTGTGTATACTTAATCAGCAATTTTCGGTTGTTTCATAAAAGACTAACACTGGACATCCACCTGAGTGCGTCTGGGATCTAATGCTGTGTGAAGGCTGTTCGCCTTCTTAACTCTCCTGCGAGTCCATATAGATGTGAACAGACGGTAGAGCTGAAACAAACGATTATTTCGATAGTCGACTAATCCCCGATTCTTTTTTCCGATTAGTCGACTAATCGGGTCATGCGCAAACTGGATGTAAAGAAGACATCTTAACCATTATCAGCTTTAAACTAATTAAAAACTAGATATATAGCGGTACCTTAAATAATGCTGGTGTGAATGCTGTAAGCTGAAGACGCTGAAATTGATAGCTAAAAACGCTGAAGCTGATAGCCAGCTAAAATATTACTTAAATGTGAAATTAACCTAAAAAACTGAAAAAAGGCCTAAATTAGCCAAAACAGCTAGAGGTAGCTGAAATATTAGTTAAACTCCAAAGTAGCCTAAAAACCTTACGAAATCCCAAAATAGTCCAAAAAGCTAGTGTAATGCCATCATAACTTTCAACTTTACTAGACTATGCTGACAGTTTCCAGCAGAATATCTGCCAATAGAGACTTCAAAAGTTTTAAAATCAGATTTCTATTTAAAGTTGCGCAATGTAACTAACAAACTTCCAGATTTTACTTTGAAAACCATCCTGGCGTCAATCCAAAATTCAAACTGTCCCCTCCTTAGTTTTTTGAAAAGATAAGATGGAAGCATGAAGTACTGGAAAGCAGAAGTACTTTGGAACAACTTTGACCCAGCAACAAAGCAGAAACGAGTGTCAAGTTACAGTTCAGAATGAACGAGGAGCATGGACGGTAAAGGTCAGCAACATTCAGTAGGAGTGTTGGTGACCTTTGGCAAATTTCATTAGAAATTTTTGGTCATAGAAAGCCTTCACCCAAATCAAAGAATATGGGATGAAAGAGAGCATAAACTCCCAAGACAACTGGAACATGCTCTGGAGAAGTACCAGCTACTTTCTAAACTAGAGAATGATGCTATTTGGCACATATACTCTTTTATTTTGAAAATAAGTTTTAAAAAAATCCCATTTTGAGAGATGCTAAGTTCTTTTTATTTTTGCTTTAGCTCCAGCCAAAAAATAGACATAATTCATTTAAAAAAAAGGCAAATCCAAATTTCTTAAAGGCTAAAGTAAGACTATACAGCTCCTTCTAGGTTTTGATCAGTAGAAAACAAACCCAAATGGCTCTTTTACTGTGAAAGGTTGCCGACCCCTGCGCTAAAGCACTGATGCCCAAAGTGGGGCCCGAAAGCCACATTTGGCCCGCCAAAGGTTTCTCTTTTCGTCCGTCAAGTCGTAGCTGCGGAAGCCGGAGTGTTTGGTTAAAACCCCATACCAGTTTCCCATTGATAGCCTCAAACGTTATCAGTGACCCAATATATATATATATATATTTTTTTTTAATCTGGCCACATAATTGAGACCCTCATAGAACGTGACTTTTTCTTCCAGCCTTCTACAGTCTGTGCTTCTATCTGAATCTCTGTCAAATAGAACAGAATTTCCTCATTTCTCACTAATAAACTAAAAATAAGCTGCTTTAGAAAGTCTTTGTACCCTCTTCTATATTGGATCTAATGACTTGATTGATTTAAGCATCAAAGGGGGTGGGGGCGTGATGGTGGTCATCCAGCGGCCATCGCTCCCGTAGCTCCTGCTTGTCCATGAGTCAGGCATTCTGAGCAGAACGAACAACGGTCGGGAAGAGGATTTATCTGCATTCCTGTTTACACAAGAGCGTGAACGCGACACAGTCACGGTCAGACAAGAGTTCAACAGTCATGGCTGGAGCAGAATATCCGTTATTTAGAAAGAAAAAATCTTAACAGCTTTGGAGAAGTGTGCACAGCGCGCACGGGCACGTTGCTGCTTGTGAATACACGCAGCCCCCGTCACCAGTGCATATGCGCGTTTGTACTATTCCATTGTTCTGGATCCCTGCTTCAGCAGACTGAACACACTGAACATTGTCCCCCCTCTCGCCACCTTGTGACCCATTGTGTCCGTGTGGTTCCATGAACCGATGACAGACTTTCCTGGATCTACACTGTCCATCTCCACGTCACCACTTTTTAAGCTCCAAAGAAAACGGATAATTGAGTTGGAGAAATTGTCAGTAACAAAGTTAACATTTAAACCTAAGCAGTTCCATTTGACATAAAACTCAAGATTAGTGTCATGTTTATAGACATACAAAACTAGAATGGTCCTATGACACACTCATTTAAATTGCTATCATCTTGTTAGGGTATGATGTTAACATTTTCAAAAAAAAAGGCAAATTGGAGGACTAACACACCTGTCAGGTGTTGGAAAAACCCCAAACCCTATATTCTGTCCTCAGACTCAAAAGCTAACCTGAAAGTACCCAATATTTTCTATTCGGGCCGCAAATATTTTTCTCAGTTTTACTTTTCTGGAGCTTAATTTGTGCATTACTGTTTTTTTATATCCATGTGGGTGGATCCATGAGTCGATGAGCTGGGAGGAGTTAACTCTTGTCAGATAATTCTGCCCTAACAAACATAAAATATACTAATGAACTTCATAAAAATATGCTTTTATATGAAATCTAATCACAGACTTAATCGAGTTGCGCTCACAGTGAATTTTGGTGATGAAATTGGGCTATTCTACACTTTAGAGAAAGGGAGCTTGTTGTGTAAAAAGTCACCTAGTGGTTACACGGGGAACTGAAATGGCTCCAGTTACTTTGTTGTCTTAACCCAGCAACAAAGTGCGTCAGATTCTTTTAAAAAATTGTCTGGAAATCTTTACCTGAAACAGAAAAGTTCAAACATTCAATTGAGTTGTTTTTTAAGGAAAGAAATAGAAGGTGACTGTTTCAAAACGATAATGGTATCACTGAAGAAGAATCTACCTTTTGTTATAAAAAAAAAAAAAAAAAAAAACTCATTTGTCTATTGAATTTTAAAGGACAACTTGTGTTTGCAGTGGAAATTCCTTTAACGATCAATATGGCAGCTTTACTGTTGTTTGTTCAATTTCCTGCCGTTAGATTAGACTTTTATGGGTCGGAATATTATGGCCACCTGAAGGGGATTTCAGTTATTTTTAGCCAAAAAAAAAAAAAAGAAAAAAAAACTTGTGCTGTTTTCTACGGCATAAAAACACATTTCATTAAACCTCTGTGATCTGAGTAATAACTCAAAGTGGTTTAAGTCACTGAAGACAGGAGTTTTGCAGGATGTAAGGCTCAGATTCCTAATTGAATCATGTTGAGAGCTTGAAGTGGATATTTACTCTTCTCCATACCGTTGACTGTAAATGAGAACTGGACCGAGCGAGTGTGAGAATGCCTTACTTCCGGTTCCAAATAAAATCAAGTCAATTCAGTTGCCACTTTTTTGCGATACAGACATCGCCATGATGGAACCAGACGCCATCAGCAAACAGTGATTGGTCGGAGTCGGTCAGAGTTTCTATTAGGGCTGCCACGATTAGCCAACTAATCGACGACTAATTGACAATTAAAACAGTCAAAAACTAATTTAATAGACAATCAGTCATTATTTTATATTATATTGAGTCAGCGTGTAGTAAAGTTGAAAGTTATAATGACATTATGCTAGCTTTTTGGACTATTTTTGTATTTATTACGTTTTTTTCCGGCTATTTTGGAGTTTAGCTAATATTTCAACTACATGCTAGCTATTTTGGCTAATTTAGCCTTTTTTCTGTTTTTTAGGCAATTTTGGAGTTAGCTAACATTTTAGCTACATGTTTGCTACTTTGGCTAATTTGGGTTTTTCTCTGTTTTTTAGGCTAATTTGGAGTTATCTAATATTTCAGCTGCATGCTAGCTATTCTGGCTAATTTAGTTTTTTAGGCTATTTTGGAGTTTAGCTAATATTTCAGCAACATGCTTCCTACTTTGGCTAATTCGGGCTTTTTTCTGTTTTTTAGGCTAATTTGGAGTTTAGCTAGCATTTCAGCTGCATGCTAGCGATTTTGGCTAATTTTGCTTTTTTTGGCTATTTTGGAGTTTAGCTAACATTTCAGCTACATGCAAGCTATTTTTGCTAATTTAGGCTTTTTCTGTTTTTCAGACTAATTTGGAGTTAAGCTAATATTTTAGCTTGCTATTAGCTTCAGCATTTTCAGCTATCAACTTCAGCTTTTTCAGCTATTAGCTTCAGTGTTTTCAGCTTTTAGCTTCGGCATTTTTAGTTATCAACATTCTGGCAAATAGAATGACTGAATAAAAAGCTGTTTATTTCTCAATAGAAGTCTCTGGGATTTTGGCTTCAAGGAGTCAGCCAGTACTTCCAATTTGGAACTCACGAGGGAGGAGTCACTCATTCCAGCTTCCATATACAGTCATTGCTCCATAGACAATCTGAAATTCAGCAACAGCTGTGTCTCTGATATAATGCAGCAGTATAATATTAATATTTACATTAAAAGTGGGGTCATCTGGAACCCACAAGACAGCACGCTGAACTTTTTTTCACTGGTGTCCGTGGCAGACATAGAATCCTGTCCATCTTTGTCATAGAAGGGATCACACATCAATATAATGGTGGAGTCATCTGGACCCCACAAGAGTTAAATTTACTGACAGCTCACAGGTTGTACTATAGGCAGCCATGTCAACCAAGAATAATCTTTTTTAGTCAAAGGACAGCAAGAAAAGCATCCAAAAAACTGAAAATTAATGGATTAAAATATAATAAATAAAACACAACTGGGAACAATTTTAAATAGATCATCAGTTAGATGAACGGAGTGGGTCCAAGGGAACCTACTAACCGGAAAAATCAGCTTACAGGTTTGCATTCACAGCAGTAGTCACTAGTTTTCACAGCATCCCTCACAAGGACATAACCATGGCAACTACCATTCATAGTCACAGTAAGACTTTCAAATTTCTACTCTAAAACCACTCCCGCTTGACAACTTCCCCTCAGTACTCTTAAGCTAAACAAATAAGAAAGAAATGTAAACAATTCAAAGCAAAAACTAAGACAATAAAATCTGGAAAACTAATCAATTGCTGGTAGGAATCAATGTCTTATCTAGGACATAAAAATCAAGTTAAATAACATTGATTTTTTTTTAAAATTGTTATCTCGGCCTAATATTAATCACCTCCTCCTTCAATCCGCTGTTTCTCCGGCGTCAAAGTCCAATGATGAGCCAGAACAGCCTTTGTTGAGTCTTTTAGAACAGAAATGTACTTTAAAGTCACACTTTTTCTATTGTAAAATCGTTTCCAGTGATCCTTTATTTATGATTATGCAGATTTTAGACAAAATCAAAAATCCTGCGTTGTCTTTTAAGACATATTTTCTGCAGAGCAGCAGGAGCTCGTGTGGAATTTCTCTTTAAGTTGTGTGCTGACATGGAAGCTAGCCTCTACTAGTTTCCAATCAATACCTTGCTTACACTCTCTCCCGCTAGCTTATAGCATCACAGGCGCAAGCTAATGTTAGCGTAGCAAAAAAAGAAAAAAAAGGGCAAGCAACATCGGAGCTATACACTCAGACAAGGAAAACAAAGACGTTCATGTATCTTTTTGTCTGCAAGCGGATGCATCAGAATAGTAGCGGAGAAGGAAGACTTGGCTCCGCCCATCGTAGTTGTTGCATCACAAACCTAAGCCTTTTCAAACCGCTGGTTTTCATCTAGTCCAGATCCAACATAATTAGAATAAATAAATATTTTTTTAATTATTTTAAAAATGCCCTCCATTATGAGAAAAATGCTTCAAGAATGTGTTAAAAAAAAGAATTTTCATTGAAGTGGGTCTTTAAGAAACTAGGATTTGATTCATTTATAGACCCAAAAACCCTTCAAAGTTTTTAGTTTAAATGGTATTTAGAGAAGCAGATTTGGGACCAAATCAATTGGAACCTGGCTGCATTAAGAGAACTTCACTATATCCAATGAGAGCTTCACTCCTAGAAGGATATCTGTCTGTTGAGCTAACAAAAAACTTAAATAAAAGATCATAAAACATCTAATTTTGTTGCTAGTACTTAACATCAGCAGTGTTTACTGGAGCTTCAGAAAATGCAACGATTCCCTGATACTTAGACAGTCTAATGTTGATTTGTACAACTAAAAAAAAAATCTTAGAAGATGGAACATTCTTAAAGATATTAAGACACTAAAACTCAGTTTATTTCTTTGAAATAACTCGAGAAACTACACACTACTACAAACTGACCAATCACAACTAAGGACAGAGACAAAAAAATGAATGTTTAGGATAAAAAAAAAACATTTCAGAAAAAAGATTTGACATTTAATATTGAGCATATTTGTTACTAACATGTGCGACACATTCAACCCCTAGCTTTTTAGAAACTGACAGAACTGAACCTTTACTCGGACTTCCTATCACGTCTGACAAGTTTACAACATCCTCCATTCCGCCCGAAACTTAGCACCCAAAGGATATAAGCGTATATTAAAACGTCCTTCACAAGAACGCGAAGCACCAGACAGCTAACATAGATGCAACAATCATCGCTTAGCCTCTCTTCAAACAGATAGAAAGGTTCGGGACTTACGCATGGTACTGTTGTTAGAACTGGCCATGAATGTGTGGGCCAGCCGCCTGCGAAAATACGAGTCCCCCGGGCCGCCTGTAGATGTCTGCTCCAAAATAAGTGTGGAAATTTTAAAAAAAGAAAAAGATTGAAAAAAAAAAAAGGAGGGACTATCCGCCAAAGAGATGTGCTTCCTTCTTCTGCAAAGGGCGGCTACGCCCTGTTCAAAAGACGATACCGCCTCCAACGGAGAGGTGCCTGCAAGGAGGAGCAAGAGGACTCACTCCACACCACTTCCGGTACCGTCAAACTGTAATGTTTTCTTTTAATTGCTTTACTCCTTTGTCGAAATAATAAAGGCATATTGACAGTTCTAAATATTTCTTAATTTTTTTAGGTTAACAATTTTATGAGACTTTAAATCTTGAAGAAATAAAAATAAAAAAATGAACGCCTCTCCAGCAGCATAGAAAGGGAGTCAAGAGAGATCCCTTTAAACTACTTCCGTTTTCGTTTCACATATCACGCTAATGCCAACAAATGTATTTTTCTTTTAATTATTCTCAATATTTTTTTGATTTTCACAGTTGTAAAATGGAAAAATGTTAAAAATGTTTTACAGAACATCTAAATAAATGGACTCGATAGTGAATTTCAAAATATTCTTTTATGCAAATAAAGTAGTCTGATTTAAATGCCCTACTCGTATAGTGGGACAGTATACTTTAATTTTACAATTTAGTCTCAGTCTATATTCTTGTCAACTTAGAAAATTTCAATTTAGTTTGATGAAGTATTCAGTTAGTATACTCCCCACTCTACATCTACATGATCTATAGTGTACAGGCTACACTTATACTTAAGTAAACTTGAAAAAATCATTTAAAATCATTTCTTGAGGTAAATCCCACGTCTTACATTTGCCATATCAAGATAGAATACATCTTATTAAGGTTACCAACAAATATTATATAAAAAAATATTTAATTAATATCAATAACGTAAATTTGACTGACAATAAATTATCATGATTTTAACACAATACCAAGATGTACTTTTTAAAAAAAGTTATGTTTTGTTAGCAACCTCCGTGTGCATTAAAGTTTGTGAAAAGCAAAAGCCTAACAGCTAATTATAACCCTCATAAGTTTGGCATATATAAGTTTCAGATGATTTAAGACTGATGTGTGTCAATAGGTTTTTGTTGTAAATATAAAAGAAATATTGAGTGAATTGTTGCATTTCTTGTAAAAGTCAGTTTTTAATTATTTAAAGCATATTTTTCTATTTTAACCTTGTTTTAATCATTTTTTAGATCACAAAAAGTTGTATTTATGACTTGTGGCTCAGTTTTAGTAAGCATTTTTCCTTTATCGGCAGTTTTACAAAAATGAACATTCTTTAGTTTTATTGATGAATTACTTCTTTAATCAATAGGTGACGTGTTTTATGGAGGGTGCAGACAATTTTCAAACCTAAAACTACACACCGTGAACTCTCAGTGGTAGACGTGGCCCCTTTGTTTGGTGTGGCCACAAGAGTCAATGACTGCACTGAAAAGCCCTTGCAAACCCTCTCCTGTAATTGGACATTGAGTAATTTGAAACCAACAGCAAAGCCCAGACTTTCCATAAGGACGTGACGAAAATCTCGCCGCTTGAGAGAGACGAGAGCTTTTTTGCACGGACAGAGTTTGCGCACAATTCAAGAAGTTGATCTTGACCTGCAAACTGACAAAAGCTTTCAAAAAACACCCCTCAATCTCTTAAGAACAAACCTCCTTCTGAATCCCTAGAAAAATGTATGAGTTCATCACTTGAAGGCGACAGTTCTTCAAACACAAAGACCATATGAGTCAGTTTTTCTTCATCTTATGATGCTGCCATTGTGTCGAAAATGTTGAGAAGCAGGACCTGCAGGATGTGTCAGCACCGCGTTGTTAGACATTGACTTCATTTTTCAAAACAGTTGACATAAAACACACACCCCTGTCATGATGAAAAGACAGCGGGGTCTAAAAATAACATTAAAATAACCATTACTTCACTTCTTTTGTTTATTGTGTTTAGCAAACTCAGCCTTCTACTCAGATGGTTTGGTCTCTTTTTGGACAATACTGACCCCTACTGGACACTAATATGCATCAATTCTTGTCATGACTCAAAACAAGAAAACCTGTAAAAAATTATGATCTAAATGTATTAGATTACATTTTAATACAAATATTAAATCATGCCACCAGCAACTAGAATCAACTTCTTATGTAGACACTGACTTCTGTGGGGGAAAGGTCAAATACAAGCAGCTAGTGGAGATCATAATTTTGGATTTCTATATGTTTGTCCAAATTCACAAGAAAGCACATCACTTCTGTTTCTGCACTGCAAAAATGTAATCTCAACATAGCTTAAAAAAATAGTTTTGCAAGCAAAAAATACTCTTGTCAATATAGTTTTTTTTTAATTCGAAGTAATGTTATTTTGAATTTTTTTTATTAAATAAGAATTATTGGTAAGACAAGTTTTCTTACTCTATTATACTTTTTTTTTTTTCTAAACATAAAATTTGAAGAATTCATGACTTATTTCTTATTTCTTTTTCCAGTGTGCCTCCCTACTCTATCCACTCTGGTTTCTCTTCTTTGTTCCCATCATTCAGGAATGTCGAGGATGTATATGTGAACGCAACACCCCTCAGGTTGTGTCTAAAACCATCTTCTTTTATTGAGGCATCTGATTGGTCAGTTCATAACTTGAAAAAACTATTAAAAACATGAGGATTAATCGGGACATTTTTAATAAAGGAAGCAGAACAAAAGCGGTTATTCTGACCCACAAAAAAAAAACTGGGTAATAGTTTCTGTATAGAAGTCGATGGTATTTTGGTTTCTTGGAGCCAGTGGAAACTTCCTATTAGGAACGTAAGTGGTCATGTTTCCTTATTCCCCTGACTGCCAGCAATGCAAATGTGTCCTCTGTAGAGGGTATTTCTAAACCTGAATACCTCCCCACCACTCTATACTACTGCATTAACTAATTTTGGTATAGATGACATTTAAGGGACGGGACTCTTCAAATTGTAGTTTTTGGTGGTTTAAACATTATTAAATGTCTTCTTCTCTGGTAGTCTGTATGATGTACAGTCAGTGATTGGGACAGTGCATCAAACTGATGAAGCCACTTCAAAAAGGAACCCCAGTGGGCCCCAGGTGGTTTAAAAGTGGGCAGAAAATGTTGAAGGCAAACAGTTTCGTTGTGGTCCCACATTGGCTTAAGTGGACACTCAGTCAGTAGGTACGCTACGCTATCCAGTGACCTGGTGGACAACGGAGCACGCTAGCTCACTATAGCGGAGCTTGTAAGCTCAATACAGCCGAGCATGCTATCTTGCTACAGAGGAACTTCCTAGCATGCTACATTGGAGGTTGCTAGCTCCAAACAGAGTAGCTCTCTACAGCAGAGCTCGCTAGCTCTTGCTAGGAACTTTCGACCATGCTACAGAGAAGCTAAATAGCATGCTACATTGGAGCACACTAGCATGCTACAGAGGAGCTCACTAGCTTGCTACAGAAGAGCTCACTAGCATGCTTCAGCAAAAGTAACTAGCATGCTACAGTGGAGCTCGCTAGCTTACTACAGATTAGCTCCCTAGCTTGCTACAGAGGAGCTCGCTAGCATGCTACAGTGGAATGAACTAGCATGCTACAGTGGAGCACACTAGTATGCTACAGAGGAGCTCACTAGCATGCTAGGGAGGAGCTCAATAGGATGCTACAGTGGAGCAAACTAGCATGCTACAGAGGAGCTTACTAGCATGCTAAAGTGGAGCTCACCAGCATGCCACAGCGGATCTCACTAGCATGCTACAGCTAAATGAATTAGCATGCTACAATTGAGCTCACTAGCTTGCTACAGAGGAGCACACTAGCATGCTACAGAGGAGCTCAATAGCATGGTACATTGGAAACAATAGCATGCTACAGAGGAGCTCAATAATATGCTACATTGGAGTACACTAGCATGCTACAGAGGAGCTCACTAGCATGCTACAGAGGAGCTCAATAGCATGCTCCATTGGAGTACACTAGCATGCTACAGCGGAGCTCCCTAGCATGCTACAGTGGAGCTCGCTAGCTTGCTACAGAAGAGCTCACTAGCATGGTAGAGAGGAGCTCAATAACATGCTACATTGGAGTACACTAGCATGCTACAGAGGAGCTACCTATCATGCTAAAGTGGAGCTCGCTAGCATGCTACAGTGGAGCTCACTAGAATGCTACAGTGGAGCTCGCTAGGATGCTACAGCGAAATTACCTAGCATTATATAGTGGAGTTCGCTAGCTTGCAACAGAAGAGCTCGCTAGCATGCTAAAACGAAATGAACTAGCATGCTACAGCGGAGCTCGCTAGCATGCTACAGCGGAGCTCGCTAGCTTGCTACAGTGGAGCTCGCTAGCATGCTACGCTGTTCAACGGGCAGCTGGCTACCTTAGCAAGCTAACCTAATGAATCCCCACTTAAGTCAATGTGGGCAAACACAGATGGAGCCAACACGGAATCTGTGGACAAACCCATTCGGGGCCCACATTCTCTGACCAACCAAATGGGGTCCACTTGACCTTGTTGACTGATAAAGACTAACTGATGAAAACTGTTTTTCATGTTCTTGTGCCATTTTTCTACTGATGGACGATGAATATAAAGAAAACTAAGATTAAAATGGCATCTCTGGAGGAGGTTAAGTCTGTTTTTGCATTTTTTGGACTAAACACCGCTTCTCCCAGTCTGGTGTCTCCTGATGTGCTCTGGTGTGTCAGCTGCAAGTTGTTTACCTGGTTAGCATTTGAGGTGTCCTTCAAGCTGTGAGTGATGAGGTCACCGCCTGGTACTTTCTGGGATTTTCTCTAAAACAAATATTTTCTTGCCAGACAATTCAGTGCACTGAGGAAGAAATTGTAACATTTTTTTTTTTTAAAAGTCCAGCTTTTTTTGTTTTTTTTCCCTGCTATGTTTTTTTTTACATTTTTATTTTTTTTCCATCTTTTACTTGATCGTGTGATTCAGATCCTGACACAGCCATGCCACTCATGGACCGGCGGTTCCATCTAACCCCGGAGGATTAGCAGGACCTGGACGGTGAGGAGTGCAGAGCAGTTCAGCGCTCACTTAGCTGCCTTTGTTCTCCGCACTCATGTGTCAAGCGGCTATGGGCGGGGTTTCTAGGAACCAGTACAAAAATCCATCTCAACAAACATCTCCACTAACAGACCGGAACTGGTTCACCTGCACGTATTACAAAGTGGACCGAGTGCACCTGCAGAAGTAAAGAAGATCCCTGCAATTTTTATCCAAGCACAAATTTATGGCATCATTTATTTGTCATTTTTTTTAGATATATTTTCATATGATATTTTACCGGAATACTGTGGGGAAAAAGGGATTTAAGCCAAAAAAAAAAAACCTTAAAAATGGAATGTGTGTCCTGAATTTGTTGCAATTAAATAATTAAAGTTCTCTAAAAAAGTTAGTTTATTTAATATATGAAGAAAACATAAAACAAAATAAAAGAAACACTAAATGAGCTCAACAGAAAGTTTACATAAATTTTAAATTTTAACCAAAATAAATAAAAAAATAAAAATGCAACACCATATAAATAGATATATGTTACAGATTTCTATAAATGACATTAACTGTTTTTAAATATTGTAGCATTACATGAAAAAGGTTTTCATGCTTAAGCTTCATCATGACTACAGTATTAATAAAATGCTTTAAAAAGATGGGTCATCAAGCTTTTTTATTTTATGTACAATTTGCAAAAATAAAAACTTTATTTATAAGCCTCTTATATGTGAATACAAGAGTGACAGTATTAAAATATATCTTAAAAACATGCCTTTATTTGTGTGTTTTTATGTGCATTAACAGCATGATTTATATCTCATCTCACCCCAAAACGTCTACAAAAATATAAATTCTGTAAGAAAATGTGTCCCTGATGACCAGACTGGAAGAATTAAGGCCCCAAAAGGTTCTGTGTTCAACCAAAAACATATTGTAAATTGTTAGTGTATAAATATGTCATTCCACCAGGATGTGTGTCAAATTCAGCTCTTTTCTAGCATGCCAGGTTTTATTTTTGCTATTTTTTTGTCAAATAATGCTCTAAATTATGACAAAAAATATTTTTAATATATATATTCTTTTTTAACAATTATGTTGTTTTATTTTTGTTTTTTATTTGTATTTTTTTCAGAAATGGGTGTACAATTAGAGATTATTTACCAACGCACTAGTGTCCCACATTGTAATCTGTTTACAGCAGCCACACAGCAGCCTCGTGCTTTCAGGGGGGGCAAGTGGGGCAGATGACGTCAGCGCCCGAGAGCACGTTGATGTGTGCATGAAGCGGCCTCTCAGGAACCGTAAAAACATAATAGATGCGCAAGAAGAAAAAACTAGAGCATGACTGATAAATGGACATGAATATGTTATATTTTCATTATTAATTTTCATTATTGAGTGAGAGAAAATAAAATATTAGATGAAACACTGAATTATATAAATGTATTTGAGTTTTTTTTATTTTTTTAAACGTTTAATTTTACCAGAATTACCCATATAATGTTTTTTTAGTTTTTCTTTTTAGGGATAAAAAGACTAACATTAGTTATTTAGGAGGAAAAACATGACGGAATAAAATAGAACCACAAGTTTTTCCTAAGTATTTCAGAACAAGCACTGATGCTCAATACTTGTCCATGTGAAGGTATTTTAATGACATAAAAAACATCAAATAAATGTTACATTAAATCTTTTTGTGCAAAAAATAATGAAAACAAAATCTTATCGCCTACAACTTGAACAAAAGTGTCCTCCATACGGCTCTATAACAAGAATCTAACCAATATTGCGATGCACTTAAACCTAAGACTGTATTCGTTTCCAGTTTTAGTACCCCACAAATTGAAATCCACAAAATATTGATAAATGTTAACAGTTCAAAATAGTTTAGGGGAATTTTTGCACTAAATTATTGCACCAACACAGACTTGAGTCTTTTTTAATGTTGTTTTCTGATCAACAACAATTAGAAAAAATGTGGGAAAAAGCTATACTTTAAATGCTTTAAAGAAAGAAAAAAAAATACTTAAATTTAATCTAATGTTTTTTAAAAATCTAAAAAAATGCATCATAAATAGAATTAAATATGTAGAAGGATCAATTTATGCATTTTCTTCATTTAGTAGGCCATGACCATATATTAGTAATGCATTTTATAAAGCTTTGTTTCAATTTTAATTGATTAATAATGAATTATTACTCTTGTACTGATTTTTTTTTCCAAAATTAGTTTTCTTTTTGCACATTGTTCCAAAAATCATCTAAACTTTTCTGTTGAAAACTTTCTCATTAAAAAAGGTAAATATTTAAATACGGTATTCATACTCGTTTGTATGCTTTTATTATACTTGTTGTAACTGTTATAATGCTCATTCCGATATTTTCATTTATTAAACTTATCTTCATATTTTCAAATTGAACAAAAGAAGGGATAAAAATAATAGCTGAATAAAATATTTGACATGTTCCATGATTTGCTTCATTTTCTATTTAATATTGTCAACAAATTTCTTTTGTCTGAATGTAAAAACTTGGTTTGAAATCCCGCTGTGGGAAACACGTTGTTGGCAGCCTTCACCAAAAGCAACTGCGGCACTTTTCCTTTCTTTACGGTAGTAGAGACCAGCCTACGGGGGCGCAGGCTCCGCCCTCTCGTGTCAGTCTGTTTAGCAGTGAACTCAAGACCAGTCACTCTGCAACGTGACCGCTGGGCCCCGTGCGGCCGACCACGCCCCTCCCCACCAATTGTATTAGAGCGGGGCGGACACTGGGCGGAGTCGGAGCCTCCGTCCGTCCAATCACAGCGCCCCATTCAAAAAAATCACTTGCTAGTCTATGTCGCAGCACGTGTGGCACTGCGTGTAAACTACCATACGGGAGCGAACGCAGCAGTCCAAAGAAGCTTCACACAAGTCTGGAGAAATTCTAGGTTTATTAAAGACTTTTAACTGCATTTTGGTGGAACAACAGACATATTTAAGGTGAGTCGTTTGCTCTTTTTTGTCCTAATACTTGTAAAATGTAAAATTTTTGCTTGCTAGTCTTGGAGTGTCGTTGCTTCAAAAAAGAGACGGTTGAAGCTCAAAATGTGGTTTATATGGACTGTATCCCTGAACGAGCATAATTTACAGGTTTTAATCCCATACTGACACGTTTGAAGCATATTTGTTGTTGGAGAAGCGAGGTGGTTTTGCTTACATTTAGACCACCTGAATGCTGTGGCATTCATCCAGGTTTCAGGGTCTATTTCTGTCTTGAAGCATGTCCACCTCCTTCTCAGAATCACACCAAACACTGCTGCTCCTGTTGCTGCTGTTGCTGTTTTTGTGTAGTTTTTGTTCTGTCTGACAATGATTTATCCACTGAGGATCCATTGCTGTTTCACTGCCCTCCTCCATGGCAGACATACACTTTGAGCACTCCCTTTTTAACTACTTCATGGTCCAATCCAGTACTTATTGCTCATAGTTACTCATCTGTATTCGATTTCAATGAAATATCGATTATTTTTTGTGGGAGCTTTTAGTAAAAAAAAAAAAAAAGGAATTTTAACATAAAAAAAGCAACGCAAATTTTGCTCATGCCTAAAATATTAATTAAAAAGTGCTTAAACTCTAATTGAAATTATGTCTTTTGTTGTTTTTAACATGATGTATTTAAAAATAAATTAATTTCTCAATATTTTTTTATTTAAATTGTTTGGAAAAAATAGGCACAAACTCCCTGCTCCGCTCTATTCTGACGCATCAACTTGTAGATGTGGCTCAAATTTTGCTCGCCATTTTAATTTGCACTTGTAATGTTAAGTTGGAGCGGCACTGTAAGCCAGTGGGAGAGCATATAACTAAATGGATGATGGGAAGTCAGGGCAGGCTTACAACAGAAGAAGACTATCATAGAAAACAACTTTTTTTTTTAATTTATTGGCTAAAAACAGAATAATCTTTATTAATAGACAGCTGGGAAGGTTGCATTTTTAAAGTAAAAGTTTAATCAGCTTCTTTATAAGGCTTTTTTTTTAAAAACCCACTCCTATATACTCTGAAACAGCAATTATAGGATAAATTTACAGCTGATTATTTTTGCCCCAGCAACCACTAATGAGCTAATTACAATATAATTGCACTGTCCGACCTAAAGGGGTTTGATGCTTTTGATTAGTTAGACTGTTGGCGTGGAGAAGCAGTATTTTTATATGAATGACTGAATTTCATCAACCTACTTAGTTGCCACGTATATGTGATGGTTGCCTCTATGATTGTACTGACGATGGGGCGCTAAAGTCATGTGACTTCACAAAACGCGGGTTCTTAAATGCGTGTTTATGGTGTTCACACTAGACAAGCAGGGAAGAAGCTCTGATTGGTCAAAGTTTGAAGTGCTTCAACTTGTTGTAAAAAGTTGCATAGTAATGCTTGAATGCAAGAGTTTTGAATGCTCAAAGCATTAGTTTAAATAGATTTTTTTAATTGGAAGTGGTCACTTGAATACAGGGCGGTGTGAATGTGCACATTAAACCACACCAATGCAATCCTGCACCAGAAAAGTGCAAATCGACAAAAAAATGATGCAGAGGAGATTATAAACACGAGCAAACTGAGGTGTTGCAGTTTGTCTGTGGGCGGGTCTCTACATGACTCCCTGTTTATGCACCCAACCCTTTAGTTTTTTTGCAACAATGACTACTTAGACAGCAGGACATTAAAATCTAGAGCTGCAAATCTGTGCATTTGCAATCATGTTGCTGCTTTTTTTTTGTAGATTAAGAACAAGAACGCTCCTCCTCTAATGTTTTGACTGCACAACATTTGCTTGTATCTCTGGAGTGGGAATAGATGAATTCAGAGCTTGTCTTCTGTAGCGGCGGTAGGAAAATCAGGACACAGGTGGAGGCAGACTCTGAGAAAAGTTGGAGCGCGTCTCTGTCCTTGGTGTTCTTTGGAGGGGGAAACACGACAGACTTATCAGAGGCCGCCAAGATTGCTGTTCGCACTCAAGGCGCTCAGATTTTAGCAGATGTGTTTGGCAAAGATTTACTGTTTATGACACCTAAAATTCAACTCTTATCTAAGTTATCAGATAACATTTTTCTCATCTGAAATCTTTATCTACATGCAAGTAAAAGTTAATCTTTCATCGTTTCTAATGTGTTGTACAAACTCAAGTTTTGAGCATATGTGGTCGTTGTTTTGGTTCAGACAAGTTCATGAACACAGGGGGACGTTTTGGCTGCTAAAGAACAAGATTAAGATAAAGTGTTTAAATTTAGTAATTTGATAAGTTTATTATTTTAAGGCGGAACACAGAGTGGTTTCTGTAAACTAAATAAGGATTTGTTTTGACAACTATACTTACATTCCAATGAAAATTGTTTTTTTAACATGTTCTTTTGGGTTTTTTTTTTTTATAAAAGAGGAAAATTATAAAGAAAATTAAGCATAAAACTATATTTCTGAGCAGACGAAAAAAATAGTTTGAAAAAAATTATATTTGTGACGTAGAAAATAGGATGGGAATCCTTCTCTGTAGACAAATAGATCCTTGAATGTCTTTGTTTTCCTCGTCTGAAATGACATCTGGCTCAAATTGTACGGCTGGATAGCTCCGTTTCTGTTACACTGGTAATTTTATGTTTGGGGCGTGAGGGGCTGTAAGCTAGCGGGAGAGCGCGTAAACACATGGATGATTGGAAGAGCGGGCGGGCTTACTTCACTGCGAAAACTCCACCCACAACTCAGAGGTGAATGTCTAACTACTGCTGCTCTGCAGACACTATGTCCTAGAAAATTATGAGATTTTTAATTTAGGCTAAAAATGGCAAAATAATCATAATTAATTGGATTGAAAATAAATTAAAAGATGGTCGGAGAGGCTCTTTAAGAAAAAAAACAGAAGTCAGCAGATGATCTGACTCATGTCCTTCAAGAGTCTAGATGATATTATATTAAATCTGTTGTTTTCATTTTAAAATGACACACAAATGACAATTTTTTTTTTTGTTTTTGCCTCAACTTTACTGTTGCAATACATTTTTATTATAGGGTTACTGCTGTGACTGAGGCAAAAGATTTTATATGGGGGGAAAAGTTAAGAAGGGTAGCAAAAGTACATATTTCAAACAATTTTTTTTAATGATTCTTTTAGCATTTTCAATATATATCAGAGTCGATGCTTTTTGCTATGGGGCAAAGGACCCCCCTTGCCCCCCTGTAGCGCCGCCCCTGGATAACAAACCCAATTTTGACACCTAGTATATATCTCAACATCTTGACACTCGTTCACAAGAAAGGCCTCAAAAACACACACAAGTCATGACATAACACAAGATGACAACTAATCAACTGCTGCGGACCATGCTGACCTATAACTGTTAACAGCCTCCAGATTTTAGAGCTTGTTTATCAGGAACATAACAGTCATTTGATGATCCTCATTTGGGACAAAGCTACCTTACCCCTACACACACGGCTCTGATTCACTGCAGCTCATTCTGTGGATGAAATGGGAATAAAACTGATGCACAAATGAGTGTTATTGAACTGATGTGGGACTAATGCATCGGGTTCAATAAGAGGGCCAGCGACTCAATAAAAACCTGTCGAATTTGCTCTGAGAAAAACAAAAACGCGTCGATAAAAGAGGCAACGAACGAAGAGCTTAAAGGCCACTTTATCTGTGTAAATACTCTACAATAACACCCCTGAGTGAGCGCGAGTAAAAATGATAATAATATTAATGGATGGAGCATGAACAGCCTCAGAAGTGGGGAATTAAGTCAATATCTGTTAAATTAGAGAAAAAATATGCAAAAAAGTTTTATCTTTACTGATAAGAAAAATATAGTGTGATAGAATATATTCTAGCTTCTTCTCAGTATGAACTGGACTGAGTACTCCCCCAGCGTTCCAAATAGGGAGTACAGCTGAAAATCCCATAGACTTCCATTGACGATTAAACTGCTATAATTTGTCAGAATAACCATTCCTGCTCTTCTACCTTTTTTTTTTTAACACCCACCAACAGCAGACATGTCACCAGCAACACCTAGATGACACACGCTCTGACATATTGAAAATCTATGACTGTTTACGCTATCACCTTGAGTCAGCAGATTCTGCATCACATTCGTATCCATAATCACAAAAAATTATGCAGAAATTACTTTATTTGCTTGGAGCCAGAAGTTGTTTTTTTGGGGGGGTGATGTGACATCACACTCACTATGTCCAGTTCTCATGTACAGTCAATGGTCTGATCAAAATAAAAGCATATATTTTGTTTTTGGAAAAAATGAGATAATGAAATAATGATCATTACTTGGTGATAGGAGACAGATGTTGGCTTTAATTTGGATTATTTTAAAAATACTGAAGTAATATTTTGATATATTTAAATTGTTTTAATAAGCTGTCTTCACCGTAGTCCCTTTAAGTTGTTCTCATTTTTTATCTATTTTTCTGTAGTTTACTTATATATCAGCGTTGTTTTAAATATTTTGTATTTAAATCGTATAATATTGAAAGGAAAAAGCAAGTATTTTACATGGATAGGGTTATGTTAAAACAGGATTAGCTGCTGGGTTGCTGGTTTGAGTCCTTTCTGTGGTGTTTATAGTCCTTTTTTCTCTGAGATCTAAAGTTTGTAGTTTAGTTAGGTCGATTATTGATTCCCTGTTATCTTTTTTTCTGTTTGAAACGCTGGTTTTGGTGACGGGGAGGTTTAGTTTGACCACAGTCAGAAGCCGTGTGTTGTGGTCCCGCCCACCGCTGCAGCCGCGCAGCTTTTCCTGCCGTGCCTCTGCGCGCCGCGCTCTCTCATTGGTCCAGCCAGCGGACCAATCAACAGGCAGCAAGGCTTGCGGAAAACACGGTCGAGTCCACGTGCAGCATGTATACAGAAAAAAAAAACAGGCTTGAAATACTGCGCATGCGCATTGAGCTGCATGCTCTCGTGCCTCCTCGTTTCGGAATCGGAGACTGGTTCGGTGATACTTCTTCTTCTTGTGCTCCAATAATTTAAGAGGTCGTGACGAACCCGTTCGGAACCGCCCGGTTATCTTTTCAGAAGTAAACTCCCGTTCAGACGAGACGCTCCACACCTTGACGTGCCTCGTGCTTGCTTTGCGGCAGCTGATTGGTGGGTTTATTTCAGCCTTTTATTTTATTCATTTTCATCTGGCAGTGGTTCAAATTCACCTGGTTTAGTTAAACACGAACTTTGTTTTGATTTATAAAACGATTTATCTCTTCTTTTTTTCCGTCCAAAAACAGGATGCTGAAGATTGATCCCTATCAGTTCTGCGAAACTGTCGTTTTTACCCAGTAACCCAGACTCCAATCTCAGGATTAAACTCTTTTCAAACGGTATATTATTTATTCTTTGTCAGTGGAACCATCCGCCCGCCCACCATCCACCCCCAGAATGTTCTCTTCAGCAGCACCGAGGCTGTAGAGAAGCTGATGCTCAGGAAGTCTGTTTGTTTTTTTCCGCTTCAAACCACTCTTTCTTGTTTTAGGTCAGCGATTCACCTTGATGTCATCAAGTGGATGAAGCTGGTTATCTTGGTTACTGGTATGAGATGCTCAGTAAGGCTGAGGTTGCATTTTTTTATATATGTAAAGGTCACAGTTTTTAGAGTAAAAAAAAAAAGGTTTTGAAAAGGATTTTTAAAACTATCAGCACTTGTTGTTTTTCAGTCTTCTTATGTTTGAGCTGGCATCCTGTTGGTGTCATCTGTTTGTTTTGGCCTGGACACCATTGAAACCAAGCTGGCGATTTAAATGACACAAACTAGAGGTCCGAAAAAGATAATTCACACCTTAATCCAGAACGACACCATCCAGGTCAGGGTCCAACTTCTGTGTTTATTTGTGCAAAAACCGAGGTAACGTCATATTGACCTTTCTGACTGACGGGGAACAGAAACACGAGGATTTGGGCGAGAAATGGAGACGTGTTAAAGCGTGGAGCGTTCGCCTTTTTTGCATGCAGCCTCATCGTGATTCATTCTGATGCTGACAGAGAAACCAAATTGCATAACCAGCATTGAACGTTTTCTTCTAGTCAGAGAGGTTGGAAGGAAAACGTGTGGTTAAGCTCTTTTCTTTGAAGTGGGGGTTTTTCAAGGGCCTGAAGTTCTCAATTTACGTCTGCTGATGGAAGAACCCGAAAGACCCACTCTGGTGAAAGTGGTAGTATTTTTCTGATAATGGAGGATATTTATTAAGAAAATGAATCTCAGAATTGCATTTCTAAGGATTTCTTTATTCAAATCATTGTGAATCAGAAGCAGATAAAAGGCCGTTTGAAAAAAGACTTAGAAGATACGGTGGGCAGGCCACAAGCTCCCTGCTCCATTCTGATACATCCACTTGTAGACGACTTAATCCATGTACCGTACTCTTCCAAATATAACAGACACTTGAAAGCCTTAATTACTTAAAAAAAAAAACATTGCGCTTTATAATCTGGAGTGCCTTAAATTATTTCTACTGCAAACAAGGGTTGACGCTATGAATTTGCGTACGAGGCTAACATGTAGTGTTGTCTGACTCTTTTTTACGTGTTTCAAACAAGGTTGGGTATTATTGGTAATACGCTAACGAGGCTAAAAAGTAGTGGCGTCTGACTTTTTTTTTTTGTTGTTTCAAAAAAAATGGGTTATTATTGTAAATAAGCTAAGGAGGTTAGCATGTAGCGGCGTCTCACTTTTTCATGTATTACAAAGAAGTTTGGGTATTATTTTAAATATGCTAACAAGGCTAACATGTAGCAGTGTATGACTTTTTTAACGTGTTACAAACAAGGTTAGCGGTTAGCGTAGTCACAGTCACATTTGTTTTAGCTGTATCAGTTATTTTTTTTTACATGTTGCAAACAAGTTTGGGTGTTAATGTGAATATGCTAACGTGGCTAACATGTAGCGGCGTCTGACTTTTTTTCCGTGTTTCAAACACAGTTAGGCATTATTGTAAATACACTAATGAGGCTAACATGTAGCGGCTTCTGACTTTATTTTACGTGTTTCAAAGAAGGTTGGGTGTTATTGTGAATATGCTAATGTGGCTAACATGTAGCGGTGTCAGACTCTTCTTTTTTTTTTTTTTTACGAAGTTGGGAGTTAGCATAGTCATAGTAGTATTTGTTACAGTAGTATCAGGTTTTTTATGTTACAAACAAGGTTGGGAGTTACAGGTATTGTAAATAGCTAACATGGCTAACCTGCTCTTCATCATCAATTTCTTGCCTCGTTCAGAAAGTCTGGATGTTCTGCTCCCGCTGTTATTATCCACGGAAGTGCACATGATTGCCAGTCGCCCCTTCATGATTGCACACTTCACACGGTTTGTCATGTGCAAGGCTGCAGCATCCATCCGACCAACCAAGACGCTCATTAGCATTTCAGCCGCAAGTGGCCTTTTTGCATTATTGCATGTAATTGAGTCAAAAGCCCGCCGTTGATCCCTTGGCTCCTTGACAACCGGCTCCTGCAGTTATTTATGAGCTTCGGTCGTCATGCCTTTCGCAGGTGGCTGGTCCGAATCTGTCTCAGTGGAGCTGCGTCAAGCTGAGCGCGTCCCAGACAAATTCAGCCACCAGCACCTCATGCACACCTGTCAGAGAGCGGGCATCGGGGCCTTTGGGGCAGCCAGGTGGATGAAGTTGACAAGATTTGGGACTTAGTGGAAGTCTGCGTCGTCTCGGAGTTGCGTCTGTGGCTCTTTAAAAGATTAAGCGCCACCACTGCAGTTGAGTCAATAAATAGCTGGAGACTTTCACTTGCGTAGGTAGTGGTTATAAATGTACAAATGGAGTTAATTTGACATGTAAAGCCTGATGCATCACATCCCAGTGATGTAGAGCTTTACCCCTCCTGCTGCGTCCACGTTTTTTTAGTGTCTGGGGTAAAAGGGGACTGTGCTATGACGACCAACCTGTGCAGGTTTGGGCGCTCTGTAATCCCAACGCTTCATTTGTGCGCTCAAAGATGAAGCAGTGAGTTCCAGAGCAGCCGCCGCGCAGCTCCTACCAAACATCTCAGGGCCAGCGCGATAACCGCACAACAGTCCTTTTCTTAGCTCCAAGTCCTTGAGCGGCGGAGGCGCCTGCAGGTGTTTTTCTAATCTGCTTCTCTCCTTCATTTCAGGTGGCCTTTAAAGCGACACTTCTGAAGAAGCACCGAGACGGAGCGCCGGGGATTGTTTTTTTCCCACTCTGCCTCTTCATCGCTTCATCCCATCTGTTGGAGCGCGCTCGCCAAGGCTGTTTCATAACCGGAGATTTGTCTCTGAGTGACACCTTTCGCTCCGGATCGTCTATTGTTAGTGAAGCCTTTCAGGAGGCTCACAAAAACATCATTTTCTTTTAGATTTTCTCCTAATTTGTTTCAACTATGGTTCACTCGTGTTCACATAGTAGTCCCACTTGAACAGAAGTCGCTCTAGTCAAACTGCGCCAGCCTCATCCTACTCTAGTATGAGTTATGATGGCTGCACGTCAACGCCCAGCAGCAGCACTCAGGGGAGAGTGTCGGGGGCCCACCGCGAAGACCAGGACCCACAGGGCCTGAGCGGGCAGAACGCCGACCAGCCGGGGCCCCACGCCTCGCCACAGGAGCCGAGCAGCGGAGACGATGGCGGGGGTCAAAGGGGACCTAGTTCGGACGAGATGGAGGGCATGTCCAGCGGGAACGACTCCGGCGAGCGGGAGAGTCACCCGCGATCCTGCGGACACCAGTCCTCACGGAGCTCCCACAGCTCCTCCAACGGGAAGGACTCCGGGATGATGCTGGAGACCACGGAGAGCAACAAGAGGTAGGAGCCTGACCTTCTCTAGTGGAGCGCTCCCTCGTTTGGGTTCTTTGATTTACTGTAACTTTTCAAATATTAACAGGATCAACGTAATAATAAAGTGGCCGCTTTTCTCCTTCAAAATCCACTAGAATTACATTGTTCATGTTAACGGTTAAAAAGTCACAGCATATTAAAGTGTTAAAAGGTGAATAAATAAAGTTTCATTTGATTTATCCTGAGAATTAGGTTCTAAAAATAAATTAAGTAGAATTCCAAATGTTTTAAGACCCCTCACTACACTTTTTTTTAAATAAATGAACATTTTAACATTTAATTCTTGTTTAAACTCTTAAAGGTTGCAGAAAAAGAGGTCAAGTATTATTGAAAGAAAAGAAAATCTAATTGCGATCAAAGATATTTGCATTGAACAAAGGAGATTAATTAATTGACGAGGTCAAAAGTCAATCAGGATTCAAACTAAACCCTAAAAATAGAGGGAAAATCTTTAAAATGGCAAGACTACAAAAGCTGAACTGCGATATAGCAAGGGAAGTCTAAATTGTTTTTAAATTGGTAAAAATCACTTCAAAGAACTTGTTTTAAGACTTACTCTAATTATCTTTTGATCTATTTTAAAGGGTAACAAAACCTCAAATCAACTTTTTTTGTCTGTTTACCTCTATAAATGGGGCTTAAAAAGTGCTGACTGTTAGTTATTGCCACATTTTTGACAAATTAAAATAAACTTCCTTAATTATTGAAAATATAGTCAAAAAACATATGTGTGCTACAGGTTGAATTGAGGTATTACCCTGTTTGGTTACCCTTTAAAATCCAATTTTTAGTCAAAATCAAAAAAACTTGTCATTTTGCAAGGACATAGTTTCTGCAGAGCGGCAGAAGCTCATTAGAAATAGTTGTGGGCGGGCAGTGGCAGGGAGCAGCACCGGCCCCCACCCTATTGTGGAGAGCTCTCCGTTTACACTATCTCCCACTAGCTTACAACCCCCCACAACCAAACAGGGGTTCAACTAAATTGGCGAGCAATATTGGAGCCAGATTAGCCGAAATGTTTAGGCAGTGATTAGCCTACAAACCGACCCGTTTTCATTGGAGAGTCTTCGAGCTGCATCATCACAAACTCACGTGTTTCGTGCTGAACCACCTCCAAACCCAACGTGAATGGCAGAAACCGCAGTTCTTTGTGGAGTCGGATGTTGAGTCAAAATGAATCGTAGAATCAACGCGACTCATGTTTCTGAGTAAAAACATTTTCTTATCTCCCGCAACTGAAACTGCCTTCTGCATCACATACTCGGATGTTTCCAGGAAGCTCCACTCTGTACTGATTACCTTTGATTTGTTTTTTTTTTTCTGCTATTTTCTCAAACAACCATCTGGCAGGAATGCTTTCCTTGTCTTGTCCTTGTCTCTTGTACGCGTGCGATAAAGTCCCATCATGTTTTGTCCTTTCAGCTCCAACTCCCAAAGCCTGTCCCCCCCTGGGGGCTCTCTGGCCTACAGCCTGCTGTCCACCAGCTCCGAGCACGACCCCCCCTCCACGTCTGGCTGCAGCAGCGACCAGTCGGCGAGGCTGCAGACGCAGAAGGAGCTGATGAAGGCCATCAAGGAGCTGAAGCTCCGCCTGCCGGCCGAGCGCAAAGCCAAAGGCCACTCCAGCACTCTGAGCGCGCTCAAATACGCTCTCCAGTGCGTCCGACAAGTCCGAGGTACCCGCCCTTTCAAAACATCGACAAAGTTGTAAATCTACGACTTTATTCTCGTAAATGTACATCTTTTAAAGTTCAAAATGTAAGAAATTTAAAGTTGTATATTAGTGACTTTTAAAGTCGTAAATCTGCGACTTTATTCTCGTAACCAAATGTTTTTCTTGTGAAAGTATGATCTTTTTTTTTGTACACATACATGTTTTAAAGTTGTAAATCTATGTTTTAAATCATAAATTTACCAAATTTAAAGTAATACATTTATATCTCTTAAAGTTTTAAATTTATGACTTTGAAAGTCGTATATCTATGATTTCTATGACTTTTTTCCCCTAAATGTATGACTTGTTTGATTGTAAATGCGTCCTAATACTCTGTCATAAATATTCATCTGCATCTGCTAACATGTTCATCTGCAGCCAACAAGGAGTACTACCACCAGTGGAGTGTGGAGGAGTGTCATGGCTGCAGCCTGGACTTGTCTGCCTTCACGGTTGAAGAGCTGGACAACATCACGTCAGAGTACACCCTAAAAAACACGGTGAGTGTGCAGGCCACGCCCCCCGAACCCGGCTTTACGTCTGGCGCTCATGTCCCTCCGTCTCCGTCTACAGGACACCTTCTCCATGGCCGTGTCCTTCCTGTCAGGGAAAGTCGTCTACGTGTCGCCGCAGGGCTCGTCCCTGCTGCGCTGCAAGCCCGAGTGTCTCCAGGGGACCATTTTTTCAGAGCTCCTGGCACCCCAAGACGTCAGCACCTTCTACAGCAGCACGGCGCCCTGCCGCCTGCCCCCCTGGGCATCTTGCATCGGCTCAGGTGAGAGTCGGGAAGACATCCTGGCCTCTTGACTCCCTATTCGTATCGTCCGCTGACTTGTCTGTGCTCCCCACAGCCTCCCCTCCCGCCGACTGCACCCAGGAGAAGTCCATGTTCTGTCGCATCAGCGCCGACCGCGTGCAGGGCGGCGAGTTGCGCTACTACACGTTCCGCCTGACGCCGTACCAGCTCACCCTCCGAGACTCGGACGCCGCAGAGCCGCAGCCCTGCTGCCTGCTCATCGCGGAGAGAGTCCACTCGGGATATGAAGGTACTAAAAACTTTTCTTTTATGTTTTGGCCAATCAGCTTTAAGGTGTTCCAACCAAAAGCTCTAAACCACGCCCCCTTACAGCCAGAAGTTTAAAACACTGATTCAGTCCAAGTGCATCACATTTACTCCCCATTAGACCTGATAGAACAATCGTTTAAACCCAATATTGTTTTGCAAGTCGTAAGCGACCATGAGTAAGTTCTTGTTGCTAGGATACGACAGCGTGCACAGGCGGATGCAATGATTCTGGGGTAAATTTAGAAAATACATAAAAAAGCTGCTCAACAGGCCCAGAGTGCGCCTAAACACAGAAGGAGGTCGTACTTTTCCATTTGTTAATATATTTAAATCATAGAGTAGAGGGTAAACAATGTTGGATGGTTACCGTGGTAACTGTGCCCGGTAGAGGGAGTGAGAATGGACAGACTGCAGCTCTCTGGGTTCATCTAGAAGAGCAGATTTCTCTGAATATGAATAAAGTACACACAAAAAAAAAGAAAACGATGCAAACAAGATAACAAATGTTTGGATGTTAAGCTGTCGCTCACGCCTCTCCCCTTTCCCATCAGCCCCCCGGATCCCCCCGGACAAGAGGATCTTCACCACCAGCCACACTCCCAGCTGCCTCTTCCAGGAAGTTGATGAGAGGTCAGTTACCCTGACTCCGTTGCCACGGTTACGGCTGTGTTGCAATCTATCCGGAGAGTTTGGAGCCGACAAATGTACCAAACAGCATGAGGCAACCTGTTCAGCCAAAGCTGTTTGTTTGTTTGGCTTTTGGGAAGAAGATATGCAGACATCCATGTTGAAAATTGTCAAACTATTCTTCTTTGTTCTCCTATTATTTCAAATTGTTCCACATTTTTCTAATTTGACAAAAATATACTCATTTAAAGAATTTTACTAATGTCCTTCCAGAGCCGTGCCACTGTTAGGTTACCTGCCCCAGGACCTGGTGGGGACCCCCATACTGC
Source organism: Oryzias melastigma (assembly GCF_002922805.2). Classification (NCBI taxonomy): domain Eukaryota; kingdom Metazoa; phylum Chordata; class Actinopteri; order Beloniformes; family Adrianichthyidae; genus Oryzias; species Oryzias melastigma. The sequence goes on along the minus strand of NC_050529.1, from coordinate 14,618,731 downwards.
TCTACATCCACCCAGAGGACCGGCCCACAATGGTCGCCATCCACGAAAAGAGTGAGTCAAAAAAAAACAACACTTTATTAGCCATTAGTCTGTAGTCATGTGACCACATCCCATAAAACAGACGATGGAACCGTTTTGTTATACTAGCGGTGTGTATTGGCAACGAGATACATATCGCTATATATCCCACGACAATATTTTTCTGTTTTTCTATTCTGACTCGAGAATTATCTGAATAATATTACATTTTTTGCTAAAGTAAAAAAGTAAATTAAATGTTGTTTAATGGTCAGAACATTAAGCACTGAAACTAAACCCTAAGCCAATTCATGGTGCTTTTATTTTGGTAAACATTTAAGTGGAAAACAATAAAACGGTGAATAAAATTAGACCAAACAAGCAAGCAGGTAGTCTTTAAGATTGAAAATACAGAAAATGTAAAAGTAGACAAACAGAGTTTTAGGCCCTTTAACAACCGAGATGTTGTCTAAATAGCAAATATTGAAACTCTTCGACCATATCTGTGATCAGCAGCTGATTCTGATGCTTCATAATTATGTTAATTGTGTAAAGCTCGTCAACATTGGTGCTGAAGGGTTTGATGATGGGATGTGTTGGTTCCTGCGTCCACCTTCAGAGACCCTGAATTCCTGCGTCTAAACGCTGCTCTGTGGTCTGTCTTTAGTCTTTCAGTTCGCAGGGCAGCCCTTCGACTATTCACCTTTGCGGATGTGCGCCCGCAACGGGGAGTATCTGACCATCGACACCAGCTGGTCTTCATTCGTCAACCCCTGGAGCAGGAAGGTGGCGTTTGTCATCGGACGCCACAAAGTCAGAACGTAAGACCATTTTTCAATTCGTCGGACAAACCAGTTTTTAGAATCATGAGAGGAGGTCTAAAGGTGATGTTTGACCTGCAGGAGTCCTCTGAATGAAGACGTGTTCGCGCCGCAGCCAGGCTACGAGACTCAGGTCACCACGCCGGACATCGTCCAGCTCAGCGAGCAGATCCACCGCGTCCTGGTGCAGCCGGTGCACAGCAGCAGCTCCCAAGGCTACAGCTCGCTGGGCTCCAGCGGCTCGCGCGGTTCCCGCCGCTCCCAACAGCACCACCACAGTGCCTCCGCAACGTCGTCCAGCGACAGCAACGGCCCCGCTATGGAGGAAGCCGCAGTCGCCTCGTACAAACCCGTGAGTCTGAGTCTGAGGTGGAGCGGCCGCTCGCCGTACAGTCCTTCGCCGCGTACTGACCCTTTTTGTTATGCTGTTCCAGATGACCTTCCAGCAGATCTGCAAGGACGTCCACATGGTCAAGACCAACGGGCAGCAAGTCTTCATCGAGTCCCGTAACCGGCCTCCACCCCGAAAACACGCTGGCACAGGTGAGACGAAAGCTGCCGCCTTTAGACAAAAAGACAGAAAATTTTAACTTCCTCGTCTTTCTGGTGATTCAGGCGCAACAAGAGCTGTCAACAGCGACCCGATCAGAGAGCTGATCGCAGACGTGACGCAACCACGCAAAGCTTTGGTCCCCGCACAGCTGGTGCAGAAGGAGGCCACCACGGGGTACTCCTACCAGCAGATCAACTGCCTGGACAGCATAGTCAGGTGTGTGGGCGGGGCTAAACCCTCACCTGGATAGTTTTCACCCTTCGTCCTTCCAATCGTTCTGTCCTCTCTCGTCCCACCAGGTACCTGGAGAGCTGTAACATTCCCAACACCGTCAAAAGGAAGTGCGGCTCCTCCTCCTGCACCGCCTCCTCCACGTCCGACGACGACAAACAGCCGGACGCCGGCTGCAGCAACAAAGGTACGTCCACTTTGAGACTTAACCTCTGTAACCCTTTGATACTGGACCGTTAGGGGCAATGTTGACGACCTTTGAACGATTGTAACTCTTTGATCGTCTACAGAATAATGCAATTCCTTTGAAAGTGCCTAAACGCTCAACTGTAAACAGTTGAGTGTTTACGCATAAACATGAACAGTCTATTATTAACGCGTTTTGGAGATTTAAACTAAATACAACAAAATTATGATAATTACGTAAAAGGTGCAAAAAATGCAAAAAAGTTAAGTTGACTTTTAACGCAATTGATTCATAAAAACCAAATACAACAGAATCTCTTAAGTGTTCGACTGTTTATACAAAAAGGTTACCAGTTGACCGCAATTAATTAACTCAAAACAAAACCAACAGGATGACGTTAATCAAGTAAACGATCGACTAATTAATTACGCATTAAAGTTATTAATTAACCGCTAGCGCAGTTAATGAATTCAAACCAAATAAAACATAATTACGTCAATCACAATAATAAGCGACCGTTTACGCCTAAAAGTTAATAGTTAGCGCAATTAACTAGTTCAATTATGTTAATCAAGTAAACGGTCGACTGCGCAAAAAAGTTAAAGTTATCATAATTAATAATTCATCTGAAATACCACAGAATTACGTAAATCGTGTTTTTGGTCAATTTTTTACATATAAAAGTTAACGCAATTATATATTTCAAACTAATTTAAATCTAATTGCGTAAACCGCCGACTAATTATGCATAAAATTCAAACCAAATAAACCAGGATCATATTAAGCACATTAATGGGCATAAAAGTTAATAATCCACTGATAACGCCAACAGAATTGCGTTTATTACGACTATTTACACACAGTCGGTAAAAGTTGACCGTTAGCACAATCGTTTAATTCAAACCAATCCTAACAGAATTACGTCAAATATATAAACAATCAGCCTTTCATAAATTTAAACTAAATACAAAGAAATACTGTCAACATATTTATCAAGCCGATTGCAACCGAATTATGTTAGTCGTGTAAACGGTTAACCGCTTACTAATTAAGTCGAACCATTTTTAATGGAATTATGTTCATCTAATAAACGATCTACTGTCTACAGTGGACGGTATTTGTGTTTAATTTAACCAAACCAGTTTCAACAGAATTCCGTTAATTGTAAAAATGTTTGAAGAGTTACGATCGTTTGAAGCTGCTCCACTCTTGAAGAGTCAAATTGCCATACAGGTTTTATTTTTTTATTTTTACACTAGAAGTAGAGGACAAACGTCCAACTATCGAGCAATCCAACCAAATGTCACCTTAACGTGTCTGGAGTCTGCAGATCTTCCTGCTTACTAACAAATCTGGTTGTTCATGTGTCTGTGCATCTGAACTTGCAGGTGGTTCAGTAAACCTTGTAGGTGAACCACCTCCTCTGCCTCCTCTGACCATGGCGGCCAAGGCAGAGAGTGTAGCCTCAGTTACGTCTCAGTGTAGCTTCAGCAGCACCATCGTCCATGTAGGAGACAAGAAACCTCCCGAGTCAGGTGGGCACCGTCAACACATCACACCCTTCTCAGGTCCTCCTAACCAGGAGATGACCAAGATCTTCCAGCCTTTTGTCCTCAGAGTGTTCTTGTTCATGTGGGGTTGCCATGTTGGTTTTGTCAGCTGCTTTCTTCAGCAGCAGCTCCGCTGACTAGATGGTGTTTGTTGGAGTTGGAGCTTTGCTGTGGTTGGGGTTTCACACACATAAAAAAGTCTCAAAGGGTTTTGTTTGAATCCCAACTCGGGGTGGGAAAAAAAATAAGTTTAATACAATAGACGACAAAGTAAATGAAGAAATTGGTTTTACCTTCTTTTGCTTTTGCAGCACCTTTCAAAATAAAATACATTGTGTCGAAAAGGAGCAGAAACATATCAGTCAAACCGAGCTAATAATCTGTGCTTTGAGCTAATCCTAATAATAAATAACCTTTTTTTAGTTTTCTGACATGTTAAAAATATAAACATAAATAAAACAAATTAAACAAAGAAAATGATGTAAATGTTTTGCATTGAAAGCACTATGGAGGATAAAAGACAGGGCTCCTGTGGGGTCTTAAAGAGTCTTAAAAGTATTTAAGTTATGAATTTGGAAATAACGCCTTAAAAAGTCTTGAATTTTGATATCCGAGTCTAAAAAATTGTGCTGCTTCAAACTTTTTTCATTTCGCATTTCATGTCAAAAATTTTCAACTAAGATTATTTTGATTAAAAGAGGTAAGTAAACATAGGAAAAAACAGTTTTATGCACCAAAAAAAAAAAAAAGTAAATTAAGAGTCCTAAAACAACATGACACAGACCATAAACATGATAAAAAGCTACAATTTTGATCAGAAATTGGGGGAAAAATTAATAAAGTCTTAAATTTTACTTGAAGAAACTTGTAGAAGGCCTGAAAAGAGCAGCGTGTGGCTCCAGAACAGGTTGATCTAATATATAAAGTGTTGCTCTGCTCAAGGACTTTTATTGTGAAAAGTCCACGAAAGAAAAGGGTTTAATAAAGCTTTAGCGCTAGTGTTTACATACTTTCAACTACCACAACTCTTCACCCGTTAATTCCAGTGGATACTGAAGTGGATAACAAGTGTTTTTTCACAGAGTCAGAATCAGCTTATTCTCATAATTGTGTCGATACTTTAGTAAAAGTGTGTTTTTTATGTTAGTGCTAAAAGGTTAAATTTATTATTTTTCTTTCTTTTGTTTTATATTTTATATTAGCACTTATTGTTGCATAAAAGCACAAAACTACTTTTTTTTTGTCAACTGAATCCACTGTAATTACGGTAATTGTGTTGGAGTTGAAAGAATTTAAACATTAGAGCTAAAGCTCTGATGGTAAAGGGTTAAAAATGACCTTTACTGAGCTGCTGGTAGGAAAAAAACAACTATTTATCCATTTATAAAAGCCATATGGAAATGTCAGGCCCACAGTGCCCTCTGCTGGTTGTACGCTGCATTGTTCTATAACTCCATTTCTCTATGATTTTTTTATTTTTTTATTTACAGACTACATTTTTTTAGAATGTAAAATTAAATTGTGTTGTTTTGCAGATTTCTACCAATACTTTAATGTTTTAATCATTTCATAAATCATTTTGTTTTAGTTTTTGTTTATTTTACTATTAAATTTGCTGGTTTTACCAGATCAGAGGAAAGATTCTAACAAAAGAAACAGTGTTCAATTCTGATGCGATACAAAGAGCAACAACAACATGTTGCTGCATCATTTTTCCCACCTCCAGTCACAGTTCTTCTAGCGATGGACGGTGCCCATGAGAGGAAAACTACCATAATTTTTATTTTTAGTTTTTGATGCGAGAAGATTTTTTTCTTTTTTTAACATATATTCTGCAGCAGTAAATGATGAAAACAACCTGTCCAGATACACGAAGAGATAAAACCAAACTGTGTTCCAAAAATAAAAGCTTCCAGTTGAATCATGGAGGATTTCAGTTGGCAGATGATCACAGATCCGTCATACTAAAAGAAGAGCTTCAGGGTTTGAGAAGAGTGGACTCTGAATTGTGTCTTTCAGCTTTTGTGGTTTTATATGATCTGAAATGTATTTTTTTATCAGCTTAAATGTCATTCATTGATCTAGAAACTGTCAGTTGTTGCTATTTTTAATTCAAAAATGCTCTTTTTAGAGGTCAAAGTGAATCTTTTTCTTCCTCTTCTGCTGCAGATATAGTCATGGAGGATGCTCCTATAGTTCTGGCTCCTCCTCCTCCTCCTCCTCCCCCTCCTCGTATACTGACTCCTTCCACCGTCACCACCTCCACCTTCACATCCGTGCCCCCCGCCAGCACCGCCGTGACCCCGTCTGTCCCGACCTCACAGACTGTACAGCCAGAAAGGGAGAGCTGGAGAGGCGGCGGCGGCGGTGGGGGAGGCGGCAGCCGCTTTGGGCTGACCAAAGAGGTGCTGTCGGCTCACACCCAGCAGGAGGAGCAGGCGTTCCTCGACCGCTTTAAGGACCTGAGTAAGCTGCGGGTGTTTGATCAGACGGCGTCTTTGGCGGCGCGCTGCCATGTCCCCGCCGCTCTGCCGAGAGGTAAGGTCGCCCCTCCCCCAACGTACGTACACGCCTCCCCCTGTCCAAGTGTCTGTGCTGACAGCTCCTCCTCTGCGTCTGCAGGCGTGCGCTGCTCTCGGGATTACCCCGCCGCAGGAGGCAGTAGCGCCCACCGACGGGGGCGGGGTGGAAAGCGGCTAAAGCACCAGGAGTCGTCAGAGCCGCACGCCTCCCCGGGCGCCAGGGGAAACCGCCAGGACAGCCGAGTCGGCGCCGCCCCCATGCCAATCTCCATGGGGGTGGGGGCCGCTGCAAACTCCTCCTCCTGGCCCTCCGCCGGCTCCCAGGCCAGCATGCCCCCCGCCCCCTTCGCCCCGGGAATGTTCCCTATCTACCCCATCTACCCGCCGATGGCGCAGCCCCTCACGGATCTGTCTCGCTTTCCCCCCACCCCGACGGTCCCCCCGATGATGGCTCTCGTCATGCCCAATTACATGTTCCCCCAGATGGGGGGTCCGATGCCTCAGCCCGGTCTGCCCCCAGGACAGTTCTACAACCCCAACTACACGTTT